>NC_089900.1:330305-648110 GCF_040182565.1 Anser cygnoides | reverse complement strand
TCACCAGAATATGGCTGCCGTCCTGCGAGCGCCCCGAGTACAGCATGGTGGTCGGCGTCAGGCGCACCGAGGGCTGCGAGGGACGGGGGGGGGGGAGGGCGTCACAGAACCCCCCAAAAAACCCCTTCAGCCCCCCAAAAAAACCCTTTAAAATCCCCCAAAAGCCAACCTTCTCGGCGGCGGTGTCGATGGCGGGCTGGTGGTAGAAGGAGGTGACGGTTTTGGAGCGCTCCCGGGCCAGGTCCGGGGGGTGCTGGTCGGCGGCCGAGCGGGACGCGGGGCGGGGGGGCAGCGCCGGGGGGCCCCGGGGGGCCCCCAAAACTCGCCGTAGCATCGCCTGGAGGGGGGAAAAAAGGGTTAAAAGGGGATTTTTGGGGGGGGTTGGGGGCGCTGGGGGTGCTGATATTGAGGTCCGCGGGGGTCAATTGGGGTGGGGGGTCACTAAAAAATAAGCAGCGAGGCGTTTGGGGAACACTTTTCTTCTCAGTTTTGCCTTAGAAATGCACCCAAATGTCTCAGGATCCCCCTTTTCCTCTCAGTTTTGCCCTAAAAACGCACCCAAGTGTCTCAAGATCCCCCTTTTCCTCTCAGTTTTGCCCCCAAAATGCACCCAAGGGTCTCAGGACACCCCTTTTCCTGTCAGTTCTACCCCAAAAATGCACCCAAGGGTCTTAGGACCCCCCTTTTCCCCTCAGTTCTACCCAAAAATGCACCCAGGGGTCTTTGGACCACCCTTTTCCCCTCAGTTTTCCCCTAAAAATGCATCCGAGGATCTCAGGACAACCCTTTTCCCCTCAGTTCTACCCAAAAAATGGATCCAAGGGTCTCAGGACCCCCATTTTCCCCTCACTTCTGCCCCAAAAAACTGCCCAAAGGTCTCAGAACCCTTCTTTTTCTCTCAGTTTTGCCCCAAAAATCGATCCAAGGGCCTCAGAACTCCCCTTTTCCCCTCAGTTTTGCCCTAAAAACGCACCCAAGGGTCTCAGGACCACCCTTTTTCCCTCAGTTCTGCCCCAAAAATGGACCCAAGGGTCTCAAGACCACCCTTTTCCTCTCAGTTCTGCCCCAAAAATGGATCCAAAGGTCTCAAGAAGCCCCTTTTTCCCCTGGTTTTGCCCTAAAAATGCACCCAAGGGTTTCAGGACCACCCTTTTCCTCTCAGTTCTGCCCCAAAAACGGATCCAAAGGTCTCAGGAAGCCCCTTTTCCCCTCAGTTTTACCCTAAAAATGCACCCAAGGGTCTCAGGGCCACCCTTTTTGTCTCAGTTCTGCCCCAAAAATGCACCCTAGGGTTTTAGGACCACCTTTTTCCCACAGTTCTGCACCAAAAAGCACCCAAGGGTCTGAGAAACACCTTTTTTCCCTCAGTTCTGCCCCGAAAATGGCTCCAGGGATTGAGGGACCCCCTTTTTCCCTCAGCCGTACCCCAAAAAACAGACCCAAGTGTCCAGGGACCCCCTTTTTCCCCTCGGTTCTGCTTCCAAAATGCCTCCAGGAACCCCCTTTCCCCCAAATTGTGCCCCAAAAAGGACCCAGGCCCTCAGGAACTCCCCTTTTCCTTCACTTGCACCCCAAAAACTGACACAGGACTTTGGGGAGCCCCTTTTCCCCCAGCCATATGGCAACGAGTTGCCCAAGGGCCCCCCTTTTCCCCCCATCTACACCCCAAAATGGATCCAAGTGTCCAAAACCCCCTTTTTCCTCCTCATTCACACCCCAAAATGGATCCTAATAGCTGGGGAGCCCCCCTTTTTCCCTCACTATTACCCCAAAACAGACCCAAGTATTCAGGGTCCCCCTTTTCCCCCCAAAATGCCTCCAGGTACCCGGGGACCCAACTTTCCCCTCAGAAACACCCCCAAAAAGGCTCCCAAGTGTCCTAGGACCCCCCTTTTCCCCCAGTGTCCCCCCCAAAACGGACCTGAGTGCCCAGGGACACACTTTTCCCCTCAGTTGTACCCCAAAAACGGACCCAGGTGCCCTAGAACCCCCCTTTCCCCTCAGAAACACCCCCAAAAATGCCTCCAAGTGCCATGGGACCCCCCTTTCCCCTCACTGTCCCCCCCAAAATTCCTCCAGGTACCCGGGGACCTCACTTTCCCCTCAGAAACACCCCCAAAATTCCTCCAGGTACCTGGGGACCCAACTTTCCCCTCAGAAACACCCCCAAAAAGGCTCCCAAGTGGCCGGGGACCCCCCTTTCCCCCCAGTGACCCCCCCAAAACCACTCCAGGTACCCGGGGACCCCCCTTTCCCCTCGGTGTCCCCCCCAAAAATGCCTCCAGGTACCCGGGGACCCCACTTTCCCCTCAGAAACACCCCCAAAAATGCCTCCCAGTGCCATAGGACCCCCCCCCTTTCCCCTCAGTGACCCCCCCAAAATGGCTCCGGGCTCCCAAGGACCCCACGTCCCCTCAGTCCCCACCCCGCAAGAAAAAAAAAAAAAACAAAAACAAAAACAAATCCCCGTGCCCCCCCCACTCACCAGCCCGCGGACCCAGGCGTCGGTGCCGCCCCCCCCGACCCCCCCCCCCAAATAGTCGGGGGGGGTCCCCTACAAGTGGCCCCGTCCGCTGTCCCCCCCCCTCGCCCCTCACAATGGTACAGCCCTGCCCACAGAAAGGGGGGGGGAACGAAGCGCACTGCGCATGCGCGGAGCGAACCAAGCGCAGACAAATGGGGGCCGCCGTTACGCAGCACGCAGGCGCCCGCAGTGGGCGGGAAGGGGGCGTGGCCTGGCCGCTGGGCGGGAAAATGGGGGCGTGGGCGGCGCCATCTTGTGGGGGCGGCGCCATCTTGTGGGGGCGCGCTGGGAAATGGAGTCCGGGGAGGTGAGGGGGGGGAAGCCAAGAGTCTTCTCCGTCGGTTGTAGGGGAATTGGGGGACGCCTGGAGCGCCTAAATGGGGGGCGCCTACGTGGGGGGGGGGTCCCTGGACATTTGGGTACAATTTGAGGGGGGAAAAGGGGGGTCTCCAATGACCTGGACCCATTTCGGGGGGAGACACTGAGGTAAAAAGGGGTCCCCAGGCACTGGGATCCATTTTGGGGGGATAACTGAAGGGAAAAGGGGTCCCTGGGTCCGTTTTGGGGGTAAAACTGAGGTAAAATGTGGGGACCCTGGAGACAGGGGTCCATTTTTGGGGTGTGACTGGGGGAAAAAAAGGGGTCCCCAGAAACTTGGGTCCAATTTGAGGGGGGCACTGTGGTAAAAAGTGAGGTTCTGGGATCCCTGTTTCCATTTTGGGTGTGAAACTGAGGTAAAAAGTGGGGGTCCCTGGATCTTTTGGTCCACTTTTGGTGTACATCCGAAGTAAAAAGTGGGGTCCCTGCATCCCTTTTTGGGGTAGAACTGAGGTAAAAAAGGGTTCTGGGATTCCTGGGTCCATTTCTGGGGTACAACTGAGGGAAAAAGGGGGATCCCTGGATCTGAGTCCATTTTTTGGGGTATAACTGAGGGAGAATGGGGGGTTCCTGGATCCCTAGGTCCAATTTTAGGGTACAAATGAGGGAAAATAGTGGAGTCCCTGCATCCCTGGGTCATTTTCGGGGTACAACTGAGGTAAAAAGTGGGGTTCCTGGATCTCTGAGTCCATTTTTAGGGTACAAATGAGGGAAAAAGTGGAGTTCGTGCATCCCTGGGTCCATTTTTGGGGTAGAACTGAGGAAAAAATGTGGTTCCCTGAACTCCCGGGTCCATTTTGGGGGTAGAACCGAAGGAAAAAGCGTGTCCCGGGATCGACTTTTGGGCTACAACCGAGGTAAAAAGTGGGGCTCTTGGATCTCCGAGTCCGTTTTTGGGGTACAAATGAGTTAAAAAGCGGGGTCCCTGCATCCCCGGGGCCATTTTGGGTGTAAAAGCGAGGCAAAAAAAAAAAAAGTGGGGTAAAAACAGGGCGCGCTCCCCAAACTCCCCTCCCCGTTTCGGGATGGGGACACAAAGTGGGGGGGGGTCGGGGACAAAATGGGGGGGGGGGGGGACAAAATGGGGGGGTCGGGGACAAATGGGGGGGTTGGGGATAAAACGGGGGGGGGTGGGGACAAAATGGGGGGATTGGGGACAAAATGGGGGGGTCGGGGACAAAATGGGGGGGTCGGGGACAAAATGGGGGGGGTCGGGGACAAAATGGGGGGGGTCGGGGACAAAATGGGGGGGTTGGGACAAAATGGGGGGGTTGGGGACAAAATGGGGGGGTTGGGGACAAAATGGGGGAGTTGGGGATAAAATGGGGGGGGGTCACGGACAAAATGGGGGGGTTGGGGACAAATTGGGGAGGTCGGGGACAAAATGGGGGGTGGGGACAAAATAGGGCAGGTTGGGGACAAAATGGGGGGTGGGGACAAAATGGGGGGGTCGGGGACGAAACGGGGGGGTCGGGGACGAAACGGGGGGTCGGGGACAAAATGGGGGGGTTGGGGACAAATTGGGGGGTCAGGGACGAAACGGGGGGTCGGGGACAAAATGGGGGGGTTGGGGACAAAATGGGGGGTTGGGGACAAAATGGGGGGGTTGGGGACAAAATGGGGGGGTCGGGGACAAATTGGGGGGTCGGGGGACAAAATGGGGGGTCGGGGACACCGGGAGGGGGGTCGGGGACAAGGGGGTCCCCGCGCGACACAAGACACCCACACGCCGTCGTCCCCCTGTCAGCAGCCCCCGTCATGTTGCCGCCGGGGCCGCCTCAGTCGCGTTTGGGCGCCGCGTCGCGACCGTGGCGGGGTCGCCGCCGCCGCCGCCGCCAGCGGCGCCAGTTGAGGAAGAGGAGCAGCGCGTTGAGGACGTAGGTGGCCAGGCAGACGAGGCACAGGTCGCGGAGGCCGAAGGCCAGCACGGCCGCCAGGTACAACGAGGTGGCCACCGAGGCCGCCGAGGTGGCTAGCAGGGTGGCCGAGGCCGCCGTGCCCGGCACCGCGCCTGGAAGGGGGGGGGAATATGGTGGTGAGGGAGGGTGTATAGGGGAGGGGGGAGCTATAGGGGATTGGGGGGAGCTATAGAGGATTGGGGGGAGCTATAGGGGAAGGGGGAGCTATAGGGGATTGGGGGGAGCTATAGGGGATTGGGGGGAGCTATAGGGGAAGGGGGAGCTATAGGGGATTGGGGGGAGCTATAGGGGAAGGGCGACTTAATATAGGGGAAGGGGGAGGTATAGGGGAAGGGGGACTTAATATAGGGGATTGGGGGGGTTGCTATAGGGGAAGGGGGGAGCTATAGGGGAAGGGGGACTTAATAGAGAGGAAAGGGGAGCTATAGGGGATTTGGGGGAGCTATAGGGGAAGGGGGACTTAATATAGGGGAAGGGGGAGCTACAGGGGAAGGGGGACTTAATATAGGGGAAATACAGGGGAAGGGGGAGCTATAGGGGATTGGGGGGAGCTATAGGGGAAGGGGGAGCTATAGGGGATTGGGGGGAGCTATAGGGGATTGGGGGAGCTATAGGGGAAGGGGGACTTAATATAGGGGAAGGGGGACTTAATAGAGAGGAAAGGGGAGCTATAGGGGATTTGGGTGGAGCTATAGGGGAAGGGGGACTTAATATAGGGGAAGGGGGACTTAATATAGGGGAAATATAGGGGAAGGGGGAGCTATAGGGGATTGGGGGGAGCTATAGGGGATTGGGGGGCAGCTATAGGGGATTGCGGGGGAGCTATAGGGGAAGGGGGGAGCTATAGGGGAAGGGGGACTTAATAGAGAGGAAAGGGGAGCTATAGGGGATTTGGGGGGAGCTATAGGGGAAGGGGGACTTAATATAGGGGAAGGGGGACTTAATATAGGGGAAATATAGGGGAAGGGGGAGCTATAGGGGATTGGGGGGGAGCTATAGGGGAAGGGGGAGCTATAGGGGATTGGGGGGAGCTATAGGGGAAGGGGGACTTAATATAGGGGAAGGGGGACTTAATAGAGAGGAAAGGGGAGCTATAGGGGATTTGGGTGGAGCTATAGGGGAAGGGGGACTTAATACAGGGGAAGGGGGAGCTATAGGGGATTGGGGTGGAGCTATAGGGGAAGGGGGACTTAATATAGGGGAAGGGGGAGCTATAGGGGAAGGGGGACTTAATATAGGGGATTGGGGGGTTGCTATAGGGTAAGGGGGACTTACTATAGGGGAAGGGGGAGCTATAGGGGATTGGGGGACTTAATATAGGGGAAGGGGGAGCTATAGGGGATTGGGGAGGTTGCTATAGGGGAAGGGGGACAATACAGGGGAAGGGGGAGCTATAGGGTATTGGGGGGAGCTATAGGGGAAGGGGGACTTAATATAGGGGAAGGGGGACTTAATATACGGGATTGGGAGGGGAGCTATAGGGGATTGGGGGACTTAATATAGGGGAAGGGGGAGCTATAGGGGGACTGGGAGGGTTGCTATAGGGGAAGGTGGAGCTATAGGGGATTGTGGAGGGGAGCTATAGGGTTTTGGGGGGGAGCTATAGGGGATGGGGGGGAGCTATAGGGGATTGGGGGACTTAATATAGGGAAGGGGGAACTATAGGGGAAGGGGGGACTTAATATAGGGGAAGGGGGAGCTATAGGGGATTGGGGAGGAGCTATAGGGGAAGGGGGACTTAATATAGGGGATTGGGGGGGTTGCTATAGGGAAGGGGAACTTAATATAGGGGGAACGGGGAGGAGCTATAGGGGAAGGGGGACTTAATATAGGGGAAGGGGGAGCTGTAGGGGATTGGGGGGGGAGCTATAGGGGATTGGGGGTTAGAGCTATAGGGGAAGGGGGACTTAATATAGGGGAAGGGGGAGCTATAGGGTATTGGGGGGCAGCTATAGGGAAGGGGGACTTAATATAGGGGAAGGGACGGAGCTATAGGGGAGGGGCACATATAAGGGAGGGGGGACAGACCTATAGGGGATTTGGGGGGAGGGGGATCTATAGGGGATTGGGGGGGGAGGACCTATAGGGGACTGGGGGAGGGGAAACACACCTATAGGGGATTGGGGGGGGGGATTTTGGGGGGGTCTATAGGGGATTGGGGGGGGTCTATAGGGGATTTGGGGGATCTATAGGGGATTGGGGGAAGGGGAACACACCTATAGGGGATGGCAGGCGGGGACACCTATAGGGAATGGTGGGATGGACATATAAGGAAGGGGATGGACCTATAGAGGGGAGGGGGGACAGACCTATAGGGGAGGGGGGACAGACCTATAGAGGGGAGGGGGGACAGACCTATAGAGGGAGGGGGGGACAGACCTATAGAGGGGAGGGGGACTGACCTATAGAGGGGGAGAGGGGACATAAAGGGGAGGAGGGATGGACCTACATAGGGGACAGACCTATATGGGGGGGGGGGCTATACAGGAAGGGACGGACTTATATAGGGGAGGGGGCCCTATAGGGGGGGAGGGGGCCCTATAGGGGGGGAGGGGGCCCTATAGGGGGGGAGGGGGGCCCTATAGGGGGGGCCCCAGCGTACCCAGCAGCCCCTGCAGCAGGTAGAAGAGCAGCCCGACGGCGCTGTTGGGGACGTTGGCCGCGCTGTCCCGGCCCAGCAGCCCCTCCACCAGCCCCAGCCCGCGGCCCCACCTGCCGGGGGGGGCGGGGTCACCGTTAGCCACGCCCCCAACAAGCCCCGCCCCCAACAAGCCCCGCCCCCAACAAGCCACCTCCCAACGCCCCTCCCACCGCCCCCCCAAGCCCCGCCCCCGCCACGTGGCGCTGTTTACCCGCGCCTCCCCCCCCCCCCCCCCCCCCAACGCAACTTCCGGTGCAGAGCAGCTTGCGGGGGGAGGAGGGAGGGGGGGGGGCGTTGAGCAACGGGTGCAAAGCAAACGACCTTCGGCCCCGGGGGCAGCGCAAAGCCCCCGCGTGCAAAGCCCCGGGGCAAAGCAACACCCCCCCCCCCCCGTGCAATGCAAACCCTGCTGCGTTGCAACACCCCCCCCCCCCCCGTGCAATGCAAACCCCCGTGCATGCAAACCCTGCTGTGTTGCAACCCAGCTCCCCCCGTGCAATGAACCCCTTGGAGCAATGCAACCCCCCGTGCATGCAAACCCCCGTGCATGCAACCCCTGCTGCAATGCAACCCAACTCCCCCCGTGCAATGCAACCCGTGGTGCAATGCAACCCCCCGTGCATGCAACCCCCCGTGCATGCAAACCCTGCTGCGTTGCAACCCCAACCCCCCCGTGCAATGAACCCCTTGGAGCAATGCAACCCCCCGTACATGCAAACCCCCATGCATGCAACCCCTGCTGCAATGCAACCCAACTCCCCCCGTGCAATGCAGCCCCTGTTGCAATGCAACCCCCCGTGCATGCAACCCCCCATGCATGCAAACCCCTGTGCAATGCAACCCGATTCCCCCCGTGCAATGCAACCCCTGTTGCAATGCAACCCCCCATGCATGCAAACCCCCGTGCATGCAACCCCTGCTGCATTGCAACCCACCTCCCCCCGTGCAATGCAGCCCCTGTTGCAATGCAGCCCCCCGTGCATGCAAACCCTGCTGCATTGCAACCCAACTCCCCCCGTGCAATGCAGCCCGTGTTGCGATGCAACCCCCGTGCGTGCAAACCCCTGTGCAATGCAGCCCAACTCCCCCTGTGCAATGCAACCCCCTGTTGCAATGCAACCCTCCATGCATGCAAACCCTGCTGCATTGCAACCCAACTCCCCCAGTGCATGCAACTCCTGTTGCAATGCAAAGCCCTGGTGCAATGCAACCCCCCGTGCATGCAAACCCCTGTGCGATGCAACCCAACTCCCCCCGTGCAATGCAGCCTGTGGTGCAATGCAACCCCCGTGCGTGCAAACCCCTGCTGCGTTGCAACCCGATTCCCCTGTGCAATGCAACCCCTGTTGCAATGCAACCCCCGTGCATGCAAACCCTGCTGCGTTGCAACCCAACTCCCCCCGTGCAATGCAACCCCTGTTGCAATGCAACCCCCCGTGCATGCAAACCCCTGCTGCGTTGCAACCCGATTCCCCTGTGCAATGCAACCCCCTGTGCATGCAACCCCCGTGCATGCAAACCCTGCTGCAATGCAACCCAACTCCCCCGTGCAATGCAGCCCCTGTTGCAATGCAACCCCCCGTGCATGCAAACCCCTGCTGCATTGCAACCCCAACTCCCCCCGTGCAATGCAACCCCTGTTGCAATGCAAACTCCTGTGCATGCAAGCCCTGCTGCAATGCAACCCTGCAACCCCTGTTGCAATGCAACCCCCCGTGCATGCAACCCCCCATGCATGCAAACCCTGCTGCATTGCAACCCAACTCCCCCAGTGCATGCAACTCCTGTTGCAATGCAAAGCCCTGGTGCAATGCAACCCAGAGTGCAATGCAAACCCTCGTGCAATGCAACCCCCCGTGCATGCAACCCCCCTGGTGCAAGTTACCCAAATTGCCCTGTGCACGCAAACCCCGATGCAATGCAACCCCTGGTGCAAAGCAACCCCCCCACCCCCCCCCACCCCCCCCCGTGCAATGCAACCCCCCAGCGCAATGCAACCCAACTCCCCTGGTGCAACGCAACCCCCCGTGCAAGTAACCCCCCCTCCCCCCCCCACCCCGTGCACTGCAACCCAAGTTTCCCATTGCAATGCAACCCCCCCCCGTGCAATGCAACCCCCCGTGCAACGCACCCCCATTGCAACCCCACCCCGCTGCAAATCCCCCCCCACCCCAAACTCCCCCCCCCGGTGCAATGCAACACCCCGGCCCCCCCCCCTCTTACCCCCCCTGCCCCCCCCTCCCGGTGCACCTGGAGGCGAACACGCGCGTGCACGACACGGCGGGGCCCAGGTCGCACGCGGCCCGGTACGTGGGGTCCCGCGCGTGGGCGCGCTCCACGTGCAGGGCGTACAGGGACAGGGCCAAGCCCGCCGCGCACAGCACCGCGCGCGCCGCCATCGTGCGCGCGCCCCCCCCCTCCCCGCCGGAAACGGCCGCGGGGGATGCTGGGAGATGTAGTCCTTCCCCCCCTCCCCGTAGAGGATGGGGTGGGGGGGGAGCTGGTGTATGCAAATTGGGGTGTGCATATTAATGAGGTTGTAAATGGGGGGGTGGGGGGCGGCACCCCGATACCTGGGTCCATTTTTGGGGGGGGTTTAAGGGGGGGCACCCCACTAATTGGGTCCCATTTTGGGGGGCACCCCAATACCTGGGTCCATTTTTGGGGGGTTTTAAGGGGGGGAACCCCAATATCTGGGTCCCATTTTGGGGGGTTTTAAGGGGGGGAATCCCAATATCTGGGTCCCATTTTGGGGGGTTTAAGGGGGGGCACCCCAATATCTGGGTCCCATTTTGGGGGGTTTTAAGGGGGGCACCCCAATACCTGGGTCCCATTTTGGGGGGCACCCCTATACCTGAGTCCATTTTGGGAGGGGGGCACCCCAATATCTGGGTCCATTTTTGGGGGGTTTTAAGGGGGGGAACCCCAATACCTGGGTCCCATTTTGGGGGGTTTAAGGGGGGGCACCCCACTAATTGGATCCCATTTTGGGGGGCACCCCTATACCTGAGTCCATTTTGGGGGGGGGGGTTAAGGGGGGCACCCCAATATCTGGGTCCATTTTTGGGGGGTTTTAAGGGGGGGCACCCCAATACCTGGGTCCATTTTTGGGGGGTTTTAAGGGGGGGCACCCCAATACCTGGGTCCACTTTTTGGGGGGGCTTAGGGGGGGCACCCCACTAATTGGGTCCCTTGAAAGGGGACATCTGGGTCCCCCTTTGGGGGGAAACCCCAAAACCCGGGCCCCCTTTTTGGGGGGTTCAGGGGGGGCACCCCAATACCTGAGTCCCTTTTGGGGGGGGGCACACCCCAACCCCTTTACCCCTTGAAAAGGGCACATCTGGGTCCCCTTTTTTCGGGGGGGGGGACACCCCAAAACCCGTCTCCCCTTTTTTTGGGGGGGAAGGGACACCGGACAACCACTCCCCTCCCACGCCGGGCGTGTCAAAGTGTTGGGGGGGGTGAGTAATGCCCCCCCCGGGCACCCCAACACACACTCACCCCCCCTCTTTTCCTTCCCTTCCCCCCCCCTCCCCCCTTTTTCCCCTTCCTCCACCGGCAGGCGTTAAAACCGGATCCGTGCCCAGGACGCGGACAGACGGCCACGGCCACGGGGACAGACGGCCACGGCGGCACGCGGGTCACCCCCGGGGGGGCCGCCATGCCTCGACACGCCTCGACACGCTTCAACACGCCTCAACACGCCGCCACCCTCCTCCTCCTCCTCCTCCTGCTGCTAGCGCGTGAGTGATGTTGGTGGGGGGGGGGGGGATGCAGGTGTCCCCAAAATTTGGGGTGGACACGACAAGGGGGTCGCACGAGGGGGGGAACCCCGATACGTGAGGGTCACCCCAATAGGATGCCTGTTCCCATCGAGGACCCCGGGTCCAAAAGTTCCAAAACGGGGGCCCAAAGGGACAAAAGGGGACCCAAAGGGACAAAAGGGGACCCGAAAGGACAAAAGGGGACCCGAAAGGACGAAAGGGACCCTAAAATGTCCCCAGGGGGATGGACACGGAGCGTCGGGGCCACCCGGACGGCCCGCCCGACCGGTCCTACGGGAAGCGAGGACGTCTCAACCCCAAAAATGAGCCCCGGCGCCCGGGGTGGGGCAGGGTGGGGCTGGCTGGGGGGGCACCCGCACGCTTGGGTCCCCCAGGGGCGGTTTGGGGGGGGGTCCTGCTTGGGTTCCCCCCCCAGGTCCTCATCCCTATTTCCCCTCTTCTCCCCCAATTTCCCCCCTTTTTCCCCTATTTCCCCCCTTTTTCCCCTATTCCCCCCCCATTTCCCCTATTCCCCCCCCCCCCCAGCAGATGAAATTTTGGCTGCAGCGGCTCCCTCCGCAGCAGGTAAGCCGCATGCAAATGAGCTCTTGCATATTCATGAGGACCCTGCCCTTTCCCATTGGCCGCTCCCCTTTCCCTGCCCTCCCCCACCTGGAAGAGGGACCCTATTTTTTTTTGGGGGGGGGGGGGACACGACACGACCTGGGTGCGGGGCTCCCTCTGTCACCCACGGGACCCGGCCGCCATCCTTGAAAGGGGGGGGGGGGGGGCACCCAAATATCCCGGTGCCATTTTTGGGGGGTGGGGGAGCACCCAAGGGTGCCATCCTTGCACGAGGGGGGGGCGGAATTAAGCATCCGGGCACCCCGAGCACCCAACCCCACGGTGCTGGTGCAACTTTTCCTGGCCCGGTGTCGCAACAACCCCCCCGGGGACGACGAAATCGGGGTTGGGGGGTGGGTGACGCAACGCCGGGCGGGTGTCCCCCCTTTTTTTTGGGGGGGGGAAGGGTGGGGGGGAGGAGAAGGGGGACGCAGGCACCCCGACGCCCGGGCTGACGGGTGCTGGGCGCAGAGCTCGAGTGCGGGCAGCAGCGGGAGCTGGGCCGCGTGGTTGGGGGCACGGCCGCCCGGCCCGGCGAGTGGCCCTGGCAGGTGAGCCTCCAGCTGCGGGGGCAGCATTTCTGCGGGGGCACCCTCATCACCCCCCAGTGGGTGCTCTCGGCCGCCCACTGCTTCCAGGGGTGAGTCCCGGGGAGATGCCGGGGGCGGGGGGGGGGGTTGGGGGGTGGGAGGCAGGGTGGGGGGGTGGTGACCCCCGGGGGAGGGTGAGTTGGGCCACCCAGAACCCCGTTGGGCTATCCAGAACCCCGTTAGGCCACCTAGATCCCCATTGGGCCCCCTCAGAACCCCATTGGGCTATCCAGAACCCCGTTAGGCCACCTAGACTCTCATTGGGCCACTCAGAACGCCCACTGGACCACCCGGAACCCCGTTGGGCCACCCAGACCCCCCATTAGGCAACCCAGACCTGCCATTGGGCCACCCAGAACCCTATTAGGTCACTTAGAACCCCATTAGGCCACCCAGAACCCCATTGGGACCCCCGAAACCCCGTTGGGCCATCCAGAACCCCATTGGGCCACCCAGACCTCCCATTGGGCCACCCAGAACCCTATTAGGTCATCTAGAACCCCATTGGGCCACCCAGACTCCCTATTGGGCCATCCAGAACCCCATTAGGTCACTTAGAACCCCATTAGGTCACCCAGAACCCCATTAGGCTATCCAGAACCCCGTTGGGCCATCCTAGATCCTCATTGGGCCCCCCAGAACCCCACTGGGCCCCCCAGACCCCCATTAGACCACCTAGAACCCCATTAGGGCCCCAGAAACCCTCATTGGGCCATCCAGAACCACACTAGGCCACTCAGAACCCCAGTAGGCCACCCAGAACCCCATTGGGCCACCTAGATCCTCATAGGGGCACCCAGAACCTGGTTGGGACACCTAGAACCTGAGTTGGGGCACCCACGACTCATTGGGACACCCAGATCCTCTTGGCAGGGGGCACCTAGAACCCCCTTGGGTCACCTAGAACCTGGGTTGGGGCTCCTAGAACCCGGGTTGGGTCACCGAGAACCCGTCTGAGGGCCCTCGACCCATGTCAGGCCACCCACGACCCATAGGGACACTCAGATCCTCTTGGGGGGGGGGGGGCACAGAACCTAGGACCTAGAACCTGGTTGGGACACGTAGAACCTGGGGGGATACACGACCCATAGACACCCAGATCCTCTTGGGGGGGGCACCTAGAACCCCCTTGTACAACCCCCCTGGGGCACCTAGAACCTGGGTTGGGTCACCTTGAACCCGGATTGGGTCACCTAGAACCCGAGTTGGGTCACCTAGACGCCGTCGGCACACCCCCCTGCCCCCCCTCCCCCCCCCCCAGGCCCAACGGGAGCCGCGCGGAACCCGGGGCCTGGACGGCGGTGGTGGGCCGGCTCCGGCTTCACGAGCCCGGCGGCCAGGAGCGGCCGGTGGCCGAGGTGGTGGTCCACGAGGACTACCGGCAGGTGGAAGGGGGCCACGACCTGGCGCTGGCCCGCCTGGAGACCCCAGTGGCCCTGGGCCCCCGCGTGGGCACCATCTGCTTGCCGCAACCCCGCTACCCCTTCGCCTTCGGCACGCCGTGCTGGCTCACCGGCTGGGGCAACGTGGCCGAGAACGGTGAGCCGGGGGCCACCAGGGGGCTACCAGGAGGCCGCCGGGGGCCACCGGGGTGGGGGGGGGGGGGAGGGGGTGGAGCTCGTTTGGGGGGGGGGGGGGGGCGCTCCACAGGCAGTTCCTCAGCATGTGGGTGCTTGTGGTGGTGGGTGTCTGTGGGGGGGTCCTGATTGTTGGGTTCGTGATCGATTGGGGTCTCCAGCAGGGGGTTCCTGATCGGGGTTCCTGATCGTTGGGGTGTCCATGGGGGGGGGGGGTTCCTGATCATTGGGGTGTCAACCAGGGGGTTCCTGATCTTTGGGGTCTCCGTGGGGGGTTTCCTGATTGGGGTTCCTGATCGTTGGGGTGTCCACCAGGGGGTTCCTGATCGTTGGGGTCTCCGTGGGGGGTTCCTAATTGGGGTTCCTGATCTTTGGGGTGTCCACCAGGGGGTTCCTGATCGTTGGGGTCTCCGTGGGGGGGATTCCTGATCGGGGTTCCTGATCTTTGGGGTGTCCACGGGGGGTTCCCGATCATCTGGGAGCTACGGGTGATGGCAGCTCGTGGTGGTGGATCCCCGTGATGGAGGAGCTCCATGATGGAAGATCTCCGTGGTAGAGGTTCTCCATGATGGAGGATCTCCATGGTGGTTGATCCCCATGATGGACGATCTCCATGGTAGAGGTTCTCCATGGTAGAGGTTCTCCATGATGGAAGATCCCCATGGTGGTTGATCCCCATGATGGACGATCTCCATGGTGGACAGTCTCCATGGTGGTTGATCCCCATGATGGACGAACCCCACGGTGGTGGATCTCCATGATGGAAGATCTCCATGGTGGACGATCTCCATGGTGGACAGTCTCCGTGATGGACAATCTCCATGATGGACGATCTCCATGATGGAAGATCCCCATGATGGACGATCCCCATGGTGGTGGATCCCCATGGTGGATGATCTCCACTGTAGAGGTTCTCCACAATGGAAGATCTCCATGATGGTTGATCCCCGTGATGGACGATCCCCATGATGGTGGATCCCCATGATGGACGATCTCCATGATGGAAGATCCCCATGATGGACGATCCCCATGGTGGTGGATCCCCATGGTGGTGGATCCCCATGATGGACGATGTCCATGATGGACAATCTCCATGGTAGAGGATCTCCATGGTGGTTGATCCCTATGATGGACGAACCCCACGGTGGTGGATCTCCATGATGGAAGATCTCCATGGTGGACGATCTCCATGGTGGACAGTCTCCATGATGGTTGATCCCCATGATGGACTATCTCCATGATGGCTCTCATGATGGACGATCTCCATGGTGGTTGATCTCCATGATGGACGATCTCCATGATGGACGATCCCACGGTAGATGTCCACAATGGAAGACCTCCATGATGGTTGATCCCCATGATGGACGATCTCTATGTTAGAGGTTCTCCATGTTAGAGTTTCTCCATGATGGAGGATCTCCATGGTGGTGGATCTCCATGATGGACGATCCCCATGTTGGTGGATCCCCATGATGGACGAACCCCATGGTGGTGGATCCCCATGATGGACGATCTCCATGATGGAAGATCCCCATGATGGACGATCCCCATGGTGGTGGATCCCCATGGTGGTGGATCCCCATGATGGACGATCTCCACGGTAGAGGTTCTCCACAATGGAAGACCTCCATGGTGGTGGATCCCCATGATGGACGATCTCCATGGTAGATGTTCTCCATGGTAGAGGTTCTCCATGACGGAAGATCTCCGTGGTGGTTGATCCCCATGATGGATGATCTCCATGGTAGAGGATCTCCATGATGGACGATCTCCATGGTGGACGATCTCCATGGTGGACGATCCCCATGGTGGTGGATCCCTGTGGTGGTGGATCCCCGTGGTGGTGGATCCCCACGACGGACGATCTCCACGGCAGAGGTTCTCCGCAACGGAAAACCGCTGCGCCGCTTCCTCCCCGCGGTGACATCCCCCCCCCCCACGGCGACGTCCCCGCCACGCCGCCCCTCCCCCCCACACCCCTCCCCCCCACCCCCTGGAGACCCCCCCCGCCCCCCCCCACACCCCAACCCCCCTCCCTTTGTCCCGCAGTGTCCCTGCCGGCGGGGGCCCCCCTGCAGAAGGTCTCCTTGGACCTCCTGAGCGCCCCCACCTGCAACTGCCTCTACTCCAACCTGCGGCGCCGCGACCTGGCCCGCCCGGCGCGGCCCGGCATGGTGTGCGCCGGCAGCAAGGAGGGCGGCCGCGGGGCCTGCCAGGTGCCGGGGGTGGGGGGGGGGACACGGGGGGGACGTCGGGGACATCGGGGTGGCGGGGGCGGTGGGGATGTCAGGGGCGTTGGGGACACCGAGGGTGTTGGGGACGTTTGGGGACATTGGGGACATCGGGGGCGTTGTGGGTGTTGGGGGCATCGAGGGTGTTGGGGACGTTTGGGGACGTTTGGGGACATTGGGGACATCGGGGGCGTTGGGAGCACTGGGGACACCGAGGGTGTTGGGGACGTTTGGGGACATTGGGGACATCGGGGACATCGGGGGCGTTGGGGACACCGAGGGTGTTGGGGACGTTTGGGGACATTGGGGACATTGGGGGCGTTGTGGGTGTTGGGGGCATCGAGGGTGTTGGGGACATTTGGGGACATTTGGGGACGTTTGGGGACATCGGGGGGCGTTGGGGGCGTTGGGGACATCGAGGGTGTTGGGGACGTTTGGTGACGTTTGGGGACATCGGGGACATCGGGGATGTGGGGGTGTTGGGGACGTTGGGGACATTGGGGACATTTGGGGACATTGGGGTGTTGGGGACATTGGGGACATTGGGGACATTTGGGGGGTGTTGCGGACATTGGGGACATTGGGGTGTTGGGGACATTGGGGTCGTTGGGGACATCGGGGTCTTGGGGACGTCGGGGTGGTGGGGACATTTGGGGGGGACATTGGGGGCGTTGGGGACGTTGGGGGTGGGGGGGACATCGGGGACATTTGGGGTCTTGGGGACATCGGGTGTGTTGGGGACACTGGGGTGAGGAGAATAGGGTCAGGCCCAGGGATCTATAGGGTCCCCACAACCAACCTATAGGGTCTCCCCCCCCCCCCCATTAGCAGATTGGGAGGTCTATAGGGTTCCTACAAGCTCTCTATAGGGTCTCCTGCCCCATAGTTAGATCGGGGGGGTCTATAGGGTCCTCACAACCAACCTATAGGGTCTCCCCCCCCCATAGACAGATCAGGGGGGGTCTATAGGGTCCCTACAATCAACCTATAGGGTGTCCCCCCCCCCGACAGATTGAGGAGGGTTTTAGGGTCCCCACAACCAACCTATAGGGTCTGCCTCCCCCCAGTCATATCAGGGGGGTCTATAGGGTCCCCATAACCAACCTATAGGGTCTCCCCCCCCCATTAGCAGCTTAGGGGTTCTATAGGGTCCCCACAACCAACCTATAGGGTCTGCCCCCCCATTAGCAGACTGGGAGGTCTATAGGATTCCTACAAGCTCTCTATAGGGTCTTCTGCCCCATAGTCATATAGGGGGGGTCTATAGGGTCCCTATAGGGATCTCCCCCCCCCAGACAAATTCAGGAGGGTTTTAGGGACCCCACGACCAACCTATAGGGTCTGCCCCCCCCCCCCAGTTGTATCAGGGGGGCCTATAGGGTCCCCACAACCAACCTATAGGGTCTCGCCCCCTATAGACAGATCTGGGGGGGGGGGGGGTCTATAGGGTCCCCACAACCAACCTATAGGGTCTCCAGCCCCCTGAAAAATTCAGGAGGGTTTTAGGGTCCCCACGACCAACCTATAGGGTCTGCCCCCCCCATAGTCATATCAGGGGGGCCTATAGGGTCTCCACAACCAACCTATAGGGTCTCCTGCCCCATACTCAGATTGGGGGGATCTATAGGGTCCCTATAGGGATCTCCCCCCCCCCCCCGACAAATTCAGGAGGGTTTTAGGGTCCCCATAACCTATCTATAGGGTCTGTCCACCCGTAGTCATATGGGGGGGGTCTATAGGGTCCCGACAACCAACCTATAGGGTCTCGCCCCCTATAGACAGATCTGGGGGGGGGGGTCTATAGGGTCCCCACAACCAACCTATAGGGTCTCCAGCCCCCCGAAAAATTCAGGAGGGTTTTAGGGACCCCACAACCAACCTATAGGGTCTGCCCCCCCCATAGTCATATCAGGGGGGTCTATAGGGTCCCCACAAACAACCTATAGGGTCTCCTGCCCCATAGTCAGATCGGGGGGGTCTATAGGGTCCCTATAGGGATCTCCCCCCCCCCAGACAAATTCAGGAGGGTTTTAGGGTCCCCACGACCAACCTATAGGGTCTGCCCCCCCCATAGTCATATCGGGGGGGTCTATAGGGTCCCGACAACCAACCTATAGGGTCTCCTGCCCCATAGTCAGATCGGGGGGGTCTATAGGGTCCCTATAGGGATCTCCCCCCCCCCAGACAAATTCAGGAGGGTTTTAGGGTCCCCACGACCAACCTATAGGGTCTGCCCCCCCCATAGTCATATCGGGGGGGTCTATAGGGTCCCGACAACCAACCTATAGGGTCTCCTGCCCCATAGTCAGATCGGGGGATCTATGGGGTCCCTATAGGGATCTCCCCCCCAGGCAAATTCAGGAGGGTTTTAGGGTCCCCACGACCAACCTATAGGGTCTGCCCCCCCCCAGTCGTATCAGGGGGGCCTATAGGGTCCCCACAACCAACCTATAGGGTCTCGCCCCCTATAGACAGATCTGGGGGGGGGTCTATAGGGTCCCCACAACCAATCTATAGGGTCTGCCCCCCCATAGTCATATTGGGGGGGTTTTAGGGTCCCCACAACCAACCTATAGGGTCTCCAGCCCCCCGAAAAAATCAGGAGGGTTTTAGGGACCCCACAACCAACCTATAGGGTCTGCCCCCCCCATAGTCATATCAGGGGGGTCTATAGGATCCCCACAACCAACCTATAGGGTCTCCTGCCCCATAGTCAGATCGGGGGATCTATGGGGTCCCTATAGGGATCCCCCAGGCAAATTCAGGAGGGTTTTAGGGACCCCACAACCAACCTATAGGGTCTTGCCCCCTATAGACAGATCTGGGGGGGGGTCTATAGGGTCCCCCCAACCAACCTATAGGGTCTCCCCCCCCATTAGCAGCTTAGGGGTTCTATAGGGTCCCCACAACCAATCTATAGGGTCTGCCCCCCCATAGTCATATTGGGGGGGTTTTAGGGTCCCCACAACCAACCTATAGGGTCTCGCCCCCTATAGACAGATCTGGGGGGGGGGTCTATAGGGTCCCCCCAACCAACCTATAGGGTCTCTCCCCCCCCCCCCCAGGCGGACTCGGGGGGCCCCCTGGCCTGCTTTTCGGGGGGCCGCTGGGTGCAGGCGGGGGTGCTGAGCTTCGCCGTGGGCTGCGCCCGCCCCAACGGGCCGGTGCTGGCCACGGGGCTCGCGGCCCACGCCGGGTGGCTCCGGAACCACGTCCCCCCCGCCGCCTTCCCCCCGCCACCCCCGCCGCCCCCCCCCCGGCCTGGAGGACGGCAAGTGCCTGGGTGAGTTGGGTTTGGGGGGGGCGGGGGGTATTGGGGTCGGGGGTGGGGGGGACCCCCAAAAGGGTTTGGGGGGTGGGGAGGGGGGAAATCCTATTAGGAAGGGAAACGGGGGCGGGTTTTTTTGGGGGGGGTACCTAAATCCTATTTAAAATCCTATAAAAAAATCCTATAAAAAATCCTGTAAAAAAATCGTATAAAAAAATCCTATAAATCCTATGAAAAAATCCTATGAAAAAATCCTATAAATCCTATGAAAAAATCCTATAAATCCTATGAAAAAATCCTATAAAAATCCTATAAATCCTATAAAAAATCCTATAAAAAATCCTATAAATCCTATAAAAATCCTATAAATCCTATGAAAAAATCCTACAAATCCTTTAAAAAATCCTATAAATTGTATAAAAAATCCTATAAATCCTATGAAAAAATCCTATAAAAAAATCCTATAAATCCTATAAAAATCCTATAAATCCTATGAAAAAATCCTATGAAAAAATCCTATAAATCCTATAAAAATCCTATAAATCCTATGAAAAAATCCTACAAATCCTTTAAAAAATCCTATAAATCCTATAAAAAATCCTATAAATCCTGTGAAAAAATCCTATGAAAAAATCCTATAAATCCTATAAAAAAATCCTATAAATCCCATGAAAAAATCCTATAAATCCTATAAAAAATCCTATAAATCCTATGAAAAAATCCTATAAAAAATCCTATAAATCCTATAAAAATCCTGTAAATCCTATAAAAAATCCTATAAATCCTAGAAGAAAATCCTATAAATCCTATAAAAAAATCCTATAAATCCCTTTGGACCCCAATAATGGGGTGGGGGGACCCTAAATCCCATTGATCCCCCCCCTTAGGATCCCTATAATGGGGTGGGGGCACCCCAAACCCTATTAAAACCCCACGGGGGACCCCAAAACCCCACTGATCCCCCCGGGTTTGGCCCCCAACAATAGGGTGGGGGCACCCCAAACCCTATTAAAACCCCATGGGGAACCCCAAAACCCCCTTAATCCCCCCCCTTTGGCCCCCAATAATAGGGTGAGGGCACCCCAAACCCTATTAAAACCCCACGGGGACCCCCAAACCCCATCGAGACCCCACGGGGAACCCCAAAACCCTATAAACCCCCCATTCGAACCCAATAAATGGGTTGGGGAACCCTAAACCCCCTTAATCCCCCCCCCTTTTGGCCCCCAATAATAGGGTGAGGGAACCCCAAACCCTATTAAAACCCCATGGGGAACCTTAAACCCCATTGAGAGCTCATGGAGACCCCAATAATGGGGTAGGGGACCCCAAACCCTATTAAAACCCCATGGGGACCCCAAAACCCCCTTGATTCCCCCTTTGGACCCCAATAATGGGGTGGGGGGACCCTAAATCCCATTGATTCCCCCCCCCTTAGGATCCCTATAATGGGGTGGGGGAACCCCAAACCCTATTAAAACCCCACGGGGACCCCCAAACCCCATTGAGACCCCACGGGGACCCCAAAACCCTATAAACCCCCCGTTTGACCCCAATAAATGGGTTGGGGAACCCTAAACCCCCTTAATCCCCCCCCTTTTGGGCCCCCAATAATAGGGTGAGGGCACCCCAAACCCTATTAAAACCCCATGGGGACCCCAAAACCCCATTGATTCCCCCTTTGGACCCCAATAATGGGGTGGGGGCACCCCAAACCCTATTAAAACCCAACGGGGACCCCCAAACCCCACTGAGACCCCACGGGGAACCCCAAAACCCTATAAACCCCCCATTCGACCCCAATAAATGCGTTGGGGAACCCAAAACCCCCTTAATCCCCCCCCTTTTGGCCCCCAATAATAGGGTGGGGGCACCCCAAACCCTATTAAAACCCCACGGGGACCCCAAAACCCCACTGATTCCCCCTTTGGACCCCAATAATGGGGTGGGGGGACCCCGTTATCCGACCCCGCTCCCGCCCCTAATCCTTTTTCCCCCCGACCCTACAGGTTGCGGGATGCAGGGGGGCCCCCCCCTGGCGCCCCCCCCGAGCGGGGCGGGGTGGCCCTGGTTCGTCAGCCTGGCTTTCGGGGGGCTGCACCGCTGCGGGGGGGCCCTGGTGGCCGAGAGCTGGGTGCTGACGGCCGCCCGCTGCTTTATAGGGTGAGTGCCGCGGGGGTCCCGACCCCAAAACCCCTTCGAGACCCCCTGAAAACCCCAAAATCCTGTAGAAAACCTATGAAAACCCCCAAATCCCATAGAAAACCTATGAAAACCCCAAAACCCCATAGCAACCCTATGAAAACCCTAAAACGCAATAGAGAACCTATGGAGACCCCAAAACCCCATAGAGACCCTATGGAGACCCCATAGAGACCCTACGGAGACCCCAAAACCCTATTGAGGCCCTATAGAGACCCCAAAACCCCATTTAGACCCTATGGAGAACCCAAAACCCCACAGAGACCCTATGGAGACCCCAAAACCCCATAGAGACCCTATGGAGACCCCAAAACCCCATACAGACCCTGTGGAGACCCCATTGAGATCCTATGAAAACCCCAAAACCCCATAGAGAACTTACAGAAACCCCATTGAGGCCCTATAGAGACCCCAAAACCCCATTGAGAACCCATGGAAACCCCCAAACCCCATAGAAACCCTATGGAAAGCCCCAAACCCCATACAGACCCTATGCAGACCCCAAAACCCCATAGAGACCCTATGGAGACCCCATAGAGACCCTATGAAAACCCCAAAACCCCATAGAAACCCTATGGAAACCCCAAAACCCCATAGAGAACCTACGGAAACCCCCTTGAGGCCCTATAGAGACCCCAAAACCCCATTGAGAACCCATGGAAACCCCCAAACCCCATAGAGACCCTATGGAGACCCCATAGAGACCCTATGAAAACCCCAAAACGCTACTGAGGCCCTATAGAGACCCCAAAACCCCATAAAGAACCTACGGAAACCCCCAAATCCCATTGAGACCCTATAGAGATCCCATTGAGGCCCAAGGTTTTTAGGGTCCCCCCCTCCCTTTTAGGCTCCCCCCCTCCCTTTTAGGGTCCCCCCCTCCCTTTTAGGGTCCCCCCCTCCCTTTTAGGGCCCCCTATACCCTTTCAGGATCCCGCCCTCCCTTTTAGGGTCCCCCCCTCCCTTTTAGGGTCCCCCCCTCCCTTTTAGGGCCCCCTATCCCTTTTTAGCCCCCCCCCCTCCCTTTTAGGGCCCCCTATCCCCTTTTAGGGCCGCCCCCCCGCCCCCCTGACCCTATATCCCCCCCTCCCTTTTAGGGCCCCCTATCCCCTTTTAGGCTCCCCCCCTCCCTTTTAGGGTCTCCCCCTCCCTTTTAGGGTCTCTCCCCTCCCTTTTAGGGCCCCCTATCCCCTTTTAGGGCCGCCCCCCGCCCCCCTGACCCTATATCCCCCCCCATTCCAGGCGCCAGGCAGCCGAGGCCTGGCAGGCGACGGTTGCGGGGTCGGAGGCGCGGGCGGGCGCCCGCCTGACCCTACACGGGGCCTACGTGGGGCCGGGCCGGGGCCGGGACCTGGCCCTATTACGGCTCGAGCGGGGTCTGGTATTGGGGCCGGCGCTGCGCCCCCTCTGCCTGCCCTATAGGAACCACCGGAGACCCCCCGGAACCCGCTGCTGGGCCCTGCTCGGCCCTAAAAGTGAGTGTCCCCCCCTACGGGGTCCCCAACGGGGTCCCCAATGGCCCCGATCCCGATGACCCCGATGATCCCGATCCCGGTGACCCCAATGATCCCAATCCCAATGACCCCGATGATCCCATTCCCGACGACCCCAATGATCCCGATCCCAATGACCCCAATAGTCCCAATCCCAATGACCCCAATGATCCCGTTCCCGGTGACCCCAATGATCCCGATCCCAATGACCCCAATGGCCCCGATCCCAATGACCCCAATGGCCCCGTTCCCAATGACCCCAATGATCCCAATCCTGGTGTCCCCAATGGCCCCGATCCCGATGACCCCAATAGTCCCGATCCCGATGACCCCGATGATCCCGTTCCCAGTGACCCCGATGATCCCGATCCCAGTGACCCCAATGGCCCCGATCCCGGCAACCCCAATGATCCCGATCCCGGTGACCCCAATGATCCCGATCCCGATGACCCCAATGGCCCCGATCCCAGTGACCCCAATGGCCCCGATCCCGGTGACCCCAATGATCCCGATCCCGGTGACCCCAATGGCCCCGTTCCCGGTGACCCCAATGATCCCGATCCCGGTGACCCCAATGGCCCCGTTCCCAGTGACCCCAATGGCCCCGACCCCAATGACCCCGATGATCCCGATCCCAATGACCCCAATGGTCCCGATCCCAATGACCCCAATGATCCCAATCCCAGTGACCCCAATGGCCCCGATCCCAATGACCCCAATGATCCCATTCCTGGTGACCCCAATGATCCCGATCCCGGTGACCCCAATGGCCCCGTTCCCAATGACCCCAATGATCCCATTCCCGGTGACCCCAATGATCCCAATGCCAGTGACCCCAATGGCCCCAATCCCGGTGACCCCAATAGTCCCGATCCCGATGACCCCAATGATCCCGATCCCGATGACTCCGTTCCCAGTGACCCCAATGGCCCCGATCCTGGTAACCCCGATGGCCCCAATCCCGGTGACCCCAATGATCCCCAAATGTCCCCCAACATCCCCAACACCCCCGGTGTCCCCAAATGTCCCCGATGTCCCCAAATGTCCCCAACCCCCCCATGTCCCCAAATGTCCCCAATGTCCCCAATGTCCCCAATGTCCCCAAATGTCCCAAATGTCCCCAAATGTTCCCGATGTCCCGAAATGTCCCCAATGTCCCCAATGTCCCCAATGTCCCCAACACCCCAAATGTCCCCAAATTTTCCCAATGTCCCCAAATGTCCCCAATGTCCCCAAGGTCCCCAATGCCCCCGATGTCCCCAAATGTCCCGGATGTCCCCGATGTCCCCAATGTCCCCAACGCCCCTGATGACCCCAATGCCCCCGACGTCCCCAAATGTCCCCAATGTCCCCAATGCCCCCGATGTCCCCAAATGTCCCCGATGTCCCTGACGCCCCCAATGTCCCCAAATGTCCCCAAATGTCCCCCAATGCCCCCAATGTCCCTGATGGCCCCAATGCCCCCAACGCCCCCGATGTCCCCAACGTCCCCGATGTCCCCAAATGCCCCCAATGTCCCCGATGTCCCCAATGCCCCCAATGCCCCCAATGCCCCCGATGTCCCCAAATGTCCCCAATGTCCCCAAATATCCCCAACGCCTCCAATGTCCCCAATTCCTCCCATGTCCCCAAATGTCCCCAACACCCCCGATGTCCCCAACGCCCCCGATGTCCCCAAATGTCCCCCAATGCCCCCAATGTCCCTGATGTCCCCAATGTCCCCAACGCCCACGATGTCCCCAATGCCCCCAATGTCCCCGATGTCCCCAATATCCCCGATGTCCCCAAATGTCCCCAAAGCCCCCAACGCCCCCAACGCCCCCGATGTCCCCAACGCCCCCGATGTCCCCGATGTCCCCAGGCCCGGCCGTCCCCGAGGAGCTGGGCAGCGTGGAGGTGACGCCGCTCGAGTCCCCCGCGCCCCGTGGGGACGTTGGGGACACCGTGGAGGACACCTTCGGCGTCACCATCCCCAACGGCACCAGCGCCTGCCAGGTGAGGGCCCTTTCGGGGTCCCTTTTGGGGTTTTGGGGGTCCCGGGGGCCTTTTGGGGTCCCTTTTGGGGTCTTTTGGGGGTCCCGGGGGGGTTTTGGGGTCCCTCCGTCCCTTTTGGGGTCCCTCCGTCCCTTTTGGGGTCCCCGTGTCCCTCCCAGTGTCCCCTCCTGAGGTCCCTTTTGGGGTCTTTTGGGGTCCCTCTGTCCCTTTTGGGGTCCCTTTTGGGGTCCCTTTTGGGGTCCCCGTGTCCCTCCTGGGGTCCCTTTTGGGGTCTTTTGGGGGTCCCGGGGGCCTTTTGGGGTCCCCATGTCCCTTTTGGGGTCCCCGTGTCCCTCCCAATGTCCCCCCTGGGGTCCCCACATCCCCTCCTGAGGTCCCTTTTGGGGTCTTTTGGGGGTCCCGGGGGCCTTTTGGGGTCCCTCTGTCCCTTTTGGGGTCCCTTTTGGGGTCCCCGTGTCCCTCCTGGGGTCCCCTTTGGGGTCTTTTGGGGGTCCCTGGGGGCTTTTGGGGTCACTTTTGGGGTCCCTAGATCCCATTTTGGGGGGGGTTTGGGGACTTTTGGGTCACTATTGGGGCTTTTGGGGTCCCTTTTGGGGTCCCTAGGTCCCATTTTGGGGGGGATTTGGGTGCTTTTGGGTCACTAATGGGGCTTTTGGGTCACTGCTGAGGCTTTTGGGGTCATTTTGGGGGTTCCTAGTTCCTATTTTGTGGGATTTTGGGCCTTTTGGCTCATCACTGGGGCTTTGGGGTCACTTTTGGGGTCGCTTTTGGGGTTCTTAGATCACATTTTTTGGGATTTCGGGATTTTTGGCTCATCGCTGCCTCTTTTGGGGTTGCTTTTGGGGCTTTTGGGGTCACTTTTGGGATTTCTAGGTCCCATTTTATGGGATTTTGGCCCTTTTGGCTCATTGCTGCCTCTTTTGGGGTCACTTTTGGGGCTTTTGGGATTCCTAGCTCCCATTTTATGGGATTTTGGCCCTTTTGGCTCATCGCTGCCTCTTTTGGGGTCGCTTTTGGGGTCGCTTTTGGGATTCCTAGTTCTCATTTTATGGGATTTTGGGCCTTTTGGTTCATTGTTAGGGCTTTGGGGGTCACTTTTGGGGCTTTTGGGATTCCTAGGTCTCATTTTATGGGATTTTGGCCCTTTTGGCTCATCGCCACCTCTTTTGGGGTCGCTTTTGGGGTAGCTTTTGGGATTCCTAGTTCTCATTTTATGGGATTTTGGGCCTTTTGGTTCATTGGTAGTGCTTTTGGGGTCACTTTTGGGGCTTTTGGGATTCCTAGCTCCCATTTTATGGGATTTTGGCCCTTTCGACTCATCGCTGCCTCTTTTGGGGTCGCTTTTGGGGTCACTTTTGGGATTCCTAGTTCCCATTTTATGGGATTTTGGGACTTTTGGCTTATCACTGGGGCTTTTGGGGTCGCTTTTGGGGCTTTTGGGATTCCTAGGTCCCATTTTATGGGATTTTGGCCCTTTTGGCTCATCACTGCCTCTTTTGGGGTCGTTTTTGGGGTCACTTTTGGGATTCCTAGTTCTCATTTTATGGGATTTTGGGCCTTTTGGCTTATCACTGGGGCTTTGGGGGTCACTTTTGGGGCTTTTGGGATTCCTAGGTCCCATTTTATGGGATTTTGGCCCTTTCGACTCATCGCTGCCTCTTTTGGGGTCGCTTTTGGGATTCCCAGTTCTCATTTTATGGGATTTTGGGACTTTTGGTTCATTGTTAGTGCTTTGGGGGTCACTTTTGGGGCTTTTGGGATTCCTAGGTCTCATTTTATGGGATTTTGGCCCTTTTGGCTCATCGCCACCTCTTTTGGGGTCGCTTTTGGGGTCGCTTTTGGGATTCCTAGTTCTCATTTTATGGGATTTTGGGACTTCTGGTTCATTGGTAGTGCTTTTGGGGTCACTTTTGGGGCTTTTGAGATTCCTAGGTCCCATTTTATGGGATTTTGGCCCTTTCGACTCATCGCTGCCTCTTTTGGGGTCGCTTTTGGGGTTTCCCTACAGCCGGACCCGGGCTCCCCGCTGGCCTGCGAGGAACGGGGGATCTGGTTCCTGGCTGGGACGGCCACCGGGGGGGGTTGCGCCGAGGGGGGCCCCCCCCTTTTCACCGCCGCCCACCTCTACGAGCGCTGGATCGCCGGCATCACCCGCGAGGCCTACTTCGCCGAGACGCCCCCCGACCCCAAAGAGGCCGAGGAACCCGACGACCCCAGCTTTTGGGGGACACCGCAGCCCCCGGAGGACCCCAATGTTCGAGGCTCCCCCAAACCTGTGGAGGACCTCAACCCTACTGAAAACCCCAAACCTTCTGAAGACCCCAATGTTCGGGGTTCCCCCAAACCCGTGGAGGACCCCAAACCTTCTGAAAACCCCAAACCTTCTGAAGACCCCAACGTTCGAGGCTCCCCCAAACCCGTGGAGGACCTCAACCCTACTGAAAACCCCAAACCTCCTGAAGACCTCAACCCTACTGAAGACCCCAATATTCGAGGCTCCCCCAAACCCGTTGAGGACCCCAATGTTCGAGGCTCCCCCAAACCCGTTGAGGACCCCAATGTTCGAGGCTCCCCCAAACCCGTGGAGGACCTCAACCCTACTGAAGACCCCAATGTTCGGGGTTCCCCCAAACCCGTAGAAGACCTCAACCCTACTGAAGACCCCAATGTTCGGGGTTCCCCCAAACCCGTAGAAGACCTCAACCCTACTGAAGACCCCAATGTTCGGGGTTCCCCCAAACCCGTGGAGAACCCCAAACCTTCTGAAGACCCCAATGTTCGGGGTTCCCCCAAACCCAGAGAAGACCTCAACCCTACTGAAGACCCCAATAATCGAGGCTCCCCGAAACCCGTGGAGGACCTCAACCCTACTGAAGACCCCAATAATGGAGGCTCCCCGAAACCCGTGGAGGACCTCAACCCTACTGAAGACCCCAATGTTCGGGGTTCCCCCAAACCCGTGGAGAACCTCAACCCTACTGAAGACCCCAATAATCGAGGCTCCCCCAAACCCGTGGAGGACCCCAAACCTTCGCAAGACCCCAAACCCTCGGAGGACTCAGGTGACCAGGAGCCCCCCGAGCCCCCCAACGCCACGGGGCCGCCCCTGCAGGACCCCACTGCGGGGGGGGTCCCCGCTTTTTGGGATCGCCCCGAGCCCCTGGAGGAACCCGGGGACCCCGATACCTGGCAGCACCCCCAGACCCCTCAGGACCCCGATACCTGGGAAGGTTCCGGCGACGCCTGAACCCCCCTTTTTTTGGGGGGGGGGTGAGGCTGGGGGGGGGGAGGACGGAGCAATAAAGTGGTGGTGGTCTGCAGCCCCTCCCCCACGGCCTCTTTTTGGTTTTTTTTATAGGATTTGAAGCATCTTTGGGGGGGGGCTGGTCCCATCTTAGGGTCCGTAGACCCCATTTGGGGGACCTTTGGGGTCCCCGACCCCATTTCAGGGTCTCCAGCCCCATTCAGAGCACATTCGTGGGTCCCCAGACCCCTTTAGGGAACATTTGGGGGTCCCCAGACCCCATTTTGGGGGTCCCCAGCCCCATTTTGAGGGTCCCAAACCCATATCAGGGCACATTTAGGGTCCCCAGCCCCATTTCGGGGCTTCCCAGCCCCATTTTGGGGGTCCTGACCCCAATTAATTGCACATTTAGGGCCCCCCGGCCCCATTTTGGGGGTCCTGACCCCAATTTGGGACCCATTTAGGGCCCCCCAGCCCCATTTTGGGATCCCCAGCCCCATTTTGGGGGTCCCGAACCCAATTCGGGACCCATTTAGCCCCCCCCCCAGCCCCATTTAGGGCCCCCCAGCCCTCTTTTGCCACTGCCCGGCAGAAAATCCCCCCGAAACGCTCCAAAACAACCCAAATTTAATGCCGGGGGAGACACCCCCCCCCCCCCGCACCCCGACACCGTCCCCCGTCCCTCTCGGCGCCGCCGGGGGGCAACGCGACGGTGCCGGAGGGGCCGGGAACCCCCGTGGACACCGTGGGGGGGGGACGCCCCCCCGGCAACGCGCTTTGGGGCACCGCCAAGGATTTGGGGTGACCCCAAACCTCCCCCCGGGGTCCCCGACGCCGTCACCGGTGCCGGGAGGGGGCCGGGAGACGCCGGGAGCGCCGAGAAAGACGGTTGGGGTGCCGAGGAGTCCTCCAAGGCCGGCACCGTTGGGTTGAGGTCTACTGGAGGCTCTTCCTCCATCTTTAATGGCGTTGGCAATGCCGAAGAGTCCTCCAACGCCATCAACGTTGGGTTGAGGTCTACTGGAGGCTCTTCTTCCATCTTTAACGGTGTCAGTCACACCAAAATGTCTTCTGACGCCATCACCGTTGAGTTGAGGTCTACTGCAGGCTCTTCCTCTATCTTGAATGGCGTTGGTGATGCCGAAGAGTCCTCCAACACCGTCACTGTTGAGTTGTGGTCTACTGGAGGCTCTTCTTCCATCTGTAATGGCATTGGTGACATCGAAGATTCCTCCAATGCCGTCATCGTTGGGTTTTGGTGTTTTGGAGCCTCTTCCTCCATCTTTAACGCTGTCGGCGGTGCCGAAGAGTCCTCCAACGCCACCACCATTGAGTTGAAGTCTACTGGAGGCTCTTCCCCCATCTTTAACGGCGTTGGCAATGCCAAAGAGTCCTCCAACGCCGTCACCGTTGGGTTTTGGTCTTCTGGAGGCTCTTCTTCCATCTTTAATGGCATTGGTGACATCGAAGATTCCTCCAATGCCGTCATCGTTGGGTTTTGGTGTTTTGGAGCCTCTTCCTCCATCTTTAACGCTGTCGGTGACGCTGAAGAGTCCTCCAACGCCGTCACCATTGAGTTGAGGTCTACTGGAGGCTCTTCTTCCATCTTTAATGGCATTGGCAACGCCGAAGAGTCCTCCAATGCTGGCACTGTTGAGTTGAGGTCTACTGGAGGCTCTTCCTCCATCTTTAACGGTGTCGGCAACACCAAAATGTCCTCCAACGCTGTCACCGTTGGGTTCTGGTGTTTTGGAGGCTCTTCATCTTGAAGGGCGTTGGTGATGCCGAAGAGTCCTCCAACGCTGTCACCGTTGAGTTGAGGTCTACTGGAGGCTCTTCCTCCATCTTTAACGGTGTCGGCGACACCAAAATGTCCTCCAACGCTGTCACCGTTGGGTTCTGGTGTTTTGGAGGCTCTTCATCTTGAACGGCGTTGGTGATGCTGAAGAGTCCTCCAACGCCGTCACCGTTGAGTTGAGGTCTACTGGAGACTCTTCTTCCATCTTTAATGGCACTGGTGATGCCGAAGAGTCCTCCAACACCGTCACCGGTGAGTTTTGGTGTTCTGGAGGCTCTTCCTCCATCTTTAACACCATTGGTGACGCCGAAGAGTCCTCCAACGCCATCACCGTTGGGTTCTGGTGTTTTGGAGGCTCTTCATCTTGAACGGCATTGGTGATGCCGAAGAGTCCTCCAACGCCGTCACCGTTGAGTTGAGGTCTACTGGAGGCTCTTCTTCCATCTTTAATGGCACTGGTGACACCGAAGAGTCCTCCAACGCCGTCACCATTGGGTTTTGGTCTTCTGGAGGCTCTTCCTCCATCTTTAACGCCATCGGCGTTGCCAAAGAGTCCTCCAACGTCATCACCGTTGGATTCTGGTGTTTTGGAGGCTCTTCCTCCATCTTGAATGGCATTGATGACGCTGAAGAGTCCTCCAACACCGTCACCATTGAGTTGAGGTCTACTGGAGCCTCTTCCCCCATCTTTAACAGTGTTGGTGACACCAAAATGTCTTCTGACGCCATCACCGTTGGGTTGAGGTCTTCTGGAGGCTCTTCCTCCATCTTTAACGGTGTCGGCGACACCAAAACATCCTCCAACGCTGTCACCGTTGGGTTTTGGTGTTTTGGAGGCTCCTCCTCCATCTTGAATGGCATTGATGACGCCGAAGAGTCCTCCAACGCCATCACCGTTGAGTTGAGGTCTACTGGACGCTCTTCCCCCACCTTTAACGCCGTCGGTGATGCCGAAGAGTCCTCCAATGCCGCCACCGTCGAGTTGAAGTCTACTGGAGGCTCTTCCTCCATCTTTAACGCCGTCGGTGATGCCGAAGACTCCTCTAACGCCATCACCGTTGAGTTGAGGTCTACTGGAGGCTCTTCCCCCACCTTTAACACCGCTGGTGACGCCAACCCCTCCTCGCCGGCGCCATCCGCGGCCGGGCGCAGCCGCTGGCGGCCGAGCAGCTGCCGGCGCAGGCGGCCAGAACCTTGCCGGCCCGCGCCGCGCCGCCGCCGCCGCCGCTCGCCGTGGCTCCGCCGGTGGTTCTTCAAGGCCATCAAGTTGCCGAAAGCCTTGGGGCAGGCGCCGCAGCGGAACGAGCCCGTGGCGTGGCTCTGCCGGTGGTTCACCAGGCTGCCGGCGTGCTTGTAGCTCCGGCCGCACTCCTCGCAGCGGTAGGGCCGCGCCGCTGCCTTCGTCCCGCCGCCCTCGTCCTCCTCGGCGCCGGGAGCCGCCGGCGCCGCCCCGGCTTTGCAGCGCGGGCGGTTGCGGAGGTGGTTGCGGTAGGCGGCCACGGTGGCGTAGCGCCGCGAGCAGACGGCGCAGGGGAAGACGCCGGTTTGGTGGGTCTGCCGGTGGTTGACCAGGCTGCCGCCGTGCCGGTAGGTCTTGCCGCAGACGCTGCAGGCGTACGGCCTCCTCTCGGCCTCTTCTTCCTCCTCTTCCTCCTCCTCCTCTTCCTCGCGCCGGTGCTCCCGCAGGCTCTCCATGTCGCCGAAGGGCTGCCCGCACCGCCCGCAGATGTGCCACGCCGCCCGCTCCTCCGGCGCCGCCGCCGCCGTGCTCCTCGCCGTGGTGCCGCGCCAAATCGGCCTCGCCGGCGAAGGCCCCGCCGCAGACGGCGCAGAGGAAGGCCACCTCCTCTTCCTCCTCCTCCTCCTCTTCCTCCTCTTCTTCCGCCGGCCACCGGTGACGCCCAAAATGCTCCCGGAGCGCCGCCAACGCGCCGAACTCCTCGGGACACAACGAACACTGGAAGATCCCGACCGGCGCCGCCGTCGTCTCCGCCGCCGCCGCCGCCGCCGCCGCCGCCCGGTGCCGGTGCCCGCGGAGGTGCCCCTTGAGCGCCCCCAAGTTGGCGAACCTCTTGGCGCAGAACCCGCAGCCGAAATCGCCCGTTTGGTGCGTCCGCTTGTGGTTGATCAAGCTCCCCGAGTGGCGGTAGGTCTTGCCGCACGCCTCGCACCGGTAAGAGCGTTCGGCGCCGCCGGGGTGCGGCGGCGGCGGCGGCGGCGGCGCCGTCGCCCCCCGGTGAACGCGGAGGTGGGCGCGCAAGGCCGCGGCGTCGCCACAAAGTTTGGGGCACGCCGGGCAGGCGAAGGCGCCGGGAGCGCGCCGGCGGTCGGCCGAGGGGAGGCGGGCGCCGGGGGGGGAGGGCCCCGAAGGAGCCCCCCGGGGAGGAAGAGGAGGAGGAGGAGGAAGGCGAGCGCCGACGGCGGCCATCTTAGGGCGATGGCGGCGATGGCGGCAATCCCAATCTCACAGCGGGGGGGGCGCCGTTAGGAGGAGGGCTGGAAGGAAAGGGTTAAATTTTTGAGGGGGGGCGGGGGCGGGGGGTGGAAGGGAAAGGGTTAAATTTTTTCGGGGGGGGGTTGGGGTTCGGGGGGGGGGGAAGGGGGACCCTAAAAGGGGGGTGGAGGGGGGGGGGGGATTTGGGTTCCTCTCCTAATTAATAGGGTGACCCTAAAAGGGGGGAGGGGGGGGGAAGGAGCTCGGGACCCCCCCCTAATTGGGGTTTTGGGGTGAAGGACCCCCGGGACCCCCCCCAAATTAATAGGGACCCCCCCTTAAATCGGGTTTTGGGGTGAAGGACCCCCGGGACCCCCCCCAAATTAATTGGGAGACCCTAAAAGGCGTTGGGGGAGGAGCTTGGGACCCCCCCCCAAATTAATAGGGTAACCCTAAAAGGGGGGTGAGGGGGGGGGGAAGGAGTTCGGGACCCCCCCCAAATTGGGGTTTGGGGGTGAAGGACCCTCGGGACCCCCCCCAAATTAATAGGGTGACCCTAAAAGGGGGGTGAGGGGGGGGGAAGGAGTTCGGGACCCCCCCCAAATTGGGGTTTGGGGGTGAAGGACCCTCGGGACCCCCCCCAAATTAATAGGGTGACCCTAAAAGGGGGGTGAGGGGGGGGGGGAAGGAGTTCGGGACCCCCCCCAAATTGGGGTTTGGGGGTGAAGGACCCTCGGGACCCCCCCCCAAATTAATAGGGTGACCCTAAAAGGGGGGTGAGGGGGGGGGGAAAGGAGCTCGGGACCCCCCCCTAATTGGGGTTTTTGGGTGAAGGACCCTCGGGACCCCCCCCAAATTAATAGGGAGACCCTAAAAGGGGTTGGGGTGGGGGGAGGAGCTTGGGACCCCCCCCCAAATTAATAGGGTGACCCCAAAAGGGGGGTTGGGGGGGGGGAGGACCCTCGGGACCCCCCCCCCAAATCAACAGAGACCCCCTAAAAGTGCCTGGGGGAGGGGCAGCACCTCGGGACCCCCCCCCCCCCCCAAACTTTGGACCCCCCCCCAATTTAGGAACCCCCCCAAATCCCCCCCAGGACCTCGTGGGGGGGGGGGGGGGGGGGTCCCCAACCCCCTCCCCCCTCCCCCCTTTAACCCCGCCCCCTTTTCTCCTTATAAGGAAATCTGGGGGCCCCTCCCCCCCTTCCTTTACCCCCCCCTCCCCCCCCCCCTTTTTTTTTTTACCCCCCCCATTTTTTTGCCCCCCCCCCCTTCACCTCCTTTTGTTGCAGCGAGACCGGAAGTGGGGCCCCCCTCGGCCCCGCCCCTTCCTCCCAACAAGCCCCGCCCCCTCCCACCGGAAGCCCCGCCCCCTGCTCCTCCCCCCCCCCCCCCCCCAGGTCCTAGCGCCCGCCGCGCCGCGCCCGGAGCGGAGCCCCCCCAGGTAAGGGGACCCCCCCCCCCCCCCCAAAAACCCTTTTTTTGGGGGGGGGGGGGGGCCACCGCGGACCCCCCCCCTTCCCGTGGTGCACCGCGCCCCCCCCCCCCCGCATTGCACGGCCCTTCCCGTGGTGCTTTGCGGCCCCCCCCTTCTTGCAGCCCACCCCCCCAATTCCATCCCCCCCCCCCTTATTGCAGCCCCCCCCCTCCTTCCCTGACCCCCCCCCCCCCTTTTTACGCCCCCCTCCCCCCCTTTTTCATGCCCCCCCCCCCTTCACCACCCCCCCCCCCCGGCATTGCCCCCCCTTCCCGTGGTGCATTGCGGCCCCCCCCCCGCATCGCAGCCCCCCCCCCTTTAATTGCGACCCCCCCCTTAATTTGCCACCCCCCCCTTAATTTGCCACCCCCCCTTAATTTGCCACCCCCCCTTAATTTGCCACCCCCCCTTTAATTGCGACCCCCCCTTAATTTGCCACCCCCCCTTAATTTGCGACCCCCCCTTAATTTGCGACCCCCCCCTTAATTTGCGACCCCCCCTTTAATTGCGACCCCCCCCTTAATTTGCCACCCCCCCCCCAAATTACGACCCCCCCCCCCAATTACCCCCCCCCCCCCCCCCCCCCCCCGTGGTATATCGCCCCCCCCCCCGTGGTATATCGCCCCCCTTCCCATAATGCATTGCGCGCGCCCCCCCCCCTCGCGCGCCCCCCCCCTTCCCACAATGCATTGCAGCCCCTCCCCATCCGGCCGCCGCCATCTTTTGTGCCCACGGGGGGGGGGGGGAGGGGCACAAAGGGGGGGGGGGGGAGGACCCCCACCCTAATTTTTTGGGGGCTGGAGGTGACCCCTCCCCCTACCAGCACCCATGGGTGCAGAATCGGGGGGTTGTCCCCCCACCCACCCACCCACCGCCGTGGTTTCTCCGCAGGGGGCCATGGAGGAGCGGCAGGAGGGGCCGGGTGGGGACGTCGGCGGTGGCACCCGTGGGGGCCACCAAGATGGCACCCGCGGGGATGTCGGCGGTGGCACCCGAGGGGTCGGCGGCGGTGGCACCCGTGGGGACCTCCGTGACGGCGCCCGGGGGGACCACCAAGATGGCGCCCACGGGGACATCGGCGGTGGCACCCGTGGGGACGCCCATGGTGGCGCCCATGGGGACCTCGGTGACACCCATGAAGACCTCAGCGGTGGCACCCATCGGGAACTCGGCGGTGACGCCCGTGGGGGCCACCGAGATGCCACCCATGGGGACCTCCGTGACGGCACCCACGGGGACCTCGACGATGGCACCCAAGGGACCTTCAATGATGGCACCCATGGGGACCTCGACAATGGCACCCAAGGGACCTTCAACGATGGCACCCAAGGGACCTTCAATGATGGCACCCATGGGGACCTCGACGATGGCACCCAAGGGGACCTCGACGATGGCACCCAAGGGACATTCAACGATGGCACCCATGGGGACGTCAACGATGGCACCCACGAAGACCACCAAGGTGTCACCCACGGGGACCTCAACGATGACACCCACGGGGACCTCAACGATGACACCCATGGGGACCTCGATGTCACCCACGGGGACCTCGATGACACCCACGAAGACCTCAACGATGTCACCCATGGGGACCTCAACGATGTCACCCACGGACACCAAGACGTCACCCCTGAAGGCCGCCAAGACGTCACCCAAGGCCCCCCCCCCGATGTCACCCGTGCCCGCGACGCCCCCCGCCTCGACCCCCCTGAAGACCCCCGGCGCGACACCCACGGGACGCCCCCAGGTGACACCCGCGGGGCCGTCCCCGCCCCCCCGGCGCCCGCCGCGAAGCCGGGGCGCCGCTTCCGGTGTCCCGCCCGCGCCGAGACCTTCCCCGGCGCCACCGGTGCCACCACCAGGTCCAGGAGTGCCACCGCCAGGGCCGGAGGTGCCACCGCGGTGACGGAGGAACCCATGGGTGCCACCACCAGGTCCCGAGGTGCCGCCGCCACCAGGTCCCGCGGTGCCACCGCCACCAGGTCCCGCGGTGCCACCGCCACCGGGTCTGGAGGTGCCACCACCAGGTCCCGAGGTGCCGCCGCCGCCAGGTCCCGGGCCGCCACGGCCACCGCGGCGTCCGAAGCGTCCCCAGATGCCACCACCGCCACCTCCGGAGGCGACGCCACCCCCGTGGAGGTCCCCGAAGCGCCCGGAGACGCCGGCGCCGCCATGGAGGTGGCCAAAACACCTGGAGGTGCCACCAGCGGGGCCGGAGATGCCACCACGGGGTCTCAAGGGGCCACCGCGGGGTCTCAAGGTGCCACCACCAGGTCTCGAGGTGCCACCACCAGGTCCAGAGATGCCACCGCCGCCCCCAGAGGTGCCACCGCCGCCTCCAGAGGTGCCACCACCCGGTCCCGCGGTGCCACCAAAGCGTCCGCAGATGCCACCGCCGCGACGGCCGCCTCCAGAGCCACCACCAGCGCCGCGCCGCACGCGCCCGAAGCCCCCGGAGATGCCACCAAAACCCCCGGAGATGCCACCAAAACCCCCGGCGACGCCACCAAACCCCCCGGCGACGCCACCAAAGCCCCCGGCGACGCCACCGAAGCCCCCAGAGACGCCGCCGCCGAGCCCGCCGCCGGCGCTCCGTGCTCCTCCTGCCCTCGCCCCGCTCCCCCCTTCCCCTGCGCCGCCTGCCCCAAATCCTACGGCACCCTCTCCAAGCTGACCATCCACCAGCGCGCCCACACCGGCGAACGCCCCTTTTCCTGCCCGGATTGCCCCAAATCTTTCGCCGACCCTTCGGTTTACCGCAAGCACCGGCGGGGCCACGCCGGCCTTCGGCCTCACCGCTGCGGCGCCTGCCCCAAAGCCTACGCCGAGCGCAAGGACCTCCGCAACCACCAGCGCAGCCACACGGGCGAGCGGCCCTTCCTGTGCGCCGAGTGCGGCAAGAGCTTCGGCCGCTCGTCCTCGCTCGCCTGCCACCAGCGCATCCACGCGCCGCGCAAGCCCTACGCCTGCGGCACCTGCGGCAAGGCCTTCACCCAGCTCTCCTCCTACCAGAGCCACCAGCGCGTCCACACCGGCGAGCGGCCCTACCTGTGCCCGCAGTGCGGCCGGATGTTCTCCGACCCCTCCAGCTACCGGCGGCACCAGCGGGCCCACCAAGGCGTCAAGCCCTACGGCTGCGGCGAGTGCGGCAAGGCCTTCCGGCAACCGGCCGACCTGGCCGTGCACCGGCGGACCCACACGGGCGAGCGGCCCTGGCGCTGCGGCGAGTGCGGCAAAGCCTTCGTGGCCTCCTGGGACCTCAAGCGGCACCGCCTGACCCACACGGGCGAGCGGCCCTGGCGCTGCGGCGAGTGCGGCAAAGGCTTCGGCGAGCGGGCGGCGCTGGGCAAGCACCGGCGGACGCACTCGGGCGAGCGGCCCTACGCCTGCGGGCGCTGCGGGAAGGGCTTTGGCGGCGCCTCGGGGCTGCGCAAGCACGAGAGGACGCACGGCAAGCGGGAGGGGGACGAGGGCCACAAGGTGGCCGCCGGGCCGGGCTGCGGGGCGGCGGCTACCGGAGTTCAAGGTCTGGCCACCGGCGTGGCTGCTGGAGTTGGACGGAACGTGGCCGCCGGTGTTGGCCACGATATGGGGGCTCAGCCGGGCCACAATATGGCTACCGTCGGCCACGACATGGCCGCCGGCGTTGGCCACGATCTCGGTGCTCAACCAGGCCACAATATGGCCACCGTTGGCCACAACATGGCCACCGGACTCGGGGCCCATGGCCACCGGACTCGGGCCCAACATGGCCGCTGGACTTGCCCACAACATGGCCACCGCACCGGGACGCATCATGGCCGCCGCCTCCGATCGCGACATGGCCGTCGTCACGCCGGGTCACGACATGGCCGCCGCCGGGGGACCCATGGACTGCGGTGGCCTCAACATGGCCGCCGCCTTTGGCGCTCCCAACATGGCCGCCCCCATGGGGGGCCCCAACATGGCCGCCCCCAGCGTGGCCACACCCAATATGGCCGCCCCCAGCGTGGCCACACCCAATATGGCTGCCGCCATGGCAGGCCCCAACGTGGCCATCCTCGGGGCGGGCCCCAAAATGGCCGCCCCCATGGGGGGGCCCAACATGGCCGCCCCCAACATGGCCGCCTCAAATATGGCCACACCCAATATGGCCGCCCCTAACATGGCCACGCCCAACATGGTTGCCTCTAATATGGCCACGCCCAGCGTGGCCACACCCAATATGGCCGCTCCCAATGTGGCCACGCCCAGCATGGCCGCCCCCAACTTGGCCACGCCCAACATGGCTGCCTGGCCACGAACATGGCTGCCTCCGACGTGGCCACGCCCATCGTGGCCGCCTCCAATACGGCCGCCCCCAGCACGGCCACACCCAACATGGCGGCCCCGGGGGCGTGTCCCGCAGGCCCCGCCCCCCCGGAGCCCCGCCCCTTCGCCTGCCCGCTCTGCCCCAAGCGCTTCGGGGCGCGGGCGGGGCTGCGCAAGCACCAGCGACGTCACGGCCCCGCCCCCTCCCCGCAGGCCCCGCCCCCTGCCCGGGGGGCGGAGCCTCAGCCAGGCCCCGCCCCCTGACGTGGGGGGAGCGTGAGGGGGCGGGGCCTCTCCTCAGAGCCCCGCCCTTAACCTCCAAGGAGGGGCGGGGCCTCCGGAGCCCCTCCTTATTTGGGGGGAGGGGTGTGGTTTGGGGGCGGGGCTTGCCGAGGCCACGCCCCCCGGTGTTTATTGCAAATAAAGTGGCTGAGTCGGCGCCGGCGCCTCCTGACTTGGGGGGGGGGGGTAGGGGACATGGGGACAGCGCCTTGGTGACACGGGGGGCGGGGGCTGGGGGACACCGCCCCAAGGGACCCAAGTGACCAAGGTGCCACCACCCCAAGTGACCCAAATGTCCTGGTGTCACCACCCCAAGTGACCAAGGTGCCACCACCCCCGGGGTCTCCACGTGTCCTGGTGCCACCACCCCAAGGGACCCAAGTGACCAAGGTGCCACCACCCCCGGAGACCAAGGTGCCACCACCCCCAGGATCCCACGTGTCCTGGTGTCGCCACCCCCAAGGGACCCAAGTGTCCAAATGCCACCCTCTGAAGTGACCAAGGTGCCACCAACCCAAGTGACCAAGGTGCTACCACCCCGAGGTCCCCACGTGTCCTGGTGCCACCACCCCAAGTGACCAAGGTGCCACCACCCCCCGGGGTCCAAGGTGTCTAGATGCCACCACCCCAAGGGACCCAAATGTCCTAGTGCCATCACCCCAAGTGACCAAGGTGCCACCACCCCAAGTGACCCAAATGTCCAGGTGCCACCACCCCCGGGGACCAAGGTGCCACCACCCCGAGGTCCCTACGTGTCCTGGTGCCACCACCCCGAGGTCCCCACGTGTCTTGATGCCACCACCCCAAGTGACCAAGGTGCCACCACCCCGCGGTCCCCACGTGTCCTGGTGCCACCCCCCTGAGGTCCCCCCATGTCCTGGTGCCACCACCCCAAGGTCCCCACGTGTCTTGATGCCACCACCCCGAGGTCCCCAAGTGTCCTGGTGCCACCACCCCAAGTGACCAAGGTGCCACCACCCCAAGGTCCCCCCATGTCCTGGTGCCACCACCCCCCAGGTCCCCACGTGTCCTGGTGCCACCACCCCCAGGTGACCGCGACACCCAAGGCCCCGCCCCCCCCCCCAGTGTCCCCACAGCCACTCTCCAGCTCTCGGCTCTCAGCGTCTTTATTTAAGCCCCGCCCCCCCCAAACGCCTCCCAGCCAATGGCTGCGGAGCACTCCCGTGGCTCGGCCAATCGCCTGCTGCCCCGCCCTCTTCCCCCCCCAGCCAATCGCTGCGCAGGATCCGGCCCGGCTCTGGGCCGAGTGATGTCATCTGCCTCTCAGCCAATCCCGTGCCAGTATCCCCCTCCCCACCCCACCTACCTACCGCCCAATCCCGTGTCAGCCTGCCCCATTCTAACCAATCCCCTGCAAGCCCCGCCCCAGGCTCTCAACCAATCCCATCTCAGCACCACCCTAAGCCAATCCCCTGCCACGCTTCCCCCGCTCTCAGCCAATCCCATCCCTCCATCCATCCCCACCCAATCCCCACACCCAGCCGCCCCTCCCACCCACCCCTCTCAGCCAACGGCGTCGCGGGGGGGGACGCGGTCCCCGACCAATCAGGAGGTCCCGGGGTGAGGCTCCGCCCCCCCGCCCCCCCGGCATCATTCCAGGGGCACCTTTGGGTGCTCCACCTCGGGGTGCTCCACCTCGGGGTTCCTTTGGGTGCCCCTCCAGGGTCTCCGGAGCTGGTGGCACCCCAAGAGCCTCCATCGTTAGGTGCTCCTCCAACATCTCCAGACCTTGGTGACCCCCAAGTCTCTCGGTCTTTGGGTGCTCTCCCAAGGTCTCCAAATCTTGATGCAACCCAAGAGTCTTCGCCTTTGGGTGCTCCTCCTCCAACGTCTCTGGCGTTGGTTGGACCTCCGTCATCTCCGAATCTTGACGTACCCCAAGGCTCTTGGTCTTTGGGTGCTCTTCCAACATCTCCAGACTTGGTTGCACCCCAACCTTCACCTTTGGGTGCTCCCCAAACATCTCCAGATCTTGATGCGCCCCAAGAGTCTTCACCGTTGGGTGCTCCTCCAACATCTCCAGACCTTGGTGACCCCCAAGTCTCTCGGTCTTTGGGTGCTCTTCCAAGATCTCCAGACCTTGACGCACCCCAAAACTCTTGGTCTGTGGGTGCTCCTCTATCTCCAAACCTTGGTGCACCCCAAGTCTTTCGGTCTTTGGGTGCTCCTCCATCGTCTCCTGTCCTTGACGCACCCCAAAAGTCTTCACCTTTGGGTGCTCCTCCATCTCCAGACCTGGTTGGACCTCCATCGTCATCTCCAAACCTTCGTGCCCCCCAAGTCTCTTGGTCTTTGGGTGCTCTTTGAATGTCTCCAAACTTGACACACCCCAAGTCTTTCAGTCTTTGGGTGCTCCTCCGACACCTCCAAATCTTGAGGAACCCCAAAAGCCTTCACCTTTGGGTGCTCCTCCATCATCTCCAGACCTGGTTGGACCTCTGTCGTCGTCCCCAAACCTTCGTGCCCCCCAAGTCTCTTGGACTTCATCTGCTCCCCAAACGCCTCCAGTCCTTGGTGCCCCGCGAGCCTCTCGTCCTTTGGGTGCTCCCCCACCGCCCCCGCACCTTGGCGCCCCCCAAACCTCTTCACCTTCATCCTCTCCCCCACCCCCTCCAAACCCGGCTCCTCCTCGGCCTCCGCCGCACCCGCCCGCGCCGCCGCCGCCGCCGCTGCGTGCGCCTCCTCCAGGTGCACCCGCTCGTGGGTGATGAGGTTGGAGCTCTGGCTGAAGCGCCGGCCGCAGCGGGCGCAGCCGTAGGGCCTCTCGCCGGTGTGGGTGCGCCGGTGCTGCTCCAGGTGGGCGCTGCGCACGAAGGCTCGCCCGCACTCCCCGCAGCCGTAGGGCTTCTCGCCGGTGTGGATGCGCTGGTGCCGCACCAAGGTGGAGCTCATGCCGAAGGCCTTGCCGCACTCGCCGCAGCGGTAGGGCCGCTCGCCGGCGTGGGTGCGCCGGTGGAGGGCCAGGTTGGAGCGCAGGGCGAAGGCCTGGCCGCACTCGGCGCAGGCGAAGGGCCGCTCCTCCCCGTGCGCCCGCTGGTGCCGCGCCAGCGCCGAGCGCAGCCCGAAGGCCCGCCCGCACTCGCCGCACCGGTGGGGCTGCAAGCCCAGGTGGAGCCGCCGGTGCTTGGCCAAGGTGGCCCCGTGGCCGAAGCGCTTGCCGCACTCGGTGCAGGCGAAGGGCTTCTCGCCGCTGTGGCTGCGCTGGTGCTGGATGAGCTCCGAGCTCTGCACGAAGCCCTTGCCGCACTCGCCGCAGCGGAAGGGCTTCTCGCCGCCGTGCGTCTTGCCGTGCTTCAGGAGGTTGGCGCGCTGGGCAAAGGCTTTGCCGCACTGGCCGCAGCGGTAGGGCCGCTCGCCGGAGTGGCTGGCTTGGTGCTGGAGGAGGTCGGAGCTGCGGTAGAAGGCCTTGCGGCACTCGCCGCAGGCGTAGGGCCGCTCGCCGGCGTGGGCGCGCTGGTGCTTGACCAGGTTGGTGCTCTGGCTGAAGGCCTTGCCGCACTCGCCGCAGGCGTAGGGCCGCTCGCCGGTGTGGGTGCGGCGGTGCTGGGCCAGGTTGGAGCTCCAGCCGAAGGCTTTGCCGCAGTCAGCGCACTTGTAGGGCCGCTCGCCGGTGTGGGTGCGGAGGTGCTGGGCCAGGTGGGAGCGTTGGGCGAAGCGCTTGCCGCACTCGCCGCAGGCGTTGGGGCGCTCGCCCGTGTGGCTCCGGCGGTGCCGTTCCAGCTTCGACCACTGCCCGAAGGCTTTGCCGCACTCGCTGCAGATGTAGGGGCGGCCGGAGGCCACCGCGGCTGCGGGGGCGGTCGGGGGCAGCGGGATCAGCGGGATCGGGATCGGGGAGGGTTATGGGGTCCTAGGAACGCATGGGGCCATCCCCTACAGGTGTCCTATAGGGTCTTGGGGGCATGGAAGAGGATCCCAGACTTTTGTTCTATGGGGTCTTGGGGGCCTGGACCCAACTTCTAAATTAGCCAAGAGGATTGGCCAGCCTTCAGGAGGGTCTTGGGAGCTAGACAACTTCTCGTTAGCCAAGAGGATCCTAAATGCCCCGTTCTAGACTTAAAGCTCAAGATGTCCTATAGGGTCTCGGGTGCCTAGAATGTTGATCCTAAAAGTCGATCTATAGATGGGGTCCCTGGGGCCAAGAGGATCCTGGATCCCATCCCACTTCCTAGAACCCAAAAATGTTGCCCCGTTCTAGAGGATGTCCTATAGTCCTGCCTAAATCCAACTTCTAACCCATAAATGCCAAGAAGATCCTGTTCTAGACTACCAAGATGTCCTATAAGCCTAGAACCCAACTTCTAACCCAAAAACGTGACCAGGAGGATCCTATATCCATCCTTTGGGTTCTATAGGGTCTTGGGTGTCTGGAGGCCTAGAGACCCCATCCCAAGGTGTTCTACAGGGTCTAGAACCCAACTTTTAAAAAAACGTTAGATCCAAGATGTTCTAGATCCTAATCCCAAAAATGCCCCTAAATGTGTCTTCAGATGTCTATAAAGAACCCATCCCAAAAACGATGTTCTATAGGGGATCTCCTAGGGAGGATGCCTAGAATCCAACTTAGGGTCAATTCCCCATAAACGTTGGCCAAGAGGATCCTAAATGCCACGTTCCTGACTTTAAACCCTTCCCAAGGTGTTCTACAGGGTTTTGGGTGCCTAGAACCCAACTTTTAACCCAAAAATGTTGGCCAAGGAGGTCCTAAACACCTCGATCCATTCCTCAACCCCATCCCAAGATGTTCTATAGGGTCTTGAGGGCCTGGAACCCAACTTCAATCCCAAAAATGTTGGCCAAGAGGATCCTAAATGCCCCGTTCCAGCCTTCAAACCCATTCCAAGATGTCCTATAGGGTCTTGGGAGCCTAGATCCCAACTTTTAACCCAAAAACGTTAGCCAAGAGGATCCTAAATGCCCCATTCGAGACTTAAAACCCATCCCAAGATGTTCTATAGGGTCTTGGGGGCCTGGATCCCAATGTCTAACCCAAAAACGTTGACCAAGAGGATCCTAAAAGCCTCGATCCATCCTTCAATCCCATCCCAAGATGTTCTATGGGGTCTTGGGGGCCTAGAACCCAACTTCAATCCCAAAAATGTTGGCCAAGAGGATCCTAAATGCCCCGTTCCAGCCTTCAAACCCATTCCAAGATGTCCTATAGGGTCTCGGGTGCCTAGAATCCAACTTCTAACCCATAAATGTTGGCCAAGAAGATCCTAAATGCCCCATTCCATCATTTGAACCCATACCAAGATGTTCTATAGGATCTTGGGAGCCTAGAACCCAACTTCTAACCCAAAAACGTTGACCAGGAGGATCCTAAAAGCCTTGATCCATCCTTTGAACCCATCCCAAGATGTTCTATAGGGTCTTGGGAGCCTGGAACCCAACTTCAATCCCATAAATGTTGGCCAAGAGGATCCTAAATGCCCCGTTCCAGACTTTAAACCCATCCCAAGGTGTTCTACAGGGTTTTGGGAGCCTAGAACCCAACTTTTAACCCAAAAATGTTGGCCAAGGAGGTCCTAAACACCTCGATCCATTCCTCAACCCCATCCCAAGACATCCTATAGGGTTCCGACCCCCCACAACCCCTCCTTTTTCCCACCCCCCCCAGGGTATTTTGGGGTGTCCCACACATGGGGGTCCCCTGGGAGGGCTCTGGGGGTGCTGTGGGGCCACCCCACACCCACGCCCCCGAGGTTTTGGGGGGGTCTCACCTGCCGTCGGCTCCTTGGGGGCGTCCTCAGCGGCTCCGGGCACCCCACTCGGGGTGTCCATAGGGCAGCCTGGGGGGGGGTGACACAGATTTAATTGGGGGGGGGGGGGTTTGGGGACCCCAAAAAGGTCCAAAACACCCCAAAATTTGCCTCCCCCCCCCCCTTACCCGCGGGGCTGGCGCTGGCCTGCATCATCCTCAGGGCGGGCTGCAAAGGAGAGAGAGGGGTCAATGGAGGGGGGGGACAAGTTTTGGGGGGGGGGTCCCCAAGTTTTAGGGGGCTCCCCAAACCCTGGAGGGGTCCCCAAATCCTGGGGGGGGGGGGGTCCCAAGTCCTGGGGTAGTTGGGGGGGATTTTGGGGGGGGATCTTGGGGGAGGGGGTTGGGGGGATCTGGGGGGGATTGGGGGGTCCTGGGGGGGTCCCCAAATCCTGGGGAGGGGCCCCAAGTCCTTGGGGGGGTCGGGGGGGTCCTGGGGGATTTGGGGGTGTCCTGGGGGGGGTTAGGGGGCTCAAGGGGGGGGGGTCCCCAAGTCCTGGGGGGTTTGGGGGGGTCCTGGGGGGGTGTCTCAAAGTACTGGGGGGGTTGGGGGGGTCCTGGGGGATTTTGGGGGGTCTTTGGGGGGGGTCAGGGGGCTCAAGGGGAGGTCCCCAAATCTTGGGGGGGGGGTCGAGGGGGGGATGGGAGGCTCGGGGGGGGTCCCTTGGGCCTTGGGGGAGGGGTGCGAGGGAGGGTTCCCGATTTTTGGGTCCCCCAGGGGTTGGGGGAGGGGGTCCTTGGGGGGGGGGTCCCCAGGGCTTGGGGCCTACGGGGGGGGGGGGGGGTTGGGGGCGGGGGGGGGCGCCCCCCAAGCGTCGCGGCCGAGCGAGAGGGACCCGGGGGGGGGGAGGTGGGGGGGGGGCTGGATCCGGTGCCGAGGCCCCGCCCGGCGGTGACGTCACTTCCCGTCCCCCCCCCGCCCCCCAAAGGCCCGGGTTTCCCCCCAAAATGCCGCCCCCCCCCCCCCCCCCAAGAGGGGCTGACGGGGTGGGAGGGGCCCCCGCGCATGCGCAAGGGGTGGCCACGCCCCCCGGGGACCAAGCCACGCCCCCTTTTCTCCCCCTTAGCAACGCTCGGCTCTTCCGCATAGCAACGGCCGGCTTTGAGTGACGGCTTCACCATGGCAACGGCCTCCCCTAGCAACGGCCCGCCCCTCCACTTAGCAACGCCCTCCCCTATTAACGCCCGCCCCCTAGCAACGCCCCGCCCCTTAGCAACGCCCGCCCCCCCTAGCAACAGGGCGAGGCCCGGCGAGCGAGCGCGGCGCTGATTGGCCGCCGGCGGCGGGAGTGGGCGTGGCCCGCGCCGGGGCCGCTGATTGGCCGGCGGGCGCCACATCCGGGCACCGCGGGGAGCGGCGGGAGCGGCGGCGGCGCCGCGGGGGGAGGTGAGAGCGGCCCCCGGGGTGTTTGTTGTTGTCACCCCCCCCCGTTGCCATGGCAACCGCCCCCGTCGCCCTGGCAACCGGCCCCGGCGCCGTCTCCATGGCGACCGCGGCGCTGCCATTACGCGGGGGGGCGGGGGAGGGAGCTGGGCCCTGCTCCTTGTTTGGGGGGGGGGGGGGGGGGGAAGGTTTTGGGACCCCCCCCTCGGTCACGTGAGGGTCCCCTCCTGTCACGTGGGAGCCGTCCCGTCACGTGGGGGTCCCGGGTGTCACGTGGGGGTGCACCTGAGGGTGGGGGGGGTCTTCTTGGTGCTGTGGGTGGGCCCCCTTTGGGGGGGGGGGCTGCTATCGCCTGGGTGCCTCTGGGGTCCCTTGGGTGTCCCCTGGGTGTCCCCAAGGCCCTGGGGTCCCCTCCTGTCACTTGGGTCCCCTCCAGGTCCTTTGGGTGCCAGTGGGGTCCCTTGGGTGACCCCAAGGCCCTTGGTGTCCCCCTGGGGTCTCTTGGGTGTCCCTGACTCCCTTGGGTCCCCTCCCAGTCACTTGGGTGTCCCCAAGGCTTTGGGTCCCCTCCAGGTCCCTTGGGTCCCTCTGGGGTCCCTTGGGTGTCCCCAAGTCCCTTGGGTCCCTCTGGGGTCTCTTGGGTGTCCCTGAGTCCCTTGGGTCCCCTCCCGGTCACTTGGGTGTCCTCAAGGCCCTTGGGTCCCCTCCTGGTCCCTTGGGTGTCCCCAAGGCCCTGGGGTCCCCTCCTGTCACTTGGGTCTCCTCCAGGTCCCTTGGGTCCCTCTGGGGTCCCTTGGGTGTCCCCAAGTCCCTTGGGTCCCTCTGGGGTCTCTTGGGTGTCCCTGAGTCCCTTGGGTCCCCTCCTGGTCCCTTGGGTGTCCCCAAGGCCTTGGGTCCCCTCCAGGTCTCTTGGGTCCCCTCCAGGTCCCTTGGGTCCCTCTGGGGTCCCTTGGGTGTCCCCAAGTCCCTTGGGCCCCTCTGGGGTCTCTTGGGTGTCCCTGAGTCCCTTGGGTCCCCTCCCGGTCACTTGGGTGTCCTCAAGGCCCTTGGGTCCCCTCCTGGTCCCTTGGGTGTCCCCAAGGCCCTGGGGTCCCCTCCTGTCACTTGGGTCTCCTCCAGGTCCCTTGGGTCCCTCTGGGGTCCCTTGGGTCCTTCTTGAGTTCCATGGGTGTCCCCAAGTCCCTCGGGTCCCCTCCACGTCCCTTGGGTCCCTCCCATCACCTGGACCCCCCCCCCCCCCAAAAAAAAAAACAACCCTTTTGTGTGTCCCCCCCCCACCCCGGGGTCCCCAGGGGCTTGGGGACAGGGCGCAGTGCCCGCGGGGACACCCGGGGACCCGATGACGTGACGCAGGCGCCATGGCGGAGGCGGAGGCGGAGGCCGGGGGGCGCCGGGACCCCCCCGGGAGGGGGCAAGGGGCCGGGGGGGGTCCCCTGGCCCTGCTGAAGGCGCGGGCGCTCGACGTCACCTTCGAGGTGGGGGACGAGTACGAGGTCATCGAGACCATCGGCACCGGCGCTTACGGCGTCGTCAGCTCCGCCCGGCGGCGGGACACCGGTGAGGACGGGTGGCGCCGTGGGTGGTGGCACCTGGACACCGGGGTCCCCTCGGGTGGTGGCTCTTGGTCACCTTCATCCCCTTGGGTGGTGGCACCTGGACACCTTCATCCCGTTGGGTGGTGGCTCTTGGACAATGGGGACCCTTGGGTGATGGTTCTTGGGTCCCTTGGGTGGTGGCTCTTGGACACCTGTGTCCCCTTGGGTGGTGGCTCTTGGCCAATGGGGTCCCTTGGGTGATGGTTCTTAGATCCCCTTGGGTGGTGGCACCTGGACACCCATGTCACCATGGGTGGTGGCACCTGGCCACCCAGGTCACCTTGGGTGGTGGATCTTGGTCACCTTCATCCCGTTGGGTGGTGGCTCTTGGCCAATGGGGTCCCTTGGGTGATGGCTCTTGGGTTCCCTTGGGTGGTGGCACCTGGACACCCGTGTCACCATGGGTGGTGGCACCTGGCCACCCAGGTCACCTTGGCTGGTGGCTCTTGGTCACCTTCATCCCGTTGGGTGGTGGCTCTTGGCCAATGGGGTCCCTTGGGTGATGGCTCTTGGGTCCCCTTGGGTGGTGGCACCTGGACACCCGTGTCACCATGGGTGGTGGCACCTGGCCACCTGGGTCCCCTTGGGTGGTGGCTCTTGGCCAATGGGATCCCCTTGGGTGATGGCACCTGGACACCATTGTCCCCCTGGGTGGTGGCTCTTGGTCACCTTCATCCCATTGGGTGGTGGCTCTTGGCCAATGGGGTCCCTTGGGTGATGGTTCTTGGGTCCCCTTGGGTGGTGGCCCCTGGACACCCGTGTCCCCTTGGGTGGTGGCTCTTGGTCACCTTCATCCCGTTGGGTGGTAGCTCTTGGCCAATGGGATCCCCTTGGGTGATGGTTCTTGGGCTCCCTTGGGTGGTGGCACCTGGACACCCATGTCACCATGGGTGGTGGCACCTGGCCAACCAGGTCACCTTGGGTGGTGGCACCTAGGTCCCCTTGGGTGGTGGCTCTTGGCCAATGGGATCCCCTTGGGTGATGGTTCTTGGGTCCCCTTGGGTGGTGGCACCTGGACACCTGTGTCCCCTTGGGTGGTGGCTCTTGGTCACCTGAATCCCCTTGGGTGGTGGCACCTGGACACCCAGGTCCCCTTGGGTGGAGATTCTCGTAGACTTGGGTCCCCTTGGGTGGTGGCTCTTGGGCAATGGGGTCCCTTGGGTGATGGCTCTTGGGTCCCCTTGGGTGGTGGCCCCTGGACACCCATGTCACCATGGGTGGTGGCACCTGGACACCCGTGTCACCATGGGTGGTGGCACCTGGACACCCGGGTCCCCTTGGGTGGTGGCTCTTGGCCAATGGGGTCCCTTGGGTGATGGCTCTTGGGTCCCCTTAGGTCGTGACTCTTGGTCACCTTCATCCCCTTGGGTGGTGGCTCTTGGACACCCAAGTCCCGTTGGGTGGTGGCTCTTGGCCAATGGGGTCCCTTGGGTGATGGCTCTTGGGTCCCCTTGGGTGGTGGCCCCTGGACACCCGTGTCACCATGGGTGGTGGCACCTGGACACCCGGGTCCCCTGGGGTGGTGGCTCTTGGCCAATGGGGTCCCTTGGGTGATGGCTCTTGGGTCCCCTTGGGTGGTGATTCTTGGTCACCTTCATCCCCTTGGGTGGTGGCTCTTGGACACCCAAGTCCCGTTGGGTGGTGGCTCTTGGCCAATGGGGTCCCTTGGGTGATGGCTCTTGGGTCCCCTTGGGTGGTGGCACCTGGACACCCGTGTCACCATGGGTGGTGGCACCTGGCCACCTGGGTCCCCTTGGGTGGTGGCTCTTGGCCAATGGGATCCCCTTGGGTGATGGTTCTTGGGTCCCTTGGGTGGTGGCACCTGGACACCCGTGTCCCCTTGGGTGGTGGCTCTTGGTCACCTGAATCCCCTTGAGTGGTGGCACCTGGACACCCAGGTCCCCTTGGGTGGAGGTTCTCGTAGACTCGGGTCCCGTTGGGTGGTGGCTCTTGGGCAATGGGGTCCCTTGGGTGATGGCTCTTGGGTCCCCTTGGGTGGTGGCCCCTGGACACCCGTGTCACCATGGGTGGTGGCACCTGGCCACCCGAGTCACGTTGGGTGGTGGCACCTGGCCACCTGGGTCACCTTGGGTGGTGGCTCTTGGCCAATGGGGTCCCTTGGGTGATGGTTCTTGGGTCCCCTTGGGTGGTGGCACCTGGACACCCGTGTCCCCTTGGGTGGTGGCTCTTGGTCACCTGAATCCCCTTGGGTGGTGGCACCTGGACACCCAGGTCCCCTTGGGTGGAGGTTCTCGTAGACTTGGGTCCCCTTGGGTGGTGGCTCTTGGCCAATGGGGTCCCTTGGGTGATGGCTCTTGGGTCCCCTTGGGTGGTGGCACCTGGACACCCGTGTCACCATGGGTGGTGGCAGCTGGCCACCCGGGTCACCTTGTGTGGTGGCACCTGGACCCTTGGGTCCCTTTGGGTGGAGAACCGTGGTTCCCTCACACCTGGGTCCATCTGGGTCGGGTGCCCTACATTTTCGGGGTCCCTCGGGTGAAGAAACGGCGAGCGGGTCCAGGCGGGGCGGGAGATTGGGGTCCCGCGATGGGTGACAAGCCCCGGGGTCCTCGGGGTGGCAGGCCAGCAGGTGGCCATCAAGAAGATCCCCAACGCCTTCGACGTGGTGACCAACGCCAAGCGGACGCTGCGGGAGCTGAAGATCCTCAAGCACTTCAAGCACGACAACATCATCGGCATCAAGGACATCCTCAAGCCCACCGTCCCCTACGGCGAGTTCCGCTCCGTGTGCGTGCCCCTGGGGGGTCCGTAGGGTGGTGGTGGCACCCATGGGGACGTCCCCAGCTCCTCCTGGGTCTTCTTGGGTGGTCAGAACATGTGGGATGGCGACCACCTGATTCCTTGGGTCCGTAGGGGGGTGGTGGCACCCATGGGGACATCCCCAGCCCCTCCTGGTCACCCGGGTCCGTAGGGTGGTGGTGGCACCCATGGGGACGTCCCCAGCCCGTCCTGGGCACCCGGGGTCCGTAGGGTGGTGGTGGAATCCATGGGGACGTCCCCAACCCCTCCTGGGTCTTCTTGGAGGGTCTCAGCTCACGTGGGATGGAGCCCACCTGGTCCCTTGGGTCCGTAGGGTGGTGGTGGCACCCATGGGGACGTCCCCAACCCCTCCTGGGTCTTCTTGGAGGGTCTCAGCTCACGTGGGATGGAGCCCACCTGGTCCCTTGGGTCCGTAGGGGGGTGGTGGCACCCATGGGGACGCCCCCAGCCCCTCACGGACGCCCGGGTCCCTCTTTCTTCTCGCAGCTACGTGGTCCTGGACCTGATGGAGAGCGACCTGCACCAGATCATCCACTCGTCTCAACCCCTGACGCTGGAGCACGTCCGCTACTTCCTCTACCAGCTCCTGCGGGGCCTCAAGTACATCCACTCGGCCAACGTCCTCCACCGCGACCTGAAGCCCAGCAACCTCCTGGTGAACGAGAACTGCGAGCTGAAGATCGGCGATTTCGGCATGGCCCGGGGGCTCGGCGCCGACCCGCGCCACGCCAAGGCCTTCCTCACCGAATACGTGGCCACGCGGTGGTACCGGGCGCCGGAGCTGCTCCTCTCGCTGCACCGCTACACCCGCGCCATCGACATGTGGTCGGTGGGCTGCATCTTCGCCGAGATGCTGGGCCGGCGGCAGCTCTTCCCCGGCAGGAACTACGTGCACCAGCTGCAGCTCATCATGGCCGTGCTGGGGACGCCGCCGGCCGCCGTCATGGCCGCCATCGGCGCCGAGCGGGTGCGGGCCTACGTGCAGAGCTTGCCCCCGCGCCCGGCGGTGCCGTGGGAGAGCCTCTTCGGCGACGCCGAGCCGGCGGCGTTGGCGCTGCTGGGGAGGATGCTGCGCTTCGACCCCCGCGAGCGGGTCGGGGTGGCCGAGGCGCTGCGGCACCCCTTTTTGGCCAAATACCACGACCCCGAGGACGAGCCCGAGTGCGTCCCCGCCTTCGACTTCGCCTTTGACCGCCGGGTGCTGACCAAGGAGGAGATCAAGGCGGCCATCGTGGCCGAGATCGCCGATTTCCACGAGCGCCGCGACGGCATCCGGCGGCAAATCGCCTTCGCTCCGGCCGAAAACGCGGCCGGCAGCGCCGGCGTGGGCGGCAGCGCGGCCGACGGCGCCGTGGCCAACGTGAACGCCCCCATGGGCGGCGTCAACGCGGCCGGCGGCGGCGTCACTGCGGCCGGCGTCAGTGCGGTGGCCGACGTCAACATGGCCAACGTCGGCGTGGCCAACGCCAGCGTCGGGATGACCAGCGTTGGCATGGCCAACGTCAACATGGGCAACTCCGGCGTCAGCGTGGCCAACGCCATGGCCAACGTCAGTGTGGCCGGCGTCAGCTTGGCCAGCGTCAACGCCACCATGGCCAACAGCAGCGTCAACAGGGCCAACGCTGCCATGGCCAACGCCGCCATGGCCAACGCCAACGCCGCCATGGTCAACGCCAACATGGCCAACGCCAACGTGCCCAACGCCGCCGCAGCCGGGGTTGGCCCGGCCTGGCCCTGCACCGATGTGGACATGCCGAGCCCTGGCCCCGCCCCCGCCCCCGACTGCCCAATGGACTCTCCCCGGGTGAAGGCGGAGCCGGGGGCCCCCGCGCCCCCCAAGCGGGACGGCGCCATCTCGGATGACACCAAGGCCGCCCTCAAGGCCGCCCTGCTCAAGTCGGCCATGAGGAACAAGAGCAAAGGTGGGGAGCACCTGGGGCCCGTGGGTGGGTGCTGGGACTTCCGGGTCTTGGGTGCTGGGTGGGGGTGAGTTGGGGGCTCCATCCTTGAGCTTCGGGGTCCTGGGATGGGGTTGGGGGCTCCATCCTTGAGTTTTTGGGTGCTGGGATGGAGTTGGGGGCTCCATCCTTGAGTTTTGGGGTCCTGGAATGGGGTTAGGGGCTCTGTCCTTGAGTTTCGGGGTCCTGGAATGGGGTTAGGGGCTCCATCCTTGAGCTTTGGGGTCCTGGAATGGGGTTGGGGGCTCCATCCTTGAGCTTTGGGGTCCTGGGATAGGGTTTGGTGGCTCCATCCTTGAGTTTTTGGGTCCTGGGATGGAGTTGGGGGCTCCATCCTTGAATTTTTGGTCCTGGGATGGGGTTGGGGGCTCCATCCTTGAGTTTTGGGGACCTGGAATGGGTTTTGGTGGCTCCATCCTTGAGTTTCTGGGTCCTGGAATGGGGTTGGGGGCTCCATCCTTGAGCTTTGGGGTCCTGGAATGGGGTTGGGGGCTCCATCCTTGAGCTTTGGGGTCCTGGGATAAGGTTTGGTGGCTCCATCCTTGAGTTTTTGGGTCCTGGGATGGAGTTGGGGGCTCCATCCTTGAATTTTTGGTCCTGGGATGGGGTTGGGGGCTCCATCCTTGAGTTTTGGGGACCTGGGATGGGTTTTGGTGGCTCCATCCTTGAGTTTCTGGGTCCTGGAATGGGGTTGGGGGCTCCATCCTTGAGCTTCGGGGTTTCAGGATGGGGTTGGGGGCTCCGTCCTTGGATTCCTGGGTTTTAGGATGGGGTTGGGGGCTCCATTATTGAGTTTCGGGGTCCTGGGATGGGGTTGGGGGCTCCATCCTTGAGCTTTGGGGTCCTGGGATGGGGTTGGGGGCTCCATCCTTGAGTTTTTGGGTCCTGGGATGGGGTTGGGGGCTCCATCCTTGAGCTTTGGGGTCCTGGGATGGGGTTGGGGGCTCCATCCTTGAGTTTTTGGGTCCTGGGATGGGGTTGGGGGCTCAATCCTTGGATTCCTGGGTTTTAGGATGGGGTTGGGGCCTCCATCCTTGAGCTTCGGGGTTTTAGGATGAGTTTTTTTGGCCCCATACCTGCTCTCCGTCCCCCCCCCCGACACCCCCAATCCCCGCAGAACCGCCGTGCGCGGCCCCGGAGGCGCCGGAGGGCCGGAAGCCGGTGACGGCGGCGGAGCGGCAGCGGGAGCGCGAGGAGAAGCGGCGGCGGCGGCAGGAGCGGGCGAAGGAGCGCGAGAAGAAGCAGCGGGAGCGGGAGCGCCGCGAGCCCCGCGGCCGCGGCGAGGGCCTCCGGGGCCTCGTCCTCACCGACGACGACCGCCACCTCCTCGAGCGGTGGACCAAGATGAGGGACGGGGCCCCGCCACGACCCCCGGCCCGGCCCGCACCCGCCCCGTGTCCCCCACCTTGCGGGGGACCTCCCGAAACGTGGCCGGGCACCGAGGTGTGGTCCGAGCCTCCCCCCGGACCCGGCCCCGCAGACCCCGACGTGGCCACCGTCACCCAACAGCTCTCCAAGTCGCAGGTGAGGGACCTGGGCGTCCCCTGGGTGAGAAGGTCCCCCCACCTTTGGGTCTGGACCCCCGTGCTGAGCGTCGTCTTCTCCCCACCGAGGTGGAGGACCTGCTGCCCCCCGTCTTCTCGGTGACCCCCAAGGGGAGCGGGGCCGGCTACGGGGTCGGCTTCGACCTGGAGGAGTTCCTGAGCCAATCGTTGGACATGGTGGGGGACAGCAAGGACAGGTGAGAGGGGACCCGGGTGTCCTGGTGGGGAGGGACCCGAGGGTCCCGGTGGCCCTTCTCCACCCCGTTGACCAAGGAACCCAAGAGTCTTGGTGTCCCTACTCCATCCCATGTCCCATCCCGTTGACCAACGTCTTGGGGCACCCCGCTCCCCGTTGCTTCCCTGGTGGCCCCAAACGTCCCGATGATGAGGAACCCAAGGGTCCCGATGTCCCCGCTCCACCCCGTTGACCAACGTCTCGGTCAACGTCATCCCGTTGACCAACGTTGCCCCGTTCCCCATTGTTTTGTGGTGTCACCCAAACGCCCCGATGACGGGGAACCCAAATGTCCTGGTGTCCTCGCTCCACCCCGTTGACCAACGTGTTGGGGCACCCCATTCCCCATTGTTTCCCTGTCCCTGGTGGCCCCAAACGTCCCGATGATGAGGAACCCGAGGGTCCTGGTGTCCCTCCTCCACCCCGTTGACCAAGGAACCCAAATGTCCTGGTGTCCCCACTCCACCCCGTCGACCAAGGAACCCAAGAGTCCTGGCGTCCCTCTTCCACCCCGTTGACCGACCTCTCGGGACACCCCCTTCCCCACCGCCCCCCTCTCCCCCCCGGTGGCACCCAAGGGTCCTTGTAGGGCGTGTCCCGGCCCCCCCCAGCCCCCGCTGACGATGTCCCCTCGCAGCCAAGGCGATTCGGCGCCGCTCTCGGCCTCGCTCCTCGCCGATTGGCTGGAGGTCCACCGCCTGAGCCCGGCCGCCCTCGAGAGCCTCCAGCGCGACCTCCAGCTCGGCTCCCCCATGCTCCTCTCCGATGACCTCCCTGAGCCTTAAAGGGGGGGGGGGTGGGGGGGCACGACGGGTCCACCGCCCCCCTTCCCCCCCCCCCCCCCGCACCCTATTAAACTTTGTAAGGAAACGACGCCCCGGTTTTGTGCCACCCGTGCCCCCTGTGGCGCCCCGGGGGGGCCTATAGGGGCTATGGGGGGGGGGCTTCGGGGCTCTGTGGGGCCGTCCTTGACTCTATGGACCTATATGGGGCTGTATGGGGCTATAGGGAGACCTGTGGGCTGTATGGGAACGTACGGACTCTATAGAACCGTAGAATGTATGAGCCTATAGGGGTAATGTGGGGCTATAGGGCCCTGTACAGGCTCTGTGGTAATGTATAGGCTCCATGGGAGACCATACGGTCCACTGGGGTCTTTTATGGGGCTATAGGGAGCTGTATAGGGTTATATATAACTATTATATATGTGTATGGCTTCATATATATTCATTTGGTAGCATATAGAGCAGTGAAAGGGCTATAGGATCCTGTAAAGGGCTATACAAGCTCGTAGGGACCCCCACAGCAGCTCTAGGGACCTGTGGGAGCTATAGGGGGCACGGGGGAACCCCCCCCACCCCGGGAATAAGAGGAAGCTGTAGGAATGGCAGGGGAGCTATAGAAACCCCATAGCCACTCTGGGAGCCTTCTGGGAGTTATAGGAAGCCATAGGGGCACCAGGGGAGCTATAGGGGCGCCAGGGGAGCTATAGGGGCGCCAGGGGAGCTATAGGGGCACCAGGGGAGCTATAGGGGCTTCAGGGGAGCTATAGGGACCCCTTGCCTTCCATGTGGAGCCATATAGGAGCTATAGGGAGCTGCAGGGCCACTGGGAGAGCTATAGGGCCTCGCTAGCTGCTGGGGAAAGCTATAGGGACCGTATAGGAGCCATAGGGACCCTTCGGACACCGGCAACAACCCGTATTTGTGTCCCCCACCCCCCCACCCCCACCCCCCCCCCAAAATCCCGAGGAGGAGGAGGAGGAAGGAAGGAGGCAGAGGCAGGTGCGTTTGTGGCATGGGTTTCGTAGCAAATACATCACAGACCACGAGGGGGGGGGGGGTGGGGGGGGGGAACGATACAGAGCTCAGGACCCGGGGGGCTTTGGGGGGAGGAGGGGGGGGGGGCAGGGGAGCACAGCCCCCCCCCCCTCCCCCCGGCCCTCCCCGCGGCGCGGGGTTGGGGGGGGGGGGGGGCAGCGCAGGGGCGCAGCGGCACTGCGGCGGCTCCCGCGGGGCGGGAAATCTAAGTCGGGGTGGTTCCTCGGCCGGGGGGGAGGGGTGGGGGGGGGGTGGGGGGGTGGGCGATGGGTGTTTGGGGGGGGGGGGGGGTCGGTGATGGTGGTTGGAGGGGGGGAGTCGGGTCGTTGAGGGGCGTGGCTGGGTCGTTGATGGGGTCGTTAGGTCGTTGATGGGGTCGTTGGGTTGTTAATGGGGTCTTGGGGGGGGTATTTGGGTCGTTGGGGGGGGCAGTTGGGCCATTGATGGGGTCGTTGGGTCATTGATGGGGTCGTTGGGGGGGCCAGTTGGGTCATTGATGGGGTCGTTGGGTCATAAACGGGGTATTTGGGTCGTTGATGGGGTCGTTGATGGGGTCGTTGATGGGGTATTTGGGTCATTGATGGGTTCGTTGATGGGGTATTTGGGTCTTGATTGGGCAGTTGGGTAATTAATGGGGTCGTTGGGTTGTTATTGGGGTCTTGGGGGGGTATTTGGGTCGTTGGGGGGGGCAGTTGGGTCATTGATGGGGTCGTTGGGTCATTGATGGGGTCGTTGGGGGGGGCCAGTTGGGTCATTGATGGGGTCGTTGGGTCTTTGGTGGGGTAGTTGGGTCATCAACGGGGTATTTGGGTCATTGATGGGGTCGTTGATGGGGTATTTGGGTCATTGATGGGGTCGTTGATGGGGTATTTGGGTCTTGATGGGGTCCTTGATGGGGTGGTTGGGTCATTGATGGGGTAGTTGCGTCTTCGATGGGGTCATTGGGTCATTGATGGGGTGGTTGGGTCATTAATGGGGTCGTTGATGGGGTGGTTGGGTCATTGAAGGTGAAGTTGGGTCATGACGGGGTCGATTGGGTCATTAAGGGGTTGATTGGGTCATTGATGGGATCACTGACGGGGTAATGGGGTCGTTGATGAGGTCACTGGGTCGTTGATGGGGTGGTGGGGTCGTTGATGGGGTCGTTGGGTCGTTAATGGGGTCATGGGGTCGTTAATGGGGTCATTGGGTCGTTAATGGGGTCGTTGGGTCGTTAATGGGGTCATGGGGTCGTTAATGGGGTCGTTGGGTCGTTAATGGGGTCGTTGGGTCGTTAATGGGGTCATGGGGTCGTTAATGAGGTCGTTGGGTCGTTAATGGGGTCGTTGGGTTGTTAATGGGGTCCTGGGGTCATTAATGGGGTCGTTGATGGGGTGGTTGGGATGTTGATGGCGTAGTTGGGTCGTTAGCGGGGTAGTGGGGTCGTTAGCGGGGTGATGGGGTCGTTAGTGGGGTGGTTGGGTGGGTCATGCAGTCATTGGGTGGGTGCCGGGGCACAAGGACAGCTGATTGGCTGCTCGAGCTGGTGGGTGAGCGCCTGGGAGGTGGCTGAGTCACGATTGGCCGGGTGCTTGGAGGGGCAGTTGGCCGATTGGTCGGTTAGCTGGGAGGGCGGCTGATTGGCCGGTTGGGTCAGCGGGTGATTGGCTGGGAGGTTGGGTAGTCAGTGGGTTGGTTGGGCAGGCGATGAGTCACGTGGGTGGGTAGTTAAGCTGATTGGTTGGTTAGTTGGGTGGGTGATGACACAGATAGTTAGTCGGGTGATTGGCTGGTTCGTTAGCTCCGCAACGGGTCAATTAGCTGAGCAATGGGTTGATTAGTTGGGCGGTCAGCTGATCAGCTGGGCGATGAGTTGGTTGGCTGGCTGGTTGACGGGTTAGTTAAGCGGCCAGTTAGCTGGTTGGATGGACGGCGGTTAGATGCGAGTGGTTAGTTAGCTCGTTAGCTGGGGGGTCAGCTGGTTAATTAGCTGGCTGGGTGGGCAGTGGTTAGCTGGTTGGTTGCTGAGCTGCTCGGATGGGCGACTGGTTAGCTGGTTGAAGGACTAGTTAGCTGGTTGGCTAGGTGGTTAGGTGGGTGGGTGGTTAGCTGACTGGGTGGACGGGTAGGTCATTAGATGATTGGTTAACTAGCTGGTTGGGTGGGTGGTTAGCTGGTTGGGTGGGTGGTTGGGTGGTTGGTTAGCTGGTTGGGTGGTTAGCTGGTTGGGTGGGTGGTTGTTTAACTGTCTGGGTGGGTGCTTAGCTGGTTGAGTGTGTGGTTAGCTGGTTGGGTGGGTGGTTAGCTGGGTGGGTGGGTGCTTGTTTAACCGTTTGGGTGGTTGGTTAGCTGGTTGGGTGGGTGGTTAGCTGGTTGGGTGGGTGGTTGTTTAACCGTTTGGGTGGGCGGTTAGCTGGTTGGGTGGGTGGTTAGCTGGTTGGGAGGGTGGTTAGCTGGTTGGGAGGGTGGTTAGCTGGTTGGGTGGGTGGTTGGTTAGCTGGTTGGGTGGGTGGTTAGCTGGTTGGGTGAGTGGTTGTTTAACCGTTTGGGTGGGCGGTTAGCTGGTTGGGTGGGTTGGTTAGCTGGCCGGATGGGTGGTGGTTAGCTGGTTGGATGAGTAGTTAGGGGGTTAGTCAGGCAGGTAATGGCGTTGCCGCGGATGCGCGCTGGGAATGGGCTAGAGCCGCTCCTGCCCCCTCACGGACCCCCCCCCACCATGCGACCCACCTCCGGGGCACCTTCACCCCCACGGGGGTGGGACAACCCAACCCCCCCCCCCCAAAAAAAAACCTTTCCTAAGGTCAACCCGACCCCAAACCAGCCCCAGGGCCCGTCCACCAGCCTCCCACTGGGGCCAGGCTGACTCGGCCCAGCCCAGGACCCTTCACCGGGTTCAAACCCAACCTCCTGGGATCCCTCTTTGGGATCAACCCACGCCAGCTGCCCCCAAAATCCTTCCCTAGGGTCACCCCAACCTGGGCCGTGACTCTTTAGGGTCAACCCAACCGATGACCGCTCTTTAGGGGTCAACCCAGCCCATCGGCCCTCTCTGTGGTCAACCGTGGACCCCTTTTTAGGGTCGACATGCCCCATGACCCCTACCTGGGGTCAACCAACCCTGGATGTCCCCAAAATTCTTCCCTAGGGTCAACCCAACCTGGGCCGGGACTCTTTAGGGTTGACCCGACCCCGTGACCTGTCTTTAGGGTCAACCTGACCGATGCCCCCCCCTCTCTGGGGTCAACCCAAGCCAGCTGCCTCCATAATTGCTCCCCTAAGGTCAACCCAACCCGTGACCCCTCTCAAGGGTCACCCCAACTTTAGGACCCCCCCTCTAGGCCCACCCCAACCTCCACCCCCTCCTCCTTGACCCCTCGTAGCCCCCACCTTTAGGGCCACCTCCTGTCCCCCGGGACGCATTCCCGGGCTCCCCGCACCCGGCGTGTCCCCCCCCAAGCCCAGCCCACGCTGGGACCCCTGCCCTGGGGGGGGTGGGGGGGGGCGCACAAGCACAGCGCATGGATGGGAGATGGAGGGGGAGGGGGGGGAGGCGAGAAGAAGTGGTGGGGGAGGACCCAGGCATCCGAGGAGCATGATGGCAGGATGGATGGAGGCCAACGAACCGCTTAGATTTGCCGGCCCTGGGTCGGGCCGGGCCGCTCTGGCCCGCGGGGGGGGGGAGGGGGAGGGCTGGGGGGGGGGGGCGGCGGGTGATTGGACCACGTGCTGTTATGTCCGTTCGCATGAACAATTAATTGTCTCTTAATTTATTCTTAAGTCTCGCTTAATGTGGTTATTCTCATTACCGGGGAGGGAGGAAGGGAGCGTTAATTACTGCCGCGGGGGAGGGGGGGGCGGGGGGTGGGGGGGGGGGGCGCGCCGGGACCCTACAAGCCCAACGTGCCCCCGATGGAGGAGGCCAAGACCACCCCCAGCACCACGCAACAAATTATGATCATAATTTTCTTCTACGTTACCCCAAAAACGTTATTTAAAAAAAAAAAAAAAGGCATCCGGGCAGCATGGGGAGGAGAGAAGAGAAGAACGTTACGGAGCAGGAGAGGACCCGACGCTGAGGACTCCCGGTTGTCCAGGTTCTTGGCCCATCACCTCCTTGGCCCCCCCACCCCCTTGGCCCCCCCCCCCCCGCCTCCCCCTCCCGCCCCTGCACTCACCCTCCGGGCTTTGCTCTGGTACTTTACGGCTTTTTTGGTGTCCGACACGGCCCGTTCCACGTAGTCGACCGAGTGCTCCACGTTGTACTCGATGCGGTCGATCATCTCGCCCTGAGAGCCAGAACCACCCCGTGAGACACCCCCCCCCCTCCGAGGAGGGCGACAGCCAAAAGGGGAGATACTGGCATCCTGGCAGTGGGGTTCTAGGAGGTTTTAGGTGGTTCAACTGGGTCTTGGTGGGCTCAAGAGCTTCTTATGGTGGGTTCTTGATGACCCAATGGGCTGTTGGTGGGCTTAAAAGATTTTGGTGACGTCTAGATGAACCATCAAACCTTGTTTTTAATGGGTTCTAGATGACCCTTGGTGGGCTCGAGACCTTTAATGGTGTCTAGATGAGCCAATGAGCGGGGTTCTACGAGGTTCAATTGGTTCTAGGTGTCTCAACTGGGTCTTGGTGGGCTCAAGAGCATCTTATGGTGGGTTCTTGATGACCCAAGGGGCCGTTGGTGGGCTTAAAAGCTTTTGATGATGTCTAGATGAACCATCAGACCGGGTTCTAGATGCCCCTTGGTGGTCTTGAGACCTTTTGATGGTGTCTAGATGAGCCAATGAGCCCTAGATGCGGCTTTTGGTGGGTCCTAGATGACCCAACAGGATCTTGGTGGGCTCAAGAGATTTTGATGGCATCTAGACGAGCCACTGAACCCAGTCTATGGCTTTTGGTGGGTTTTGGATGACCCTTGGTGGGCTTGGGACCTTTTGATGGCGTCTAGATGAGACACGTGGGTGGGTTCAAGCCCCCCCCCCTCTGCCCCCTCCCCTGTACCTGGCTCTCCACCAGCATCGCCATGTCCACGAACATGTCGTGCAGCTCCCGGATGCTCGTTTCCAGCTTGATGATCTCGTTGTGTCGCGTCTCGATCTCGTTCAGGGCTTGTTTGGTCATCTGCGAGTCCATTTTGATCTGGCAGGAGAGAAGAGAGACGGGGTGAGAGCACGGGATGGGGCTCCTCGGGCTCCAGAGACCTCAACAGGTCAGAGGTGACCTCCTAGTTCCTCGGTCACACAAGGATTTGGGGCGTTTCATCGGGTTCTAGGTGACCCAATGGATTTTAGGATATCTCACTGGGTTCTGGGTGATTTCATGGGGTTTGGAGCAATCTAGTTGGGTATCTGGGTGACCCGCTGGGTTTTTAGGGGCATCTCATTGGTTTCTAGGTGACCCAACGGGTTCTGGATGACCCAACGGGTTCTGGATGACCCAACGGGTCTCTACGTACGTCATCGGTGAAGATGGCCAACTTCCCGCTCTCCAGCATGTCCTCCAGCTCCTCATTGGTGGTGGTCCGGCCGGCTGCGGGGAGATGGAGGAGATGTTGGGGTCCTGCTCCCCCAAACCCCAACGCATCCCCCCCCCCCCCCCCGAGTTCTCCCGCGACCTACTGATCTCCAGCTGCCTCTGGATCCTGTCCTTGCACCGGTCGCGGTACTTGGACTGGGTGGCGTTGTACTCCGTCATCACCTCCACGAACTTGCGGGACAGCGTCGAGTGCTGGGGACGCGGGGAGGGGCGTGGTGCGGGGTGAGGGACCTCCACCGAGGAGGAGGAAGAGGAGGAGGAGGAGGAAGGAGGAGGAGGAAGGAGAGGGGTGGGGGGGGAGGAAGGATACCTGCGTTTTCCGGATGCGTAGGTCGGCCGAGGAGCGGTTCAGGCCTTCCTCCTGCTCGATGCTCTGCTCGATGGCTGCGGGAGGGGACAGTTGTGACCTCTTCCTCCGCCGCTGTCCTCACCCTCGGGGGGTGTTTGCCACCCCCTCCCCTTCCCCCTTCCCACCCAGCCCCCACACCAAGAGGCAGGCGGGGTTGCAGACAAGATGGCGTTCCTGGACAAGATGGCCGCCCCCCCCATCAGGCAAGACACCCCCAAGATGGCCACCTCAACACCTCGAGAAGGCCGCCGCCGTCACGGAGATCACCCCAAGATGGTCACCACAAGAAAGCCAAGACCATCATGAAGAGCGTCTCCAAGAAGACCACCACCATTTTGTAGATAACCCTAAGATGGCCACCGCCATCACGGAGATCGCCCCAAAATGGCCACCCCAAGAAGGTGGAGACCATCATGAAGAACGTCTCCAAGAAGACCACCACCATCGTGAAGGACATCCCCAAGAAGGCCACCACCATCATGAAGGACACACCCAAGAAGATCACCGCCATCATGGAGATCGCCCCAAAATGGCCACCCCAAGAAGGCCAAGACCATCATGAAGAACGTCTCCAAGAAGACCACCACCATCGTGAAGGACATCCCCAAGAAGCCCACCGTCATCGTGCCGATCACCCCAAGATGGCCACCCCATCACAGAGATCACCCCAAAATGGCCACCCCAAGAAGGCCAAGACCATCATGAAGAACATCCCCAAGAAGGCCACCACCATCGTGAAGGACATCCCCGAGAAGCCCACCGTCATCGTGCCGATCACCCCAAGATGGCCACCCCAAGAAGGCCAAGACCATCATGAAGAACATCCCCAAGAAGGCCACCACCATCATGAAGGACACACCCAAGAAGATTACCGCCATCATGGAGATCACCCCAAGATGGCCACCCCAAGAAGGCCAAGACCATCATGAAGAACATCTCCAAGAAGACCACCACCATCATGAAGGACATCCCCAAGAAGGCCACTGCCATCACAGAGATCACCCCAAAATGGCCACCCCAAGAAGGCCACCACAATCATGAAGGACATCTCCAAGAAGGACACCACCATTGTGCAGATAACCCTAAGATGGCCACCGCCATCACGGAGATCGCCCCAAAATGGCCACCCCAAGAAGGCCAAGACCATCATGAAGAACGTCTCCAAGAAGACCACCACCATCATGAAGGACATCCCCAAGAAGACCACCACCATCATGGAGATCGCCCCAAAATGGCCACCCCAAGAAGGCCAAGACCATCATGAAGAACGTCTCCAAGAAGACCACCACCATCGTGAAGGTCACCCCCAAGAAGCCCACCGTCATCGTGCCGATCACCCCAAGATGGCCACCCCAAGAAGGCCAAGACCATCAGGAAGGACATCCCCAAGACAACCGCCCTCATGCTGATCACCCCAAGAAGACCACCGCCATCTTGGAGATCACTCCAAGAAGACCACCGCCATTGTGCTGGCCACCCCAAGATGGCCACCCCAAGAAGGCCGAGACCATCATGAAGAACGTCTCCAAGAAGAACACCACCATCATGAAGGACATCCCCAAGAAGCCCACCGCCATCATGAAGGACACACCCAAGAAGATCACTGCCATCATGGAGATCACCCCAAAATGGCCACCCCAAGAAGGCCGAGACCATCATGAAGAACATCTCCAAGAAGACCACCATCGTGAAGGACATCCCCAAGACCACCACCCTCACGGAGATCACCCCAAGAAGACCACCACCACCATCACGAAGAACATCCCCCAGAAGACCACCACCCGCACGCCGATCACCCCAAGAAGACCACCCCAAGATGGCCGCCGCCAGGTCACCTTTCAACTTGGAGCGCACTTTGTTGGCCGTCTTCTTGATGTCGGCCGTGAGGTCCTCCAGCTCCTGCTTCGTCTCTGGGAGGGGCAGGGACGCGTCACCTCCACGGTGCCACCACCCCCCGTGTCACCCCGATCCCGGTGACACAAACCCCAAGGTGACCCCAACCCTCTGGTGACCCCAACCCATGATGACCCCATCCCAAGGTGACCCCATCCCAAGGTGACCCCATCCCCATCATGTCCCCAACCCATGATGACCCCCAACCCAAGGTGTCCCCAACCCCATGGTGACCCCAACCCCATGGTGACCCCAACCCCCTGGTGACCCCATCCCATGGTGACCCCAACCCCAAGGTGTCCCCAACCCCAAGGTGTCCCCAACCCCAAGGTGTCCCCAACCCCATGATGAGCCCAACCCCATGGTGACCCCCAACCCCATGGTGACCCCAACCCCATGGTGACCCCAACCCCATGGTGAGCCCAACCCCCTGGTGACCCCAACCCCCTGGTGACCCCAACCCCCTGGTGACCCCAACCCATGATGACCCCATCCCATGATGACCCCAACCCCCTGGTGACCCCAACCCATGATGACCCCATCCCATGATGACCCCAACCCCCTGGTGACCCCAACCCAAGGTGACCCCAACCCCATGGTGACCCCAACCCCCTGATGACCCCAACCCCCTGGTGACCCCATCCCCTGGTGACCCCAACCCCCTGGTGACCCCAACCCCCTGGTGACCCCAACCCCAAGGTGTCCCCAACCCCAAGGTGACCCCAACCCCAAGGTGACCCCAACCCCATGATGAGCCCAACCCCATGGTGTCCCCAACCCAAGGTGTCCCCAACCCCATGGTGACCCCAACCCCATGGTGACCCCAACCCCATGGTGACCCCAACCCCATGGTGACCCCAACCCCATGATGACCCCATCCCAAAGTGACCCCATCCCAAGGTGACCCCAACCCCATGGTGACCCCAGTGTCCCCCAACGTCCCCAATGTCCCCAGTGCCCCCAATATCCCAACGTCCCCGATGTCCCCAACATCCCCGATGTCCCCACTGTCCCCAATGTCCCCAACGTGCCCGATGACCCCGATGTCCCCAACATCCCTGATGTCCCCAACACCTTCGATGTCCCCAGTGTCCCCAACGTCCCTGATGTCCCCGATGTCCCCACTGTCCCCGATGTCCCCAACGTCCCCTATGTCCCCAATGTCCCTGATGTCCCCGATGTCCCCGATGTCCCCGCTCACTCTCGTCAGGGTTGGGGGCGGCCAGGATGGCGCTGTGCTGCTTCTTCACCTGCTCCACGTCCTCCGACAGCTTCTCGATGCAGCCCCGGATCTCCTCCACCTATAGGGCATGGGGGGGGGATGTAGGGGACATGGGGGGATATAGGGGACATGGGGGGGACATAGGGGACACGGGGAGACATAGGGGACATGGGGGGACATGGGTATAGGGACGTATGGGGACAGGGAGGAGATGGGGACAGATGTGGGGACATGATGGGGATATATGGGGACACATATAGGGGAGATGGGGGATGTATGGGGACATATGGGGACATACAGGGACACATAAAAGGGAGATGGGGACGTATGGGGACACAGGAGGATGTGGGGAGACGGATGGGGACGTATGGGGACGTGGGAGGGCATGAGGACATGGATGGGGGCATATAGGAACAGTTATAGGGGAGATGGGGACATATATGGGGACATGGGAGGATGTGGGGACATGGATGGGGATGTATAGGACATGTATAGGGGAGATGGGGACACATATAGGGGAAATGGGGACATGTATGGGAACATGGGGACATATGGGGACACGTATAGGGGAAATAGGGACAAGTTTGGGGACACGGGAGGACATGGGGACATGTATGGGAACATGGGGACATATGGGGACACGTATAGGGGAAATAGGGACAAGTTTGGGGACACGGGAGAATGTGGGGACATGGATGGGGCCATATAGGGACAGGTATGGGGGAGACGGGGATGTATAGGGGTGCAGAAGGATGTAGGGACATGGATGGGGATGTATAGGGACACGTATAAGGGAGATGGGAACAAGTACGGGAACGTATGGGGACGTGGCAGTGACATATAGGGACATGACAGGGACATGAGAACAGGAATGGGGATGTATAGGGCACATATAGGGCACATACGCTGTCGGGGTGCCCTATATAGGGCTGGGACCTATAGAGTCTGTGGGTTGCCCCTATAGCAGACAAGGGGGCTCTATAGGGTCCATATAGGGCTTGGAGGAGTCACATAGGGCCTGGCATGGTTCTAGGTCCTGTATAGGGCCTGGGGGGGACCTATAGGAGCAGGGGGGGCATTTAAGATCTGGGAGGGGGCTATAAGTTCTGCGTGGGGCCCTATAGGGTGTGGGGGGGGCCCTATAAGATCTGGAAGTCCCTATAGGGTACCTACAGAAGTGGGGTTAGGCTATAGAGTTTGGAGTGGCATAGGGTATGGGGGAACCTATAGGGTGAGGGGGAACCTATAGGGTGTGGGGGAATCTACAGGGTGCAGGGGGGTGCTACAGGGTGAGGGGGAGCCCCTAGGGTCCCTATAGGGTCTCTATAAGGGGCGCGGGGGCCCCGACCTGCTCGAAGAACTCGTCCATGAAGTGGTCGCGGTCGACGTGGACGACTTCCTCCTCATCGTCACTGTCCTTCGCCTGCGGGGCGGGGATATAGGGTCGGGGGGGTATAGGGTCGGGGGGGGTATAGGGGCAGGGGGGTATAGGGGCAGGGGGGTATTGGATCAGGGGGGTATTGGGTCAGGGGGATATAGGGGCGGGGGGATATAGGGGCGGGGGGATATAGGGGCGGGGGCATATGGGGGCAGGGGGATATAGGGGCGGGGGGGGATATAGGGGCGGGGGGATATAGGGGTGGGGGGGATATAGGGGATATAGGGGACATTGGGGACATTGGGGACACCCCAATGCCCCCCCCTCATTTGCATACGGCCCCACGTGGCAAATGCCATTGGCTGCCCCCCCCCCCCCCCCCCCCCCGAGCGGCGCCGGCACCGCCGGGCGCTCTGATTGGCCGAGGGCTGTGAGTCATCTGCATGGCCTGATCCTTCCCCCCGCAGGCGCCGCTTCTGATTGGCTGCCTGCCCCCGGTTATTTGCATAAAGAAGCCCCGCCCTGTCACCTCCCATCGACCCGCCCAGCTCATTTGCATAGCCCATCCCATGTGACGGGGGCTCATTTGCATACAGCCCACCCCTGCACCACAGCCTGCCCTCACGCGATTGGCTCGTGGGCGGCCTCATTTGCATAAAACCCCTCCCCCTGCAGCCTGTGCTGCCTTCTGATTGGTTCCCACAGCCCCCCCGCTCATTTGCATACAGCAGCTTTCCCAGAAGCTGATTGGCCGCTGGGAAGGGAGGGGGTGTCGACCACATTTGCATAAGGGGCGGTGCCAGCAGAAGGCTCCCCGCAGCTGATTGGCCGAGGCTGGGGTGATTTCCCCCCGCCATTCCCCACAGGCCCCGCCCCTGCGGGAGCCCCTGCACACGCGTCGCACACGCAGTGCACGTGTCCTATAGCGCCCTACGGCACCCTATAGCACCCCAATGAGCCCTATAGCACCCCAATGTACCCTATAGCACCCCACTGCACCCTATAGCACCCCACTGCACCCTATAGAACCCCACTGCACCCTATAGAACCCCATTGTGCCCTATAGCACCCTACTGCACCCCACTGTACCCTATGACACCCTATAGAACCCCTTTGTATCCCATAGCACCTTACTGTACCCCATTGTGCCCTATAGCACCCTATTGCACCCTATAGAACCCCATTGTACCCCACAGCACCCTATAGAACCCCATTGTACCCTATAACACCCCACTGCACCCTACAGCACCCCACTGCACCCCACCGCGCCCTATAGAACCCCATTGTACCCTACAGCACCCTATAGCACCCTACTGCACCCCACCGCGCACTATAGCACCCCATTGCACTCTATAGCACCCCATTATACCCTATAGCACCCCATTACACCCTATAGCAGCCCATGGCACCCCACTGCACCCTATAGCATGCCCTTATACCCCATAGCACCCCGTTACACCCTATAGCACTCCATAGCACCCCATTGCGCCCTATAGAACCCCACTGTACCCCATAGCACCCCACTGCGCCCTGTAGAACCCCATTGCGCCCTATAGAACCCCATTATATCCTACAGCACCCCGTTATATCCTATCACACCCTATAGCACCCCATTGAGCCCTATAGCACCCTACTGCACCCCATACTACACTCTACAGCACCCCACTGCACCCTATAGCACCCCATTGCACCCACAGCCCCCTATAGCGCCCCTTTGCACCCCACTGCACCCTACAGTACCCTATAGCACTCTGTGCATCCTATAACACCCCATAACCCCCTATAGCACCCCATAACCCCCATACCCCCCTATGGCACCCCATAACCCCCCCATAACCCCTTATACCCTCCCCAGCACCCTATAGAACCCCATAGCCCCCATAGCACCCACTGCACCATAATGCACCCATCGCCCCCATAGCACCCCATAACCCCCTATAGAACCCTATACCCCCCCAGCACCCTATAGCGTTCCATAACCCCATATAGGACCCTATAGCCCACTATAGAACCGCATACCCCTCATAACCCCCATAGCCCCCTATAGGACCCCATAGCACCCTATAGAACCCCATAGCACCCCTCTGCACCATAGTGCACCCATTCCCCCCCAACCCCCCATAGAGCCCTATAGCCCCCTATAGGACCCTATAGCCCCCTATAGCCCCCACAACCCCCATAGCCCCCCATAGAGCCCTATAGCACCCCATAGTCCCCTATAGCCCCCCACAGCACACTTAGCACCACACTGCACCGTAATGCACCCATTGCCCCTCATAGCCCCCTATAGAACCCCATAGGACCCCATAGCCTCCTATAGCAGTCCATAACCCCCTTAGTCCCCCATAGTCCCCTACAGTCCCCTATAGAACCCCATAGCACCCTATAGAGACCCATAGCACCCACAGCACCACAAAGCACCCATATCCCCCATACCACCCTATAGAACCCCATAGGACCCCATAGCCCCCCATAGGACCCTATAGCCTCCTATAGCCCCCATATCCCCCCCAGCCCCCTATAGTCCCCTATAACCCCCTATAGAACCGCATAGCCCCCTACAGAACCCCAGAGCACCCACTGCACCATAACGCACCCATACCCCCCATGCCTCCCCATAGAGCCCCATAATCCCCATACCCCCTCCAGTCCCCTATAGCCCCTATGGGACCCCTATAGCCCCTTATAGAACCTATAGGACCCCACAGCACCCTACAGAACCCCATAGCACCCCACTGCACCGTAACGCACCCATTGCCCCCCATACCCCCCATAACACCCCATGCCTCCCAGCCCCCTATACACCCCAGCCCCCTATAGTCCTCTGTAGGACCCTATAGCCCGCTATAGGACCCCATAGGACCCAACAGCACCCACTGCACCATAATGCACCCATATCCCCCATACCACCCTATAGAACCCCATAGGACCCCATAGCCCCCTATAGCACTCCATAACCCCCCAGCCCCCTATAGTCCCTATGGGACCTCTATAGGCCCCCTATTGGCCCCATAGGACCCATAGTACCCTATAGAGCCCCATAGCACCCCACTGCACCATAATGCACCCATACCCCCCATAGCCCCTCCATAGCCCCTATAACCCCCAGCCCCCTATAGCCCCTATAGGACTCCTATAGCCCCCTATAGGACCCTATAGCCCCCTATAGGACCCTATAGCCCCCTACTGCACCATATTGCACCAATTGCCCCCCATAGAGCCCCATAGCTCCCCATAGCCCCCATACCCCCCCATCCCCCTATAACCGTTATAGGACCCCTATAGCTCCTATAGGACCCCTATAGACCCCTATAGAACCGCATAGCCCCCTATAGCACCCACTGCACCAGAATGCACCCATTGCCCCCCATGCCCCCATAGCACCCCCTAACTTCCTATAGCACCCCATAACTCCCCCAGTCCCCTATAGCCCCTATAGAACCCCCATAGCCCCTATAGTCCCCTACAGATCCCTATAGGACCCTATAGCCCCCTATAGTCCTCCTAGCACCCCACTGCACCATAACGCACCCATACCCCCCATAACCCCCCATATCCCCTATAGCCCCCTATACCCCCCCAGCCCCCTATAACCCCTACAGGACCCCTATAGTCCCCTATAGCCCCTATAGGACCCATAGCCCCCTATATCCCCCTATACCCCCCTATTGCCCCCCTAGCACCCCACTGCACCATAACTCCCCCATACCCCCCATAGCCCCCTATATCCCCATAGCCCCCCATTGCCCCTATAGGACCCCTATAGCCCCTATAGGACCCCTATAGGATCTATAGGACCCACATAATCCCCTATAGGACCTTATAGCCCCCCTAGCACCCCACTGCACCACAACCCCCCATACCCCCCATAGCCTCCCATTGCCCCCTATAGCCCCCTATAGCTCTTATAGGACCCGTGTAGCTCCTATAGTCCGCTACAGGAACCTTATAGTCCCCTATAGCCCCCTATAGGACACTACAGCCCCTAGCATCCCACTGCACCATAACCCCTATAGACCCCCTAGAGCCCCATATCCCCCCATAGCCCCTATAGGACCCCTATAGCCCCTATAGTCCCCCATAGGAACCCTATACTCCCCTACAGGACCCTATAGCCCCCCATAGGACCCACAGAACCCCCCAGTGCCCCACTGCACCACAACCCCCCCCCCTACCCCCCCCTACAGCCCCATAGCCCCCCATCACCCCCCATAGCCCCTGTAGGACCCCCTATAGGATCTATAGGACCCCACAGCCCCCTATAGGACCCTATAGCACCGACAGAACCCCCCAGCACCCCACTGCACCACAACCCCCCTACAGTCCCATAGCCCCCATCACCCCCTACAGGACCCCCCATAGGATCTATAGGACCCCCTATAGGATCTATAGGACCCCCTATAGGATCTATAGGACCCTACACCCCCCCGTAGGACCCACAGAACCCCCCAGCACCCCACTGCACCACGGCCCCCCCTCCTCCTCCCCCCCGCCCCCCCCCCTCCAGCCCCACACCCCCTATAGGACCCCTCCCTATAGGACCCCCTATAGCCCCTATAGAGCGCCCCCCCCCCCCCCGCCCTCGCTCACGCCGCGCAGCTCCTGGGTCCGGTCCTTCATGGCGCGGGGTCCCCCGGGGGGCGGCGCGGGGAGAGCTCGGGGGCGGGGGGGGGGGAGGGGGGAGGGGGGTGGGGGAGGGGCGGGCACGAGGCTGCTTTTTTTTTGGGGGGGGGGGGGGTGGGGGAGGGGCTGCGGAAAGCGGGGGGGGGGGCGGGGGGGGGGGAGGAAGGGAATAAACCCCGGGGGGGGGGGCGCGCGGGGGAGGGGAGGGGGGGGGGGGGGAGGATGCGCAGAGAGGGGGCTGCGGCGGGGAGCGGGGGCGCGCGCGCGGAACCGGGGGGGGCGGGGCTTGGGGAGGGGGCGGGGCTTGGGGAGGGGCGGGGCTTGGGGAGGGGCGGGGCTTGGGGAGGGGCGGGGCTTGGGGAGGGGCGGGGCTTGGGGAGGGGGGCGGGGCTTGGGGGAGGGAGGGGGCGGGGCTAGGGAGGGGGCGGGGCTCGGGGAGGGATCCGGGGGGAGGAGGGGAGGGGAGGGGAGGGGAGGGAGGGAGGGGAGGGGAGGGGAGGGGGAGGGGAGGGGGGGAGGGAGGGGAGGGAGGGAGGGGAGGGGAGGAGGGAGGGGAGGGAGGGGAGGGGAGGTTGGGGGGGAGAGGGGGCGCGGGGCTGGCTTGCACGAGCCCTTTGCACGCTCGCGCCTTGCACGCTCGTCTCTTGCACGCTCGCGGCCCCTCCCCCCCCGTCGCACGCCCCTTGCACGCTCACCCCTTGCGCCTCCCCCTTGCACGCTCACCCCTTGCGCCTCCCCCCGTGCACGCTCCCCCTTCGCACACCCCCCTTGCACACTCACCCCCTTACACGGCTCCTTGCACACTCGCCGTCTTGCACACCCCTTGCACACACACACCCCCCCCCGCACCTCACCCCTTGCACCCCTCCTTGCACACTCACCCCTTGGCGCCCTCCCTCGCACGCTCATCCCTCACACGCTCACCCCCTTGCACGCTCACTCCCTTGCACGTCTCCTTGCACGCCCCTCCCTTGCACACTCACCCCTCTTACACGCCCCCTTGCGCTCTCACCCCTTTGCACGCTCGCACACTCACCCCCTCCCCACCCCCTCGCACACTCGCCCCCCTTCCAGACCCCCCCCATTTTGCACACTCACCTTCCCTTGCACACTCACCCCCTTTGCACACACCCCTTGCACACACCCCTTGCACACACCCCTTGCACGCTCATCCCTTGCACGCTCCCCCCTTGCACGCTCCCCCCTTGCACACTCGCCCCCCCTTTTAACCCCTTGCCCACTCCCCCTTTGCACACTCCCCCTTTGCACCCTCCCCCCATTTGCACACTCACCCCCCCTTGCACACTCCCCCAAGCCCCTCCCCCCGTAAACTCCCCCCCCGGTGGACTCTCTAGCCTCTCTTTACCCCCCCGCCCTCTCTATGGTACCCCCCCAGGAGGACTCGCTTGGAGGGACTCCGCGCCTAGAGCGTCCCTCTCTATGACCTCCCCGGGGAGGGGGGCCCCTCCCGCCGAGGAGGGGGGCGTGGCCGCGCATGCGCACCGCCCCCCCCCTCCGCCATGCGGGACCGGACGCGGGAACTGCACCAGGTGGGAGGGGGGGGGGGGGGGGGCGCGTTTCGGGGGCGCACCGCGCGCGTTGTGTCCCCCGCTAACGCCGCCGGGTTCCCCCCGGGGCCCCGCCGCGGGGTTCCGCCCCCCCCCCCCGGAACTAAATAGGGGAGGGAGGCCCCGCCCCCCCCTCAAGGACCCCCCCCAAATATCCCCAAGACCCCCCTGTGACCCCCCCCCATGTCCCCAAGACCCCCCCCAAATGTCCCCAAGACCCCCCAAAATCCCACCCCCCGACCCCAAGACCCCCCTTAACCCCCCCACGTCCCCAAGAGCCCCCCATGACCCCCCCAATATCTCTGAGGACCCCCCGACCCCCCCATGTCCCCAAGATCCCTCCAAATGTCCCCAAGACCCCCCGTGACCCCCCCATATCCCCAAAAGCCCCTCCATGTCCCCAAGACCCCCCAAATGTCCCCAAGACCCCCCCCGTGACCCTCCCCATGTCGCCAAGACCCCCCGAAATCCCCCCCCCAACCCCAACACCCCCCCGTGTCCCCTAGACCCCCCAAGACCCCTCCATGTCCCCGAGACCCCCCCAAATGTCCCCAAGACCCCCCGTGACCCCTCCCATGTCCCCGAGCCCCCCCCCCCAATATCCCCAACCCCCCCAAGTCCCCCCCCCCCAGGACCCCCAGGACCCCCCAAATTTCCCCCCCCCCCCCCCCCCCCCCAGGACGATGCCCCCAGCGACGACGAGGACGAGCTTGTGGCCCTGGTGGGGGCCGCAGCCCCCGGACCCCCCGGCACCGACACCCTGCGCCAGGTGGCTAATTTGCATATAATTTACATGTACTTTGCACATAATTTACATATGATTTACATGTCACCCCCCTACCCCCATCGGTACAAGGGGTATGAGAATATTTGGGGGGGGGGGGGGGACAGAGAGAGAGGTACAGAGGGGTTCCGGGACCCCCCGTGTGACATCACCACGCTAATTAGCATGTAATTTGCATATATTTGAATACAATTTGCATGTAATTAACACCTGGGGGCGTGGCTTTACGGTGCCAGGGCCGTGTATGGGCATGGGGTGGGTAAGCATGGGGGAGGGAAGGGAAATGTGGGACCCCCGTGCTCACATGACCTAATTAGCATATAATTTGCATATCGACTGGAACGTGCTGATAGGTAATTAGCATATAATTAACATATTGTAGTTGGTAATTGGTATTTGGGTAGGGATGGTGGCCGTACAGCAGGGGGCAGCTGTTAATCCCCTTTAATTAAATTATTAAACTAATTAGATCATATAGATACATATCGCCCTAATTTGCATATAATTAGCATGCTGATTTGTTTACTTATCCATTGGAACGTAATTAACATGTTCTAATATCTCATTAGCATTCATACTGGTCAGATAGAAGCGTGACCTGCAGGTACCGCATCCCCCTGTGTCATTTGCATGCAATTAGCATCTCATTTGCATGTCCCAACACACCGATAACTCATTGTGGATATATCCTCGGTGGCTAATTAGCATATATTAGCATGTAATTAACACGTAACCACCACAATTAAGCGCACAATAAAGTGCACAACAGACCACAGTGCTGCTGGAGACCACCCATTTCTTGCACTATTTGCATATAATTAGCATATCACGACAAGTCGTTTTTAAGCTTCATCATATAATTAACACTTGTTAGCATATAATTTGCATATCATTAATGCATTATCGGGGTATTGGCCTGTGTATGTGCGCGGGGGTACACAGAGCAGTCGGGTTCTGGGCAAGGCCCCCAGGCTCCGCCCCTGCATCCCATTTGCATATCGTTAGAGTGTAGTTAACGGGTTCATTAGCATCTAATTTGCATACGGTTATGCAGGCCCGGGCCGTGCGGGCGGCGCTGCGGGTGCTGGAGGAGAAGCTGGGGGCGCTGGAGCAGCAGCAGGAGGCCGTGCTGGGCACCCCCTGCCCGACGACGGTGGGGGGCCTATGGGGGCTATAGGGGGTCTATGGGGGGTCTATAGGGGCTATAGGGGGTGTATAGGGGGCTATGGGGGGGCGATAGGTTCCTATGTGGGGGTATGGGGGCCATAGGGGGGTCTGTAGGGGCTATACGGGGCTATAGGGGGTCTGTAGGGGCTATAGGGGGCTATAGGGGTCTATAGGGGCTATAGGGGGTGTATAGGGGGCTATTGGGGGGCTATAGGTTCCTATGGGGGGTAGGGGGGCTATAGGGGGTCTATAGGGGCTATAGGGGGGCTATGGGGTGGGGTCTGTAGGGGCTATAGGGGGGTCTATAGGGGCTATAGGGGGTGTATAGGGGGCTGTGGGGGGGGGCTATAGGTTCCTACGTGGGGGTATGGGGGTTATAGGGGGCTATAGGGGGGTCTATAGGGGTTATAGGGGCTATAGGGGGGCTATAGGGGCTATAGGGGTGTATAGGGGGGCTATGGGGGTCTATAGGTTCCTATGGGGGGGTATGGGGGCTATAGGGGGGTCTATAGGGGCTATAGGGGGCTATAGGGGGTCTATAGGGGTTATAGGGGGCTATGGGGGGTCTATAGGGGCTATAGGGGTGTATAGGGGGCTATGGGGGCTATAGGTTCCTACGTGGGGGTATGGGGGCTATAGGGGGGGTCTGTAGGGGCTATGGGGGGCTATGGGGGGGGGGTCTGTAGGGGCTATAGGGGGCTATAGGGGGGTCTATAGGGACTATAGGGGGTGTATAGGGGGCTATTGGGGGGCTATAGGTTCCTACGGGGGGGTATGAGGGCTATAGGGGGGTCTATAGGGGCTATAGGGGCTATGGGGGGGTCTGTAGGAGCTATAGGGGGTGTATAGGGGGCTATGGGGGTGCTACCGGTTCCTACGGGGGGTATGGGGTCTATAGGGGGGTCTATAGGGGGCTATAGGGGGGCCTATAGGGGCTATAGGGGGTTTATAGGGGGCTATGGGGGGCTATAGGTTCCTATGGGGGCTATAAGGGGGTCTATAGGGGCTATGAGGGGCTATAGGGGGGTCTGTAGGGGCTATAGGGGACTATAGGGGGGTCTATAGGGGCTATAGGGGGTGTATGGGGGCTATGGGGGGGCTATAGGTTCCTACGTGGGGGTATGGGGGCTATAGGGGGTCTATAGGGGCTATATGGGGCTATGGGGGTGTCTGTAGAGGCTATAGGGGGGCTACAGGGGCTATAGGGGTGTATAGGGTGCTATGGGGGGCTATATGTTCCTACGTGGGGGTATGGGGGCTATAGGGGGTTATCGGGGGGCTATAGGGGCCATAGGGTGTATGGGGGGGGCTATAGGGGGGCTATAGGGTGCTATAGGGGCCTATGGAGGGGGTGTGGGGGGCTATAGGGGGGTGTTTAGGGGGCTATAGGGAGCCTATAGGGAGCTATAAGGGGGTCACGGGGGGTATGGGGGGGTTATAGAGGGACTGGGGGGTATGGGGGTATAGGGAGGCTATAAGGGGTCTGTGGGGGCGCTGTAGAGGGCTATAGGGGGCCTGTAGAGGGTTGTAGGGGGTTATGGGAGGGTATAGGGGGCTTTGGGGGGCTATAGGGGGTAGTAGGGGGCCTATGGGGGGCTATAGGGGTCTATGGGGGGTATGGGGGCTATAGGGGCCTATGGAGAGCTATTAGGGGACTATAAGGGGGCTATAGGGGGCCTATAGAGGGCTATAGAGGGGTTATAGGGGGATTATAGGAGGGCTATAGTGGGTTATAGGGGAGCTATAGGGGCCTATGGGGAGGCTATGGGGGTTATATGGGGCTATAGAGGCCTATGGAGGGCCATGGGGGGGGTTATATGGGGATTATAGGGGCCTATGGGGAGGCTATAGGGTCCTATGGAGGACTCTAACAGGGCTCTAGGGGGCCTATAGAGGGCTGTAAGGGGGCTATAGGGGGTTATAGGGGCCTATAGGGGGGCTATGGAGGGCTATAGTGGGGGTGTAGGGGCTTATTGAGGGCTATAGGGGGGCTATAGGAAGCCTATAGAGGGCTATAAGGGGGCTGGGTGGGCTCTAGGGGAGGGTATGGAGGCTTAATGGCTATAGGGGTGGCTATAGGGGCTCTGGGGGGCTATAGAGGGGGCTATAGGGGTCCTAGGGGGCTATAGGGGGGGGCTGTAGGGTCTCCAGTTGCCTATAGGGGGGCTATAGGGGAAGCTATAGGGGCTCTGGGGGCATATAGGGGTGGATATAGGGGGACTATAGGGACTCTGGGGGCTATAGGGGCTCGGGGGGGCCTATAGGGGGTCTATAGGGGCTCGGTGGGGGGGCTCTGCGTTACCTGGGGGGTCCCGAGGGGATTTGGGGGGTAGTCTGGGGGGGGGGGGGCAGGCTATAGGGGAAGGGCTCAGCCTATAGGGAAGGGCGCGAACCTATAGGGGAGGAGGCGAACCTATAGAGGGGGGTCAAGCTATAGGGGAAGGGTATTTGGGGGGTCCCGAGCTTTTTTGCCCCCCCCAGGGCTGAAGCGGGACCTGCAGGCGCTGCGCGAGGAGATCCAGCAGCTGACCCGGGACATCGGCGCCCGCCTCAAAGGCGAGACCCCAAAAATCTATAGGGTCGCCCCCCCCGGGACCCTATAGGACCCCCCCCGATATGTGACCCTCCCCCCCAAAAAAAATTCTATAGGGTTGGAGCCGGGGAAGGAGGAGGAGGACGAGAACCGCAACACCATCGGGGCGAGGGTGAAGCGCACCCAGGTTTGAGGGGGGGGCGGCGAAATTTGGGGGGTTTTGGGGTTTTTTGGGGGGTCCTGGGGGGTGAGGGGGGGCCTGAGGGGGGGTTGGGGGGTTAAAGGGGGATTTTGGGGGCGAAAAAGGGGGATTTTGGGGGGTAAATGGGGGATTTTGGGGGGTAAATGTGGGGTTTGGGGGGGCTGAAGGGGGATTTGGGGGGGCACTGAATTTTGGGGGGTTTGGGGTTTTTTGGGGGTCCGTGGGGGGCGTTGGGGGGGGCACTGAGGGGGTTTTGGGGGAAAGGGGGGGATTTGGGGGGAAAAGGGGGATTTGGGGGGGTTTAGGGGATCCAAGTGGGATTTTGGGGTCCCCAAGTGTGATCTGGGGGGACAAAACGGGATTTTGGGGTCCCATGGGAGGTTTTTGGGGTTCCCGAGTGGGATTTTGGGGTTCCCGAGTGGGATTTTGGGGTCCCCAAAGGAGATTTCAGGGCCCCAAATTGAGTTTTTGGGCCCTCGGAGTGGGATTTTGGGGTCCCTAAGGGGGATTTTGGGTTCTCAAGTTGGATTTTGGGGTTCTCTAATAGGATTTTGGGTTCTCCTGTGGGTTTTCGGGCCCTCAGGGTGGGATTTTGGGGTCCCCAAATGGGATTTTGGGCCTTCAGAGTGGGATTTTGGGGTTCTCTAATAGGATTTTGGGTTCTCATGTGGGATTTTGGGCCCTCAGAGTGGGATTTTGGGGTCCCCAAATGGGATTTTTGGCCTTCAGAGTGGGATTTTGGGGTCCCCAAGTGGGATTTTGGGGTCCCCAAATGGGATTTTGGGCCTTCAGAGTGGGATTTTGGGGTTCTCTAATAGGATTTTGGGTTCTCATGTGGGATTTTGGGCCCTCAGAGTGGGATTTTGGGGTTCCCAAGTGGGATTGTGGGGTCCCCAAATGGGATTTTTGGCCTTCAGAGTGGGGTTTTGGGGTCCCCAAATGTGATTTTGGGCCTTCAGAGTAGGATTTTGGGGTTCTCTAAGAAGGATTTTGAGTTCTCATGTGGGTTTTTGGGCCCTCAGAGTGGGATTTTGGGGTCCCCAAGTGGGATTTTGGGGTCCCCAAGTGGGATTTTGGGGTCCCCAAATGGGATTTTGGGGTCCCCAAATGGGATTTTTGAGGTCCTCAAATAGGATTTTGGGGTTCCCAATTGGGATTTTGAGGTCCCCAAATAGGATTTTGGGTTCCCGAGTGGGATTTTGGGGACCCCAAATGGGATTTTTGGCCTTCAGAGTGGGATTTTGGGGTTCTCTAACAGGATTTTGAGTTCTCATGTGGGTTTTTGGGCCCTCAGAGTGGGATTTTGGGGTCCCCAAATGGGATTTTGGGCCCTCAGAGTGGGATTTTGAGGTCCCCAAATAGGATTTTGGGGTCCCCAAATAGGATTTTGGGTTCCCGAGTGGGATTTTCGGGTCCTCAAATGGAATTTCTGGGCCCCAAACTGAGTTTTAGGGCCCTCACAGTGGGAGTTTAGGCCCTTGGAGTGGGATTTTGGGCCCGCCGAGCGGGATTTTGGGGTCCCTAAGGAGGTTCTTGGGTTCCCCGCCGCCTTTTGGGGGTCTCGTGGGGGTCCAAGCCTCATGCCCTCCCCCTTTTGCCCCCCCCCCCCCCCCAGCACGGGGTGCTGTCCCAGCAGTTCCTGGAGCTGACGGGGCGCTGCCACGCGGCCCAGGCCCGCTACCGCCAGCGCAGCCTCGAGCGGGTCCGACGCCAGCTGCAGATCAGTGGGTGCCCCCCGGGACCCCCCCCAAAAAAAATAATATCGGGGCGGGGGTCCCCCAAAATCCCTGGGGGCCTTTGGGGGGGGGTGGCGGGAAGGGGTTGGGGGGGTGGGGGTGGAATTGGGTGACCCCCTCCCACTGCTTGGACCCCCCCCCCATTAATATCTGGGACCCCCCTATTAATATCTGCCCCCCCCTAATTTCTGGGACCCCCCATTAATAATTTGGGGACCCCCCTAATAATTGGGACCCCCATTAATTTTGGGACCCTCCCGGTAATGTTTGGGACCCCCCCATTAATATTTGGGACCCCTCCCTAATAATTGGGAACCCCCCGTTAATAATTGGGACCCCTCCCATAATATTTGGGCCCCCCATTAATATTTGGGATGACCCCCCATAATATTTGGGACCCCCTCAATTTTTGGGGCCCACCCCCAATAATTGGGACCCCCCCCCCCATTAATATTTGGGACCTCCCCATAATATTTGGGACCACCCCTTTAATAATTGGGACCCCACCTAATAATTGGGACCCCCCATTAATTTTGGGACCCCCCTCAATAATTGGGACCTCTCCCATAATATTTGGGACCTCCTCCCCCAATAATTGGGACCCCCCTAATAATTTGCCCCCCCAATAATAATTGGGACCCCCTTAATAATTGGGACCCCCCATTGATATCTGGGACCCCCCTAATTTCTGCCCCCCCCCCCCAATATCTGGGACCCCCCCGTAATGCCTGCCCCCCCCTTAATAATTTGGGACCCCCCCTAATTTCTGGGACCTCCCCCTAAAATTTGGGACCCCCCCAATAATTGGGGATCCCCCCCAATTTCGGGACCCCCCTAATTTCGGTGCCCCCCCCCCAGCTGGCAACTCGGCGGTGACGGACGAGGAGCTGGAGGAGATGCTGGAGACGGGGCAGAGCGAAGTCTTCGTCTCCAACGTGAGGGGGCACCCATGGGTGCTGGGGGTGGGGGCCTTGAGGGGGGGCACAGGACCCACCAATCTCCCCCCAGCACCCGTAGGTCCCCCCCAGCACCCATAGGTGCCATAGGTAGCCGGCGGTACCTATAGGAACCCAAAGGACACGCGGGTGCCCTACAGCACCCATGGGTGTCCTAGAGCACCCATAGGTTTCCTAGAGCACCCATAAGTGTCTTAGAGCACCCATAGGTGTTCTGCAGCACCCGTATGTCCTTAAAGGTCCTGTAGGGCTCCAGTAGCACCCATGGGTGTCCTATAGCACCCATAGGTGTCTTAGAGCACCCGTAGGTGTTCTGTAGCACCCATATGTCCCTAAAGGCCCTGTAGGGCTCCAGTAGCACCCATGGGTGTCCTATAGCACCCATTGGTGCCCTGCGGCACCCATACGTCCCTAAAGGCCCTGTAGGGCTCCAGGAGCACCCATAGGTGTCCCACAGCACCCATAGGTGTCCCACAGCACCCATAGGTGTCCTGCAGCACCCATACGTCCCTCAAGGTCCTATAGGTGTCCAATAGCACCCATAGGTGCCCAGTAGGACTCATACACATCTGAAGGTCCCATCGCTTCTCTATAGCACCCATGGGTGCCCAGTAGCACCCATACACATCCAAAGGTCCCCTAGCTGCCCTATAGCACCCATGGGTGCCCAGAGGTCCCTCAGCTTCCCAGTAGCACCCATGGGTGCCCAGTAGCACCCATACACATCTAAAGGCCCCAGAGCTGCTCTATAGCACCCATGGGTGCCCAGTGGTCCTTCAGCTTCCCAGTAGCACCCATAGGTGCCCAGTAGCACCCACACACATCTGAAAGACCCACAGCTTTCCAGTAGCACCCATGGGTGCCCAGTACCACCCATACACATCCAAAGGCCCCAGAGCTGCTCTGTAGCACCCATGGGTGCCCAGAGGTCCCTCAGCTTCCCAGTAGCACCCATGGGTGCCCAGTAGCACCCATACCCATCCGAGGGTCCCCTATCTGCCCTATAACACCCATGGGTACCCAGCAGCACCCATGGGTGCCCCTCCCCACCCCCACAAGCACACGGACACTGGGACAACGGGCGCACCCCTGGGTCTCAGGGGCCACCACTAAGCGTTGAGGGCCACCCATGGGTGCCAGGGGGGTCCGGGGTGGGGGTCGGGGGCACCCCTGGGTGTTGGCGGGGAGGCACCCATGGGTGCTGGCGCAGGTGCTGGGGGCGGCGCGGGCGACGCGGGCGGCGCTGGACGAGGTGACGGCGCGGCACCAGGAGCTGCTGCGGCTGGAGCGGGGCCTGCGCGAGCTGGGGGAGCTCTTCGTGCTGCTGGGGGCCACCGTCGAGGGGCAGGTGGGCAAACTGGGAGCACTGGGAGGGACTGGGAGGGGAGTGGGGGACACTGGGAGGGGCTGGGGAGGGAGTGGGGGGCGCTGGGAGGGGACTGGGAGGGAGTGGGGGGGACTGGGAGGAACTGGAAGGAGACTGGGAGTGAGTTGGGGGGTAGTGGGAGGGACTGGGAGGAGACTGGGAGCGAATTGGGGGGTACTGGGAGGGACTGGGAGGGGATTGTGGGGCACTGGGAAGGACTGGGAGGGACTGGGAGGGGATTGGGGAGCACTGGGAGGGACTGGAAGGGGATTAGGGGGCACTGGGAGGGAAGTGGGAGGGACTGGGAGGGAATTGGGGGGCACTGGGAGGGACTGGGAGGTACTGGGAGGGTACAGGAGTGTCCTGGGCAGCTGTGCTGGTGCCTACTGGTCCGTACTGGTTTATACTGGTTCATACTGGTCTGTACTGGTGCCTACTGGCCTGTACTGGTGGTTCATACTGGTGCCTACTGGCCCATACCGATCCATACTGGTTTATATTGGTTTTATATTAGTTCCTAGTGGTACGTACTGGTCCCTACTGGTTTATACTGGTTCCTACTGGTCTGTATTGATGCCTACTGGTCTGTACTGGTGCCTACTGGCCCATGCTGTTGTCCCATACTGGTCCGTACTGGTTTATATTGATTTTATATTGGTGCCTACCGGTCCGTGCTGGTTTACACTGGTCCGTGCTGGTTTACACTGGTCCGTATCGGTTTATACTGGTCCGTACTGGTTTATACTGTTTTGTACTAGTTTATACTGGTTCATACTGGTCTGTACTGGTGCCTACTGGCCCATTCTGGTGGTTCGTACTGGTACCTAGCATCCTGTACTGGATTATATTGGTTCCTACTGGTCCGTACTGCTTTATGCTGGTCTGTACTGCTTTATACTGGTCCATACTGGTTTATACTGGTCCATGCTGGTTTATACTGGTCCATAGTGGTACCTACTGGCCCACACTGTTGGCCCACACTGGCCCGTACTGCTCCGTACTGGTTTATATTGGTTTTATATTGGTTTATACTGGTCTGTACTGTTTTATACCAGTCTGTGCTGGTTTATATTGGTTCATACTGGTTCATACTGGTTCATAGTGGTTCATACTGGTTTATACTGGTGCGCAGGGGGAGGTGATCGACCGCATCGAGAAGAACATTCTGGAGTCGGGGACCTGCGTGCGCAAGGGCCACCAGCACCTGGGGACGGCGCGGGAGCACCAGCGCGGGGCGCGGCGGGTGGGGACACGGGGGGTGGGGGAGGGGACACGGGGGGAGGGGTCACGGGTGGCATCTGGGGGTGGTGGCACTTGGGGTGGGGGCACTTGGTGGCATTTGGGTGGTGGCACTGGGTTGGGGACACCTGGATTTGGTGGCACTTGGGTTGGTGGCACTTGGTGACACTTGGGTTGGTGGCATTGGGTTGGGGACACCTGGATTTGGTGGCACTTGGGTTGGTGGCACTTGGTGGCATTTGGGTGGTGGCACTGGGTTGGTGGCACTTGGTGGCATTGGTGGCATTTGGGTGGTGGCACTTGGGTTGGTGGCACTTGGTGGCATTTGGGTGGTGGCACTGGGTTGGTGGCACTTGGTGGCACTTGGTGGCATTGGTGGCATTTGGGTGGTGGCATTGGGTTGGTGGCACTTGGTGGCGCTCGGGGTTGGTGGCGTTGGGTTGAGGACACCTGGATTTGGTGGCACTTGGTGGCATTTGGGTGGTGGCACTGGGTTGGTGGCACTTGGTGGCACTCGGGGTTGGGGACACGGGGTTGGTGGCACTTGGGGTTGGTGGCATTGACTTGGTGGCACTTGGGTTGGTGGCCCTTGATGTCATTGGGTTGGTGGCACCTCCGAGTGGTGGCATTGGGTTGGTGGCACCTGGATTTGGTGGCGTTGAGTTAGTGGCACTTGGTGACATTGGGCTGGTGGCACTTCGGTTGACGTCATTGGGTTGGTGGCACATGGGATTGGTGGCATTGGGTTGGTGGCACCTGGATTTGGTGGCACTTGGGTTGGTGGCACTTGGGTTGGTGGCACTTGATGGCATTTGGGTGGTGGCATTGGGTTGGTGGCACTTGGGTTGGTGGCACTTGATGTCATTGGGTTGGTGACACCTTGGGGTGGTGGCATTGGGTTGGTGGCACATGGGATTGGTGGCACTTGGGTTGGTGGCACCTGGATTTGGTGGCACTTGGTGGCATTGGGTTGGTGGCACTTGGTGACATTGGGTTGGTGGCACTTGAGGTGGTGGCATTGGGTTGGTGGCACTTGGTGGCATTGGGTTGGTGGCACTTGGGTTGGTGGCACTTGCGCTGGTGGCACTTGGTGGCACTTGGGTTGGTGGCATTGGGTTGGGGACACCTGGATTTGGTGGCACTTGGGTTGGTGGCACTGGGTTGGTGGCACCTGGGACTGGTGGCATTGGTGTCACGTGGGTTGGTGGCACTTCAGTTGATGTCATCGGGTTGGTGGCACTTTGGTTGGTGTCCTTGGGTCGGTGGCACCCAAGGGTGGTGGCGTCGGGTTGGTGGCACCCAAGGGTGGTGACCCCGTGTGGGTGGCGTCGGGTTGGTGGCACCTGGATTTGGTGGCACTTGGGGTGGTGGCACCCGGGGGCGGTGACATCGGGTTGGTGGCACCCGGGGGTGGTGGCACCCATGGGTGGTGGCACCCATGGGTGGTGGCACCCGGGGGTGGTGGCCTGTCCCCAACCTGTCCCCGCTGTCCCCCCGCAGAAGAAGCTGCTGGTGGCCGCCTGCGTCCTCGTCACCGTCCTCATCGTCGCTGCCATCATCGCTGCCACCGCGGCCACCGGGTAGCACTGGGACCGACCGGTGAGGGCACTGGGAGCACTGGGGAGGCACTGGGGAGGAACTGAGAGGGACTGGGATGAACTGGGAGGGACTCGGAGGGACTGGGAGGGGCGCTGTGGGCAACTGGGGGGCACTGGGAGGGACTGGGAGGGGCGCTGTGAGCAGCTAGGGGGACTGGGATGAACTGGGAGGGACTGGGAGGGGTGCTGTGGGCAACTGGGGGTCACTGGGAGGGACTGGGAAGGGTGCTGTGAGCAGCTAGGGGGACTGGGATGAACTGGGAGGGACTGGGAGGGGTGCTGTCACCAACTGGGGAGGACTGGGATGAACTGGGAGGCACTGGGATGAACTGGAATGAACTGGGGGTGACTGGGAGGGTCTAGCGGAATGAACTGGGAGGCACTGGGATGACCTGGGGGTGACTGGGTTGAACTGGAATGAACTGGGAGGAACTGGGGGTAACTGGGCGGGTCCAGGAGGATGAACCGGGGGTGACTGGGATGAACTGGGGGTGACTGGGGGGGTCTAGGGGAATGAACTGGGTTGAACTGGGAGGGACTGGGATGAACTGGGAGGCACTGGGCCACCACCACCGCCCCCCAGCCCACCGACGTCACTTCCCCTCCAGGCCCCGCCCACGGCCGGCCGCCATTGGCCCACACTACCCCCACCGGTGCCTTCGCCCCGCCCCTTGTGGGCGGGGCCCACTTCCTGCCTCGAACGACGTCACTTCCTGTCCTCCTAATTTGGGGGGGGGGGGCGCCCCACGACCACGCCGCCATCTTGCGCGCCTCGCTCCGAGCTACCTCCTGCCCCCCCGTCCCCAAAATGTCCCCAAAATGTCCCCAAATCCCCCCCACCGTGTCCCCAAGGACCCCCCCCTTGTCCCCAAAGCCCCCCACGGTGTCCCCAAGCCCCCCCCACCCCGCCCCGTACCTCAGAAAAGGGGGGGGGGGGAGGAAAGTGGAGGGGGACACCCCAAAATAAAGCACTTTTCACCCCAAAATTTCGCCCCGCGTCCCTGCCACCCCCTTGATGTCCCCCCCCCCGGCGTGACCCACATCCTGTGTCACCGTGCGGGGAGGTGACACAAGTGTCACCCCCCCCCCCCCCCCCCCCCCGATGTGAGTCATCGCTGCCAGGAACTTTGGGGTTTTTTGGGTTTTTTTGGTTAATTATTTTTTTTGGGGGGGGGACACACGTGGAGGGGCTTCGCCCCCCAAGTGTGGGGCGCGGGGTGGGGGACGAGGAGGGGCCGTGAAGCCACTGGGGAAGGGGGGGGGGGAGGACGTAAGGGGGCCTCCACCCCCCCGGCTCGGCCACAAGGAGAGGCTGCTGCTGGTGAGTACGGAGGGAGCTGCGCGGCCCCGTGTCCCCCGCGTCCGTGGCCTCCCTTGGCCTCCGTGTCCTCCGTGTCCTCCTTTTCCATGGCCTCCATGGCCTCCGCGTCCTCCTTTTCCATGTCTTCCATGGCCTCCGTGTCCTCCTTTTCCATGTCTTCCATGGCCTCCGTGTCCTCCTTTTCCATGGCCTCCGCGTCCTCCGTGTCCTCCTTTTCCATGTCTTCCATGGCCTCCGTGTCCTCCTTTTCCATGGCCTCCACATCCTCCGTGTCCTCCTTTTCCATGTCTTCCATGGCCTCCATGTCCTCCTTTTCCATGGCCTCCGCATCCTTCGTGTCCTCCTTTTCCACGTCCTCCACATCCTCCGTGTCCTCCTTTTCCATGTCTTCCATGGCCTCCGTGTCCTCCTTTTCCACGTCCTCCACATCCTCCCTTTCCACGTCCTCCACGTCCTCCTTTTTTGTGTCCTCCACATCCTCCACATCCTTCATTTCCATCTTCTCCATGTCCTCCCTTTCCACGTCCTCCACATCCTCCGTGTCCTCCTTTTCCATGGTCTCCATGTCCTCTACATCCTCCTTTCCCATGTCCTCCACATCCTCCATGTCCTCCTTTTCCATGGCCTCCACGTCCCCCGTGTCCTCCTTTTCTGCATCCTTCACGTCCTCCACGCCCTCCACTTCCATGTTCTTCATGTCTTCCACGTCCTCCTTTTCCATGTCCTCCGTGTCCTCCACATCCTCCTTTCCTGTCCTCCATGTCCTCCCTTTCCATGTCCTCCGTGTCCTCCTTTTCTGCGTCCTCCACGTCCTCCACTTCCATGTCCTCCACGTCCTCTACGTCCTCCATTTCCATGTCTTCCACGTCCTCCACATCCTCCGTGTCCTCCACGTCCTCCTTTTCCATGTCCTCCACGTCCTCCTTTTCCATGTCCTCCACGTCCTCTATCTCCCTCATTTCCATGTCCTCCACTTCCACGGCCTCTACATCCTCCCTTTCCATGTCCTCCACGTCCTCTACATCCTCCGTGTCCTCTACGTCCCCCATTTCCATGTCCTCCACATCTACAGCCTCCCTTTCCCTGTCCTCCATGTCCTCCCTTTCCATGTCCTCCACGTCCTCCGTGTCCTCTATTTCCCTGCCCTCCATCTCCACGTCCTCCATTTCCATGTCTTCCATGTCCTCCATGTCCCCCGTTTCCGTGTCCTTCCACGTCCTCCATGTCCTTGATGTCCTCCACGTCCTCGATGTTCTCCACGTCCTCCAAGTCCCCGATGTCCCCCTTGTCCTCCATGTCCTCGACGTTCTCCGTGTCCCCCACGCCCCCCTCGTCCCCCTTCTCCTCCATGCCCCCCGTGTCCTCCATGTCCTCCACGTCCTTGATGTCCCCCGTGTCCTCCTTGTCCTCCCTTGTCCCCCTCTTCCTCCATGTCCTCGATGTTCTCTGTGTCCCCTTTGTCCCCCTTGTCCCCCTTGTCCTCCACATCCCCATGTCCACGTCCTCACCATCACCCCCACGTCCCCATGTCCCCATCCCCACCCCACCGTCCCCACCGCCACGTCACCGTCCCCACGTCCTTGTCACCTCCACATCCCCACCATCACGTCCCCACCGCCACGTCCCCACCACCACGTCCCTGTCCCCGGCGCCACGTCAGTGTCACCAGGGCCCCCTGACCACAGCGCCACGTCCCCATGACCACAGCGCCACGTCACCGTCCCCAAGGCGTGCCATCTTCGCCCCCTTGGCCCCAGCCCCGCGGCCACCTTGGCACTTTTCTTGTCCCCATCGCCACGTCCCCGTCCCCGTGTCCTTGTCCCCACCATCATCTCGATGTCCCCGTCGCCGCGTCCCCATCACCAACGTCGTCGTCCCCATCCTCAGGTCCTTGTCCCCATCTCAACGTCCTTGTCCCCACCATCATCTCCATGTCCCCATCCCCACGTCCTTGTCCCCATCCTCAGGTCCTTGTCCCCGTCACCGTGTCCCCATCGTCACATCCTCGTCCCCATCACCATGTCCCCATCCCCATGTCCTTGTCCCTATCCTCAGGTCCTTGTCCCCATCTCCATATCCCTGTGTCCTCGTCCCCATCACCACGTCCCCACCATCATCTCCACGTCCCCATCCCCACGTCCTTGTCCCCATCCCCATATCCCCATCACAACGTCCTTGTCCCCGTCCTCATGTCCGCATCCCCACGTCCTTGTCCCCATCCCCTTGTCCCCATCGCCACCTCCCTATCTTCACGTCCTTGTCCCCGTCCCCACGTCCTTGTCCCCATCCCCACGTCCTTGTCCCCACCCTCATGTCCTTGTCCCCATCACCATGTCCCAACGTCCTTGTCCCCGTCCCCACGTCCTTGTCCTTGTCCCCATCACCACATCCTTGTCCTTGTCCCCACCATCATCCCCACGTCCTTGTCCCCGTCCCCACGTCCTTGTCCCTACCCTCACGTCCTTGTCCCCATCCCCACGTCCCCACCACCATCTCCTTGCCCCCGCCCTCACCTCCTCATCCCCTCTCCCCACAGGGCCACTGCCGCCACTGCCGCCGCCGCCACGATGTCCCCCCCCCACCGCCCCTCCCCCTCGCCGCCCCTCCTGGCCCTCCTCACCCTCCTCCTCTGCCCCCCGTCCCGTCCCCACTGCCACCGTGCCACCGGGCGGGCCTGCGACGTCCCCCTGGTCCCCGGCACCGACATCTTGGGCCTGGGGCTGGACGTCACCACCTTGTCCCCAACGGAGGGACAAGCCCTGGACATCTCGGGACCCCCCGAGACCCCCAAGGGACCGTGCGTTATCTGCCGGGACCCCTTACACGACGGTCGCCCCCTCCGGCTCCCCCCGGGGGCCGGGAAGTGGCGGGCGGGTCGCAAGTGCAAGGCGAAGACCGCGGTGGCCGAGGGGACGTCGGCGGTGGGGAGGATGGTGGCCAAGGTGGAGGAGGTGGCCCAGGGCTGGCGGGTGGGCTTGGGGACGGCGGTGAAGCCGGGGGCCGGGGTGGCCGTGGCGGTGGCCGGGTCCCACTCGCGGGTGGCCGAGTTCGGGATGCAGCGGCAGCGGGAGGACCGCTACAGCTTCGCCAGCAACGAGGTGCACTGCGTGCACTACTGGTGGGTCCGGGGGAAGCGGGGGTCCTTCCTCTCCTGTCATCATCATCATCGTCTCCTCCATCTCCTCCGTCTCCTCTTTTTCATCTTCTTCATCTCTTCCATCTTCTTCGTCTCCTCCATCTCCTCTTTTTCATCTTCATCTCTTCCATCTTCTTCGTCTCCTCCATCTCCTCTTTTTCATCTTCCTCATCTCTTCCATCTTCTTCGTCTCCTTCGTCTCCGTCTCCTCCATCTTCTTCCTCTCCTCCTCCATCTCCGCCATCATCTTCATCCCTCCTTTCTCTCTCCTCCGTCTTCTGTCTCCGTCATCTTCATCTCCATCTCCTCCGTCTTCTTCATCTCCTCCTCCGTCTGCTCCATCATCTCCATCTCCTCCATCTCTTCCATCTCCTCCATCTTCTTCCTCTCCTCCTCCGTCTCCTCCGTCATCTTCATCCCTCCTCCATCTCCATCATCTTCACTCGTCCTCCATCACCTCCTCTTCCACAGCCCCCAACCCCTCCCCAAACCCCGTTGCCCCCTCCAGTACCCCCATAGCGCCCTGCAGACCCCCCCAACCACCCCACAGACCCCCCCAACCACCCCATAGACCCTTCCAATACCCTGCAACCGCCCCATAGACCCTTCCGACACCCCATAGACCCTCTCCAATCACCCCGTAGACCCCCTCCAACCACCCCCGTAGACCCCCTCCAACCACCCCCGTAGACCCCCTCCAACCACCCCCGTAGACCCCCTCCAATCACCCCAGAGACCCTTCCAATACCCCCCAACCACCCCACAGACCCTTCCAACATCCCGTAGACCCTTCCAACACCCCATAACCCCCCCAATCACCCCATAGACTACCACAACACCCCACAGACCCCCTCAATCACCCCATAGACCCCCCAAATTACCCCATAGACCCCCCCAATCACCCCATAGACTACCCCAACACCCCATAGACCCCCAATCACCCCAGAGACCCTTCCAATACCCCCCAACCACCCCACTGACCCTTCCAACATCCCATAGACCCCCCCAATCACCCCGTAGACCCTTCCAACACCCCATAACCCCCCCAATCACCCCACAGACTACCCCAACACCCCATAGACCCCCCCAATCACCCCATAGACCCCCCCAATCACCCCATAGACCCCCCCAATCACCCCAGAGACCCCCAACCACCCCGTAGACCCCCTCCAACCACCCCGTAGACCCCCCTCCAATCACCCCATAGACCCCCAATCACCCCAGAGACCCTTCCAATACCCCCCAACCACCCCACAGACCCTTCCAACATCCCATAGACCCCCCCAATCACCCCGTAGACCCCCCCAATCACCCCATAGACCCTTCCAACACCCCATAACCCCCCCCAAACACCCCAGAGACCACCCCAACACCCCATAGTCCCCCTCAATCACCCCATAGACCCCCCCTCAATCATTCTATGGCCACCCCAATCACCCCACAGACCCCCCCCAAATCACCCCACAGCCCCCCGCTACGTCCACCCCCTGCCCGCACTGATCTCCCTCCCTCTCCCCCCCCCCAGGATCTCGGCCTCCAACCCTCCCCGTCCGTCCCCCCACTTCCTGCGAGCCGTGAAGGCATTGCCCCCCCACTTCACCCCGGACACCGCCGCCGACTACGGCGAGCTCCTGGCCGCCTACGGCACCCACTACATCCAGTCGGCCCAACTGGGGGGCCGCCTGCGCGCCGTCACCGCCATCCGCACCTGCCAGGCCACCGCGGCAGGGCTGAGCACCCAGGAAGTGGCCGACTGCTTGAAGGTGGAAATGGCCGCCAACGCCGGTCCCGTCCAGTTCCAAGCCATGGCCAAGGCCTGCAAGAGAGCCCGGGCAAGCAACCGAGCCAACGCCAGCTTCAACGAGGTCTTCAGTGAGCGCTTGGTGGAGGTGGAAGGCGGCGAGGAGCACGGCGACCTACTCTACGGTAGGCCCGAGGCCTACACAAAATGGCTGCAGGGCCTGCCCCGCCTCCCCGGCCTGGTGGCGTCCAACGTCCGGCCTCTCCACACCCTCGTGCCCAAATCCGACAAGCGGCGCGGGGCGTTACGGGCGGCCATCGGGCACTACATCGCCTGGCGGGCCTTGCGGCTCAACTGCAGCCAGGCCTGCACCGGCGGCCGCCATCTTGTGGGCCCCTGCCAATGCAGTTGCACGGCCAACGCCGCCGTCACCACCGGCTGCTGCTCGCGGCACCGGGGCATGGCGCAGGTGACGGTGCTGGTGCAGGAAGGGCAGGGGTGGCAGGGGGACCTCTTTTCGGCCACCGACGCCTACGTCCGGGTGTTTCTGGGAGGCCGGCGGGCGCAGACGGCGCCGGTGTGGAACAACAACCACCCGAAATGGCGGGCGCGCTTGGATCTGGGGATGCTCGACCTCGTCCCCGGCGCCGTCCTGAAGTTGGAGGTGTGGGACCGCGACAACGGGTGGGACGACGACCGCCTGGGGACCTGCACGGAGCCCGTGGAGGCTGGGCGGACCCGCGAGGTTGTCTGCTTCGCCGGGAAAGGCCACCTCAAGTTCAGCTACCTGGCAGCATGCGGGCCAGCTCTGGGGGGGGCCCCTCTGCCAGGACTACGTCCCGCAGCCCCCCCGGACCAACGGGGGCCTCTACCACCTCTCCCACTGGCCACCGAGGGCCGGTGATGGCCCCGTGACTTGGCCCACCCAAGAGGAACAGGAGGACGAGGAAGAGGACGAAGGCGAGAGCCTCCACGGGGACTTTGGGGAGTCCCTGGGGGGCTCCTGGGACGAGGACGAGTCGTGGGAGGACCTCGGTGATGTGGAGGATGGAGACGGGGAGGCCGCCAGTGGCCTCCCGGAGGCTCGGGCTGGTTCGAGGGAAGCTTCCGCGGAGGTCGATTCCTCGCCTGGCCTTCAAGATCCATCTTTTGACCTCAAAAAGGCTTCTCCAGGCCTCCAAAATCCCAATTTCGGCCTCCGGGAGGATCTCGCGGAGCTCCAGGATCCATCATCGGGCCTCGAGGAGGATCTCCTGGGCCTCCAGGAGCCCCATTTTGGCCTCAAATCTTCTCCAGGCCTCCAAAATCCCAAATTTGGCCTCCGGGAGGATCTTGAGGAGCTCCAGGATCCATCTTCTGGCTCCGGAGAAGGGCCTCCAGCCCCCCAACTTGGTCCTCCAACCCCCTAAGCTCGGCCCCCCCAGGAGGCCAGACCTCCTCCAGGTCCTCCGTGGCCTCCAGCCTCCGCGCCTCCAACCGGGGCAGGATTAAACGCTTTTTGCTGCAGCCCCCCCTCAGCCTGGTCTCTTGGGAGGGACTGGGAGGGGACACAGAGGTCACTGGGACGGACTGGGGTAGACTGGAGGTGGATTGGGAGGCACTGGGAGGGACTGGGAGGGGACTCGGAGGTCACTGGGAGGGACTGGGAGGGACTGGGAGGGGACTGGGAGTAACTGAGAGGGACTAGGAGGTAACTGGGAGGGACTGGGAGGGGACTGGGGGGCACTGGGAGGCACTCGAGGTCACTGAGGGGCACTGGGAAGGGACTGGGAGGGGACTGGGAGGGTCTGGGAGGCACTGGGAGGTAACTGGGAGGTACTGGGGGGCACTGGGAGGCTCTGGGAGGTCACTGAGGGGCACTGGGAGGGGCCTGGAAGGCACTGGGAGGTACTGGGAGGGGACTGAGAGGTAACTGGGAGGGACTGGGAGGGGACTGGGAGGCTTCTTCAGCCCCACAGCCCCCACAACCCCCCCCAAGAGCCCCACAGCACCCCACAACCCCCCCCCCCCCAGCAACCCCATAGCTCCCCCCGGAAGCCCCCCAGGGACCCCAAAGACCCCCCCAGCACCCCATAGAGCCCCCCCCAAACCACCCCAAATCCCTTATAGGGCCGGGGGGGGGGGCCCCCAATTTCCCGGGGGGGGGGGGGGGGGCGGGGGCCGGATCCTGCCCCCGTGATGCCGAGGGCGGAAGAGCTTGGCCGGGGCCACCCGCAGCGCCCCGTAGCGCCCCATGGCGCCCCGTAGCGCCCCACAAAGCCAGGTACGCCGCCCCCCACCCCCCCCACCCCATAACCCTCCCGGCCCTATAGCTGCCCCATAGAAGTTCCCCCCCCCCCCCACCACCAGCCCCATAGGGAACCGCAGCATCACCCATAGAGGCCAAGAGCAGCGGCCCTATAAGTCCCCTCCCCACCCCATAGACTACCCCCCCCCCCAGCCCCATAGATCTCTCCCTGCCCCATAGAGCCCTATAGGAACCCCATAGCCCCCTCCCCACCCCATAGCCCCCTCCCAGCCCTATAGAGCCCCGTAGGAACCCCATACCCCCCCAGGAACCCCACAGACCCCTCCCCACCCTATAGATCCCTCCCGGCCCCATAGAGCCTTATAGGAACCCCATACCCCCCCAGGAACCCCACAGACCCCCTCCCCACCCTATAGCCCCCTCCCAGCCTCATAGAGCCCTATAGAAACCCCATAGCCCCCTCCCAGCCCCATAGATCCCTCCCGGCCCCATAGAGCCCTATAGAAACCCCATAGCCCCCTCCCAGCCCCATAGATCCCTTCCGGCCCCATAGAGCCCTATAGAAACCCCATAGCCCCCTCCCAGCCCCATAGATCCCTCCCGGCCCCATAGAGCCCTATAGAAACCCTATAGACCCCCTCCCCACACCATAGCCCCCTCCCAACCCCATAGACCTCTCCAGGCCCCATAGCGCCCTATAGGAACCCCATAGCTCCCTCCCAACCCCATAGAGACCCCCCCACACACTATAGGAACCCTATAGAGCCCCCTCCAGCCCTATAGAAACCCCATAACCCCCTCCAAACCCCATAACCCTCTCCCAGCCCCATAGATCTCTCCCAGCCCCATAGAGCCCTATAGGAACCCCATAGCCCCCTCCCTAGCCCCATATCCCCCCCCAGCCCCATAGAAACCCCATAACCCCCCCTACCCACCCCATATCCCCCCCCCACCCCCACATCCCACCCCCAGCCCCATAGAGCCCCCCCCAACCCCATATCTCCCCCCCAGCCCCATAGAAACCCCATAACACCCCCCCAGCCCCATAACCCCCCCAGCCCCATAGAACCCCCCCCAACCCCCCCAACCCCATAGACTCCCCCCCAACCCCATAAAGCTCCCCCCAACCCCCCCCAAACCCTATAGACCCCCCCAACCCCTATAGACCCCCCCAACCCCATAGACCACCCCCCAACCCCATAGAGCCCCCCCAACCCCATAGAGCCCCCCCCAACCCCACAACCCCCCCACCCCATAGAGCCCCCCCCAACCCCCCCAACCCCATAGAGCCCCCCCCAACCCCCCCACCCCATAGAGCCCCCCCCACCCCCCCCACCCCATAGAGCCCCCCCAACCCCCCCACCCCATAGAGCCCCCCCAACCCTCCCCAACCCCATAACCCCCCCCAACCCCATAACCCCCCCCCCCCCAAAAATAAAAATGCCCCCCCCGTGGGCCCTGGCCCTGACCCTGCTGTGGGTCCCGGGGGCCGTGGGGCGCCCCACGGCTCCGCCGCCGCCCCCCCCCCGAGTGCCCCCCAGTTTGCGGGCGCTGCCTGGGGGCCATGGTGGGGCTGGGGGCGCTGGGGGGGGCCCTGATGCTGGCGGGGGGGCTCCTGTGCCAGCAGCTCCTGCTCCGGGGGGGGGGGACGGGACAGGACAGCCCCCCCCCCCGCCCCGAGCTTTGGGGACCCCCTCCCCCGCCCTGGGGGGACGACGACCCCCCCCTCCCCCCGCCCCCGCCGCCGAAAATTTGGGGGGCGGACCCCCCCGGCCCCCCCCAGCCCCGCGTCACCTTGAGGGATATCGGGGATTTTTTTCAGCGGGGGGGGAAGGGGTAAAAAAAAAAAAAGGGGGGGGGAGCCCCAAAAATGCCCCCCCCGAAGGGTTGGGGGGGGGGGCCCCGAAAGTGTTGGGGGGAGGTGGGGGGTTGGGGGGGGGGGGGGGGCGGCGATGGGGAGAGGTTGGGGGGGGCTGAAAGGGTTTTGGGGTGCCCCGAAACCGCCGATTAGGAGTTTTGGGGTGCCCTGAAACCGCCAATCAGGTGGTTTGGGGGGGTCCTGAAACCGCCAATCAGGAATTTTGGGGTGCCCCGAAACCACCAATCAGGTGGTTTGGGGGGGTCCTGAAACCGCCAATCAGGAATTTTGGGGTGCCCCGAAACCGCCAATCAGGAGCACGGGGGTGCCCCAAAAATATCGGTTAGGACTGGGCTCCAAAAACGTTATTTAGGACTTTTGGGGTGCCCCGAAACCGCCAATCAGGAGTTTTGGGGTGCCCCGAAACCGCCAATCAGGAATTTTGGGGTGCCCCGAAACCGCCAGTTAGGAACTTTGGGGTGCCCTGAAACTGTCAGTCAGGAGCATGGGGGTGCCCCAAAAATATCGGTTAGGACTGGGCCCCAAAAACGTTATTTAGGACTTTTGGGGTGCCTTGAAACCGCCTTTCAAGACCTTTGGGGTGCCCCGAAACCGCCAATCAGGAATTTTGGGGTGCCCCGAAACCGCCATTCAGGTGTTTTGGGGCGCCCCAAAAATGTTATTTTGGACTGTGCCCCAAAAATGGTATTAAGATTTTTTTTGGGGTGCCCTGAAACTGTCAATCAGGAACTTTGGGGTGCCCTGAAACCGTCAATCAGGAGCACGGGGGTGCCCCAAAAATATCAGTTAGGACTGGGCCCCAAAAATGGTATTTAGGACTTTTGGGGTGCCCCGAAACCACCAACACATTCAAGGACCTATGGGGTACCCCAAAACCACCACACATTGATGGACCTATGGAGAACCCCAAAACCAACCACGGACCTATGGGGCACCCCGAAACTGCCAACTTCTCCACAGACCTATGGGGCACCCCAAAACCGCCAACACATTGATGGACCTATGGGGCACCCCGAAACCACCACACTTCGATGGACCTATGGGGTGCCCCAAAACCGCCAACTTCTCCACGTCCTATGGGGCACCCCAAAACCACCACACATTGATGGACCTATGGGGAGCCCCGAAACCAACCATGGCCCTATGGGGCACCCCGAAACTGCCAACTTCTCCATGGACCTATGGGGTACCCCGAAACCACCAACTTCTCCATGGACCTATGGGGCACCCCAAAACCACCAACATGTCCAAGGACCTATGGGGTACCCCAAAACCGCCAACTTCTCCACGGACCTATGGGGCACCCCGAAACCACCAACACATCCAAGAATCTATGGGGTACCCCAAAACCACCACACACTGATGGACCTATGGGGAGCCCCGAAACCAACCACGGACCTATGGGGCACCCCAAAACCGCCAACACATTGATGGACCTATGGGGCACCCCAAAACCACCACACTTTGATGGACCTATGGGGCACCCCAAAACCGCCAACTTCTCCACGGACCTATGGGGCACCCCAAAACCACCACACATTGATGGACCTATGGGGAACTATGGGGAACCCCAAAACCAACCACGGACCTATGGGGCACCCCAAAACTGCTAACTTCTCCATGGACCTATGGGGCACCCCGAAACCACCAACACATCCAAGAATCTATGGGGTACCCCAAAACCACCACACACTGATGGACCTATGGGGAGCCCCGAAACCAACCACGGACCTATGGGGCACCCCAAAACCGCCAACACATTGATGGACCTATGGGGCACCCCAAAACCACCACACTTTGATGGACCTATGGGGCACCCCAAAACCGCCAACTTCTCCACGGACCTATGGGGCACCCCAAAACCACCACACATTGATGGACCTATGGGGAACTATGGGGAACCCCAAAACCAACCACGGACCTATGGGGCACCCCGAAACCACCAACTTCTCCATGGACCTATGGGGCACCCCGAAACCACCACACATTGATGGACCTATGGGGTACCCCAAAACCGCCAACTTCTCCATGGACCTATGGGGCACCCCGAAACCACCAACCCATCCAAGAATCTATGGGGTACCCCAAAACCACCACACATTGATGGACCTATGGGGCACCCCAAAACCACCAACATGTCCAAGGACCTATGGGGCACCCCAAAACCACCAACTTCTCCATGGACCTATGGGGCACCCCGAAACCACCAACATGTCCAAGGACCTATGGGGCACCCTGAAACCGCCAACACATTGATGGACCTATGGGGCACCCCAAAACCACCAACTTCTCCACGGACCTGTGGGGCACCCTGAAACCACCAACACGTCCAAGAATCTATGGGGTACCCCAAAACCGCCAACACATTGATGGACCTATGGGGCACCCCAAAACCACCAACTTCTCCACGGACCTGTGGGGCACCCTGAAACCACCAACACGTCCAAGAATCTATGGGGTACCCCAAAACCACCACACATTGATGGACCTATGGGGAGCCCCAAAACCACCAACTTCTCTATGGACCTATGGGGCACCCCGAAACCACCACACTTTGATGGACCTATGGGGAGCCCCGAAACCAACCACGGACCTATGGGGCACCCCGAAACCACCAACGGCTCCCGGCCCTTTGGGACGCCCCGAAACTGCCGCGAGCCCCCCCAAATCCCGCAGGGGCCCCCAAGCTGTGGGGCCCCGCCCTGGGTGGCGCTTCCTGCCGGCGCTCCCCGCTTCCTGCCCGCGCCGCGCTCGCGCTGTCCCCCACCAACGGCTGCGGCCCCGAAGGTACCGGGGGGCTTTTTTATTTTGGGGTGCTGGGGGGGGTGGGGGGGGGCACCCAAGGGTGCTGGGGGGCACCCAAGGGTCCTGGGGTGGGGGTTGGGTGGGGGACGAGGGCGTTATGGGGTGCTCAAGGGCGCTGGAGGAAGTTGGGGTGACAAGTGTGTGTGGGGGGTAAGGATGCTGTAGGGACGTGGGGGCGGGTCCCAAGGGTGCTGGGGGGCACCCAAGGGTGCTGTGGGGGCTTAGAGGGCCCCAAGGGGTTATGGGGAGCCAAGGGTGCTGCGGAGCACCCAAGGGTGCTGTGGGGAACCCGAAGGTGCAACGGGGGACTTGTGGCTTCCAAGCGTGCCACGGGGAATCCCAAGGGTGCCCCGGGGCACCCAAGGGTGCTGGGGGGGAACGGAAAGGTCCCGAGGGTGCTACGGGGGACTGAAGGGTCCCAAGGGTGCTGTGGGGACTTTGGGGGGGCCAAGGGTTTTATTGGGAATGTGGGGTGACAAGGGGGGGGTTGTGGGGCACCCAAGGGTGCTACAGGGACTAAGGCGGGGGTGGACCAAAGGCTGTCGGGGGGAGCACCCAAGGGTGCTACGGGGACCCAAGGGTGCTATGGGGTGGGAGTTTCGGGTGCCGAGGGGGTTGTGGGTGCCCAGAGGGTGCTAGGGGAAATGGGGGGGGGGGGGGGGGGGATGGAGCACCCAAGGGTGCTATGGGGAGTCCCAGTGAGGCTCTGTTTGGGGGGGGGGAGGCTGAGAGCATTGGGGAGGGGGAGGGTCCCAAGGGTGCTGGGGTGGTCCCAAGGGTGCTGGGGTGGTCCCAAGGGTGTTGAGGGGGGGGTCGCATGGGTGCTGTGTCCCCCCACAGGGACCCCGGGACATGTGGGGCCTCCCCCTGGCTCGCTTGGCCACCGCCCTCTGCGCCCTCCTGGCCACCCGCCTCACCGCCCAGGACCCCTCCGTGGCCACCACCAAGGACCACCAGGTGGCCACCGCCACCTTCACCGCTTCTGCCCCAGTGGCCACTGAGGACCAGCAGCTGGCCACCACCGGGGCGCTACCGGAGACCAGCCCGAGGGCGTCCCAGCGGCCCAAGAGTCACCTCGGGGACCTGGTGGCCACCACCGAGGACCACCAGGACCCCGTGGCTGGCTCCCGACCAGCTTTGAAGAGCGGCGGTGGCCACCACGAGGGGCCGGAGGCCACCAGTAGCCACCACCATGCCGTCATGGAGGCCACCCTTTGGATGACCACGGTGGCCACCACCGGTGGCCACCAACCGATGGTGGAGCCCACTGTTGATCGCCAAGTTGTCGGGGACCTCACCAGTCACCAGCCACCCTTGGAGGCCACCAGTGGCCACCGGCAGGAGGTGCTGGCCACCACTGAAGCCCAAATGACCTCATGGGTCCCCATGGGCCACCAGCCAACGTTGGAGGCCACCACCAGCCATGACCTGATTGTGGAGACCACCAGTGAAGACCAAAGGACCTCCTTGGTCTTCACTAGCCAACAGCCAACGTTAGTGGCCACAGGTGGCCACCAACCATCTTGGAAGACCACCGTTGGCCACCAACCAACTTTGACGACCACCGTTGGCCACCAATCACCTTGGAAGACCACCGTTGGCTACCAATCGCCTTCGAAGACCACCGTTGGCCACAAATCACCTTGGAAGCCCACCCAAGGCCACCAACCACCTCGGAAGACCACCGTTGGCCACCACCCAACCCCGGTGGCCACCGTCAGCCACCAGCCAACCCTTGAGGCCACCGCTGGCCACCACCCAACCCCGACGACCACCAAGCTCCTCATGGCCCACCCGGGGGTGACGCCGGCCCCCCAGAGCGGCTCGTGGCGCTGGCTACTGGTAGCCGCGGTGGTGGCCATGCTGGCGGCCACCATGTTGCTGGCCTGGTGGCATTGCCACCGCCGGCGCCACTCGGGCTCCACGTCCTTCGGGCCGTGGGCCGGCCCGGCCTTGGTGGCCGAGGACGATGGCGGCGGTGGCACGGCCACGGTGACGCAGCCGCTGGTGGCCACCGTGGCCACCATGCAGCAGGAGCCCACGCTCAGCACCTTCCGGGCCACCTCCGGCTCCATGGCCATGGAGGAGCTGCCAGGACCCAAAGGGGAAGAAGCCCCGGCCAATGGGGATCCTGGGGCTCAGGCCACGCCCCCTACTTAGCCCCGCCCCCGACAGTTAGCTCCGCCCCTTGTTCCCACCCAAGGGACCCAGGTGGTCTCTGTCCCCCATTTCCTGTCCCCAATTTCCTGTCCCCTGTCCCCAATTTCCTGTCCCCAATTTCCTGTCCCCTGTCCCCAATTTCCTGTCCCTGATTTCACGTCCTCTGTCCCCAATTTCATGTCCCCACTGTCCCCAATTTTGTGTCCCTTGTCCCCAATTTCCTGTCCTCTGTCCCCAATTTTGTGTCCCCGATTTCGTGCCCCCTGTCCCCAATTTCGTGCCCCCTGTCCCCAATTTTGTGTCCCCTCTGTCCCCAATTTCATGTCCCCCTATCCCCAATTTCGTGCCCCCCCCCCCGTCCCCAGCCACCTGGGACCTTCCTCCCTGTCCCCACCTCCTCATCCTCACGTCCCCGCCAAAGGGTCCCAGGTGTCCCCCTCCCCCCAAATCCCAATGCCTTCATGTCCCCTCCCGTCCCCATCGGGGGACCCCGGTGCCGTTTCCGATGATAAGATTTACGGTTTTTTTCTCCTTTTTTTGTACTTTTTTTTTTCAGAAGCTATTTAATAAAAAAGTCCAGACCGAGCTGAGGTGTCCCTGTGTCCCTCCCGAAAATATGTCACCCCCCCCCCATATAGAAGGAAGCCAGGGGAACCCATTGAACGCCCTTTTCCCTCCCAGTCTTCCCAGTTTGAGCCCCGCCACGTCCCGGAACTGGGTGGGACGTGGCATGGGGTGACACCTCAGTCACCCTTGGGTGACTCACGGGGCCCCGGGGCGCGCGTCTGCCTCTCCTAATTAACCTGGGTGCCGCCTGTCTGTGACATCACTGCTCCAGCACTTGATGAAGTCATTTCCAGGTTTATTTATTGCTTTCAGGAGGTGAGAACCAGCCCCGAAATGGGCTAAAACATGGGGTTTTTTCCCCAAGAGGACTGGGAAAGGAAATCCAAGATGGCCGCTCCCACAGCGGCGCCCTCGTCGGATGGCCGCCCGGTCCAGGAGGCTCTGCTCGGTCCAAGATGGCCGTCTGCTCGCCAGGACGGGGTCACGGCGGTCCCCCGACGCCAACGGATCCAACGTGGCCGCCCCCGAGACTCAACCCAAGATGGCCGCCGGACACTGGGGGTCAACCTGGTGATGGCCGCCACCACCGTGCCCCCAGCTCAGCCAAGATGGCCGCCTGGTGTGGGCACCGAGCCAAGATGGCTGCCGCACCCCAACAGGCCGGGCCGGGATGGCCGCGGGCCCTGCCTGGCCCATGGTTGCCCAACTCTGGTGGTTAAGGAGCCCAAGATGGCCGCCAATCCCAAGATGGCTGCCAATCCCAAGATGGCTGCCCCCAGCTCCACCCCCAAGATGGCCGCCCCCAGCTCCACCCCCAAGATGGCCACCCCCAGCCCCCTCAGCCCCAAAATGGCCACCGTGGCCTACCCCAGGGTGGCCAGCAGCCCGCTGCAAGATGGCCGCCCGCGGCGCGCTCGGTCACTAAATGGCCGCCCTTGGCCCTGCCTTCACAAGATGGCCGCACCTCCTGGCCCCACCCACCCCAAGATGGCTGCCCTAGGCCCCGCCCCCAAGATGGCCATCCTAGGCCACGCCCCCAAGATCACCACCCCAAGATAGCCACCCTCAGCTGCCACCCCACTCAAGATGGTCGCCCTAGGCCCCACCCCCAAGATGGCTGCCCTTCTAGGCCCCGCCCCCAAGATGGCCGCCCCCTGCTACCACAAAATGGCCGCCGTAAGCCCCGCCCACCAACTTCATCCCCGCCCCAACCTGGCCAATCAGGCCCCGCCCCCAAGACCTCCACCCCATCCAGGCCCCGCCCCAAGATGGCCGCCTAGCCCCGCCCCCTCAGCACCCCATTGGCCGCCATCCCGGCGGCGGCCATGACAGCGATGAGGGAGGCGGCGGCCGATAGGGCGAGGCCCATGAGGGCGGCCATCTTGTCGGCAGGGGCGGGGAGGGCGCAGGCCAGGGGCGGGCAGGGGGCGGGGCCCGGGGGGCGGCAGCCAATGGGAGCGGCCGTGAGGGCGGGGAGCTGGCAGCTAAACACCGCCCACAGGAAGCCGCCCTCAGCCGCCGCCAAGATGGCCGCCGCCGCCGCCCGCAGGCAGGCCCGGCACCGCCCGGAGGCCATCTTGGGCGGGGCGGTCACGTGACCGCGGGGGGCGGCCCGGTTGGCTGCAGGGTAGGGGGACCAGGCGGCCATGGTGGGGTCCTCGGTCACGTGATGCTCGTCGGCCATCTTGGGGTTGGTTGCTAGGCAGCAGGCGGCCATCTTGGGTTGGGTTGCTAGGCAACAGGTGGCCACGCTGGGGTCTTCGATCACGTGATGCTCGTCGGCCATCTTGGATCTGGCCCTTGGGAGGCTCCAATTGGTCATGTTGGGGTCTTCGGTCACGTGACACCAGGCGGCCATCTTGGATTCGGTAGTCGGCCACCAGGTGGCCATGTTGGGGTCTTCGGTCACATGATGCTCGTCGGCCATCTTGGATCTGGCCCTTGGGAGGCTCCAATTGGCCATCTTGAGCTCCTCGGTCATGTGATCCCCATCGGCCATCTTGAATTTGGCCCTCGGGTGGCTCCAGTCGGCCTATTGGGCTCCTTCGGTCATGTGATCCTCATCGGCCATCTTGAATTTGATCCCTATTGGGCTCCTTGGTCACGTGACCCTCGTCGGCCATCTTGGATTTGCCACTTGGGAGGCTCCAATTGGCCATCTTGAGGTCTTCGGTCACATGACCCTCGTCGGCCATCTTGGATTTGCCACTTGGGCGGCTCCAATTGGCCATCTTGAGATCTCCGGTCACGTGATCCCCGTCGGCCATCTTGGCTTTGCCAGCCGGGCGTTGCCAGGCGGCCATCTTGGCCTCCCCGCCCGGGCGGGGCCGCCGGGCTGCCGGGAACCGGGCCGCCCCCATCAACGCCGCTCTCTCCTCGCCCCGCTCCCGCCCGGCGGCCATCTTGCCTCCGGCACCTCGCCCGCCGCCGCTCCCTCTCCTCTCCCCTCCGCCCACGGCCCCGGCCCCGCGCTCGGCGGCCATGTCGGGCGTGTCCCCCCCGCGCCGGGCGGCCTCGTCGCAGAGCTCGAGCCCCCCGCCTTCGGCGGCCGCCTCGCCGCCTTCCCCTCGCCGCTCGGCGGCCATCTTGGCGCCCTCCCCGCGGGCGGGGGGCTGCAGGAGGCGGAGGAGGGTGATGGGGAGGAGGGCGAGGAGGAAGGAGAAGCTCCAGAGGGCGCCCATGGGGGCGGCGAAGTGCTGGTTGTAACAGAGGGTGGCGCAGAGGCGCCGCAGGCCCGGGGGGGGCGCGGGGGCGACGGGGGGGTCCCAGGCGCACACCAGGTCGTGGGGGGGGCCCCGCCAGGCGGAGCGGGCGAAGACGATGGCGAGGAGGCGCAGGGCGAGGAGGAAGTACCAGCGGCCGGCCCCCGGCGGGGCCAGCACCCCCCAGGCCACGTGGAGCAGGGGGTGCAGCAGCTCCACCGCCCCCTCCAGGAGCGACGGCATCTAGGGGGTGGGGTTGGGGGGGGGGGGGGTTAGGGGGTCGTTGGGGGGCTGGGGGGGGGGGGGCCCGAGCTGCCCCATAAGCGCTGCGGGGTGCTATGGGGCTGGGGGGGGGGGGGGGGGGGGAGGGAGGGGGCTGCCCCATAGGGGTGGGGGTTGGGAGGGGGGGGGTCCCCGTAGATCCCACTGACCCCAAGGGACCCCCTTCTGCCCCATAGATCCCCCCCGAGACCCCCCCCCAAGGGATCCCTTTCTGCCCCACAGATCCCCCTGACCCCCAGGGACCCCCCCCCCCCCCCTCAGCCCCGTAGCTCCTCCTGCCCCACAGCCCCTCCCGACCCCTTCTGCCCCACAGCTCCTCCTGCCCCATAGCCCCCCCCAGCCCCTACTTCTGCCCCACAGCCCCTCCTGCCCTATAGCTCTGCCCCACAGCACCCCCTGACCCCCACTTCTGCCCCACAGATCCCCCTGCCCCACAGCTCCTCCTGCCCCATAGCTCCCCCTAATCCCCCACTTCTGCCCCACAGCTCCCCCTGCCCCATAGATTAACTTCCCCTGCCCCATAGCCCCCCCATAGCTCCCCAAGGATAACTCCCACCTCAGCCCCACAGCTGCCCCCTGCCCCATAGCTCCCCCGGCCCCTTAACTCAGCCCCTAGCACCCCCTGACTTCTGCCCCACAGCCCCCCCTGCCCCATAGCTCTGCCCCACAGATCCCCCTGCCCCATAACTCCCCCTGATAGCCCCCACCTCAGCCCCACAGATCCCCCTGCTCCCACAGCCCCCCCTGACCCCCACCTCAGCCCCACAGACCCCCAGCCCCACAGCCCCCCCCCTCGCCCCCTACCTCCCGTTTCTTCCTCCTCCTCCTCCTCCTCGGGGCCGGGACTGGGCAGCGCCGAGCCCCAATCCCGGCCTGGGGGAGCCCCAAGCCCCGCCCCCAGGGGGCGGAGCCACGAGGCCCCGCCCCCCTCCCCTCCCCACCCCCCACGGACCAGGAGGCAGGGAGAGGCGTCGGGTGCCTTTAATTGGCCGCAGAGGTAATTAGGGGGGTAATTATGCTAATGAGGGGGCGGGGCAGGGGGGATGATGAGCGGGGCGGGGCAAAACCTGGAGGCGGAGCCTGGGAGCGGGTGGGAGGAGCCAAAGCCCGGCCTGGATCGCGGCGGGGCACGGATCAGGACTTGGAGCTGGGGGAGAGAAGGAAAACCCGGCCTGGATCGGAGCCCGGAGCCTGGATGGACCCGGACCCGGCCCGGATCCAGATTGGGATCCGAATTGGGGCCCAAAACCCGGCCTGGATCTGGCTCAGGATCTGGATTGGGGCACAAAATCCGGCCTGGATTACAGCCAGGATCTGGACTGGAGCCAGAACCCGGCTTGGATCTGGCCCAGGATCTGGATTGGGGCCGAAAATCTGGTCTGGATTGCAGCCAGGATTAGGATTGGAGCCAGAACCCGGCCTGGATCGGAGCCAGGATTTGGATTGGGGCCCAAAACCCGGCCTGGATCTGGCTCAGCATCTGGATTGGGGCACAAAATCCGGCCTGGATCACAGCCAGGATCTGGATTGGAGCCAGAACCCGGCCTGGATCTTGCCAGGATCTGGATTGGGGCCCAAAACCCGGCCTGGATTGCTGCCAGGATGCAGATTGGGGCTGAAAATCTGGTCTGGATTGCAGCCAGGATCCGGATCGGAGCCAAAACCCGGCCTGGATCGCAGCCAGAATCTGGATTGGGGATGGGGCCGAAAATCTGGTCTGGATCACAGCCAGTATCCGGATCGGAGCCAAAACCCGGCCTGGATCGCAGCCAGGATCAGGGTTGGAGCCAAAGCATGGCCTGGATCACAGCCAGGATCCAGGTCAGAGCCAAAACCTGGCCTGGATTACCCTTGGGATCAGGGTCAGAGCCAAAACCTGACCTGGATAACCCTCAGGATCAGGGTCAGAGCCAAAACCCGGCCTGGATTACCGTTGGGATTGGGGTTAGAGCCAAAACCCGGCCTGAATGACCCTCAGGGTCAGGTCAGTGGTAAAATCCGGCCCGGACTACCTTTGGGATCGGGGTCAGAGCCAAAACCCGGCCCGGATTACCCCCGGGATCAAGAGTCAGAACCAAAACCCGGCCCGGATCCCCCTGGGGCTCCCCCCCAGCACCCAAACCCGCCTCCAAACCTCCCTCCGCCCTTTGATCCGAGCCCAACCCCGACCCCAATCTCCCTCGGGACCCCCCCCACCCCCATAACCCACCCCGTAGGGACCCCCCATATCCCCAGCCCCCCCCCAAGACCCCCCCGAGGCCACTCACCCCCCATCCAGCTGCCGAATCCAGCTCACGGTGCGTCCCCTCGCCTGCTCCCAGCTGTAGAGGGGCCGGTAGCCGAAACGGCGCTGAGCCTTGTCGGTAGCCACGGTGAAGGGGGTGCTAGCCACGGCCAGGGTGTAGGGGTTGAGCAGCGGGGCGTAGGGGCACAGGGGCTTCAGCACCGCCCTCAGCAGCGCGTTGAGGTGGGCCAGGACGAGGAGGAGGCCCCGGGGGGCTCGGGGACCCCCGAAACGGAGCCCGGCGGGGCCGAGGAGGAGCATGTTGAAGTCCTCGTAGGCGGCGTAGGGCGACGAGTCGTAGCAGAAGAAGACTTCGCCCCCCACGGCCGCCGGGCGCTGGCGGGCGGCGCGGGCGGCCAGGACGTGCATCCAGGCGACGTTGCCTGCGGGGAAATAAGGGGGGGGGTTACGGGGTAAGTTACGGGGCGGGGAGGGGGTTTGGGGGGAAATAAGGGGGGTTATGGGGTAAGTTACGGGGTGGGGAGGTGTTTTTGGGGGAAATAAGGGGGGTTATGGGGTGGGGAGGTGGGTTTGGGGGGAAATAAGGGGGGTTATGGGGCAGGGGGGTGGTTTTTGGAGGAAATAAGGGGGGTTATGGGGTGGGGAGGTGGGTTTGGGGGGAAATAAGGGGGGTTATGGGGTGGGGAGATGGGTTTGGGGGGAAATAAGGGGGGTTATGGGGTGGGGAGGTGGGTTTGGGGGGAAATAAGGGGGGTTATGGGGCAGGGGGGTGGTTTTTGGAGGAAATAAGGGGGGTTATGGGGTGGGGAGGTGGGTTTGGGGGGAAATAAGGGGGGTTATGGGGTGGGGAAGGGGGATTTGGGGGGAAATAAGGGGGGTTATGGGGTAAGTTACGGGGTGGGGAGGTGTTTTGGGGGGAAATAAGGGGGGTTATGGGGTGGGGAGGTGGGTTTGGGGGGAAATAAGGGGGGTTATGGGGTGGGGAGGTGGGTTTGGGGGGAAATAAGGGGGGTTATGGGGTGGGGAGGTGGGTTTGGGGGGAAATAAGGGGGGTTATGGGGCAGGGGGGTGGCTTTTGGGGGAAATAAGGGGGGTTACGGGGTAAGTTACGGGGTGGGGAGGTGTTTTTGGGGGAAATAAGGGGGGTTATGGGGTGGGGAGGTGGGTTTGGGGGGAAATAAGGGGGGTTATGGGGCAGGGGGGTGGTTTGGGGGGAAATAAGGGGGGTTATGGGGTGGGGAGGTGGGGTGGGGAGGGGGGTTATGGGGAAAAAAGGGGGGTTTGGGGTTAAGGGGTGGGGAGATAAGGGGGTTATGGGGCAGGGAAAGGGGGGGTTATGGGGCGGGGAGGTTTGGGGCCGCTATGGGGCTGCTGGGGGACATCTGTGGGGCTGCTATGGGGCTGTTATGGGGCCGCTGTGGGCAGCTGTGGGGCCATTATAGGGTCGCTATGGGGCCCTTATAGGGCCGCTATGGGGCCATTATAGGGTCGCTACGGGGCCATTATAGGGTCACTATGGAGCCATTATAGGGTCGCTATGGGGCAGCTACGGGGCCATTATAGGGTCGCTATGGGGCAGCTACGGGGCCGCTATGGGGCCATTATAGGACCATTAATAGGGCCGCTATGGGGCCCTTATAGGGCTGCTATGGGGCAGCTACGGGGCCATTATAGGGTCACTATGGGGCCGCTACAGGGCCATTATAGGGCCATTATAGGGTCGCTATGGGGCCCTTATAGGGTCGCTATGGGGCTGCTATGGGGCCATTATAGGGCTGCTATGGGGCCATTATAGGGTCGCTATGGGGCCATTATAGGGGCGCTATGGGGCTGCTATGGGGCCATTATAGGGCTGCTATGGGGCCATTATAGGGGCGCTATGGGGCTGCTATGGGGCCATTATAGGGTCACTATGGGGCCATTATAGGGGCGCTATGGGGTTGCTATGGGGCCATTATAGGGTCGCTATGGGGCCCTTATAGGGCCGCTATGGGGCCGCTATGGGGTCGCTACGGGGCAGCACCCACCGGCGTAGACGCGGCCGTGCTCGGCGTGGGAGGGGAGGGTGCGGGGCAGCCACCCCCCGCCGCCCGCCCCCGCCGGTAGAACTGGGCCATCAGCGGGTGCCGCTCGCCGTAGATCCCCGTGGGGCGCAGCGCCACCGTCACCAGGCGGCCCCCCCCCGCCACCTGCGGCACGATTTGGGGGGGGGTGGGTGACCCCCCCCCAACGAAGCCCCCCAAGGTTTGGGGCACAAAGACCCTCCCCACGGCCCCCAAATCCCCCCCCCATCCCTCCCCCACGGCTCCCCCAATCCCCCCCCCCCCCCCATATCCCCCCAAACCGCCCTGTCCGCCCCCCACATATCCCCCCCCAAACCGCCCTGTCCCCCATCCCCCCCCCACCAAAAAGACCCTCAGGGTCCCCCCCAAACCCCCCCAGGACCCCCATAACCCCCCCAAGCCCCCCCCATCCACCCCAAAAGGACCCTCATGGGCCCCCCAACCCCCCCCATTTCCCCCCACACCCCCCCATTTCCCCCCAAATCCCCCCCCCCGTCCCCCCAACCCCCCCCCCAGGCCCCCCAACCCCCCCAGGTCCCCCCCCCCCCAACCCCCTCCCCCATGACCCCAATTCCCCCCATAACCCCCCCAGGTCCCCCCGAAACCCCTCATATCCCCCCCCCAACCCCCCCCCCCCAGGACCCCCAAAACCCACCCCCGGACCCCCCAAACCCCCCATTTCTCCCCCGTATGCCCCCAAACCCCCCTTGTATCCCCCCAAACCCCCCAAAACCACCCCATACCCCCCCCAAAAGACCCTCACGGTCCCCCCAACCCCCCCAGGACCCCCAGAACCCCCCCAGGACCCCCTTGTACCCCCATAACCCCCTCCCCATGACCCCAAATCCCCCTATATCCCCCCAAATCCCCCATATCCCCCCAAAACCACCCCATACCCCCCCCAAAAGACCCTCACGGTCCTCCCCAACCCCCCCAGGACCCCCATAACCCCCCAAGCCCCCCACATCCACCCCAAAAGGACCCTCATGGGCCCCCCGAACCCCCCCATTTCCCCCCAAATCCCCCCCCCGGCCCCCCAAATCCCCCCCAGGTCCCCCCCGAACCCTCCTCCCCATGACCCCAATTCCCCCCATAACCCCCCAGGTCCCCCCGAAACCCCTCATATCCCCCCCAACCCCCCCCCCAGGACCCCCCCAAACCCCCCATTTCTCCCCCGTATGCCCCCAAACCCCCCTTGTATCCCCCCCAAACCCCGCCAAAACCACCCCATACCCCCCCCAAAAGACCCTCACGGTTCCCCCAACCCCCCCAGGACCCCCCATAACCCCCCAGGACCCCCCTTGCGCCCCCATAACCCCCTCCCCATGACCCCAAATCCCCCTATATCCCCCCAAATCCCCCCATATCCCCCCAAAACCACCCCATACCCCCCCCAAAGACCCTCACGGTCCTCCCCAACCCCCCAGGACCCCCATAACCCCCCAAGCCCCCCACATCCACCCCAAAAGGACCCTCATGGGCCCCCCAAACCCCATCATTTTCCCCTAAACCCCCCCCATTTCCCCCCAAATCCCCCCAGGTCCCCCCCAACCCCCTCCCCATGACCCCAATTCCCCCCATAACCCCCCAGGTCCTCCCGAAACCCCTCAGATCCCCCCCAACCCCCCCCAGGACCCCCCAAACCCCCCCAGGACCCCCCAAACCCCCATTTCTCCCCCCACATGCCCCCCAGGTCCCCCAAACCCCCATCGTATCCCCCCAAACCACCCCACGCCCCCCCAAAAGACCCTCAAGGTCCCCCCAACCCCCCCCAGGACCCCCATAACCCCCCAGGACCCCAAAACCCCCCCAAAAAGCCCCTCACGGGGGTCCCGTTGGCCTCGAGGACGAGGCGCTCGGCCTGCGCCTTGCTGAGCGGGTAGGGCTCCGTGTGCCGCACCGGGTACGGCGACTCCTCGTCCCCCCTGAGGGGGGGGGGGGGGGGACAATTTTGGGGTCAATCCCCTGAAATTAGGGGGTTCGGGGACCCCCAAAATGGGGGGGGGGAAGGGGGTCGTACCGGATGAAGGGGTCCCCGCGGGTGTTGGGCCCCACCACCTCCATGCTGCTGGTGTAGACGAGGCAGCGCACGCCCCGCGCCCGGCACGCCGCGATCACGTTCTTGGTCCCTGGGAATTAATTGGGTTAATTGATTAATTAATTAATTAATTTGTTTGGGGTGGGGGGTGTCCCCCACAAGGTGGGGACCCCCAGCAAGGGACCCCCGCAACAGGGGGGGGAGCGGGAAGCGTCCCCTTGCTCAGCCCCGAATGACAAGAGGCTCCTGTTAATAGGGCGCCCCCAAATCCCCCCGTTTTGCCCCCAAACCCCCCCGTTTCCACCCCCGGATCCCCCATTTCCGTCCCCAGACACCCCATTTCCCCCCAATCCGCCCCCAAAACCCCCCATATTCCCCCATTTCCCCCCCCCATATCCCCCAAATCCTCCCATAATCCCCCCATTTCTCCCCCCAAATCCCCCACAGCCCCCCAATTTCCCCTCAAATCCCCCCAAATCCCCCATAGCCCCCCAAAATCCCCCATAGCCCCCCCAATTTCCCCCCATAGCCCCCCCAAATCCCCCATTTCAGACCCCAAACCCCCCCATATCCCCCCAATTTCCCCCATATCCCCCCAAACCCCCATATCCCCCCCATATCCCCCCAAAACCCCCCATATTCCCCCCAATTTCCCCCCACTGCCCCCCCAAATCCCCCCAAATCCCCCATTTCAGACCCCAAACCCCCCCATATCCCCCCAATTTCCCCCTATATCCCCCCCAAAACCCCATATTCCCCCCAATTTCCCCCCACAGCCCCCCCATATCCCCCATTTCAGACCCCAAACCCCCATATCCCCCCCATATCCCCCCAACCCCCCCCAATTTCACCCCACAGTGCCCCCATATCCCCCCCAAAACCCCCATTTCTGACCCCAAATCTCCCCCAAACCCCCCCAAATCCCCCATTTCAGACCCCAAGCCCCCCCAAACCCCCCAATTTCCCCCATATCCCCCCCAAACCCCCCATATTCCCCCCCATTTCCCCCCACAGCCCCCCCATATCCCCCCCCACATCCCCCATTTCAGACCCCAAACCCCCCCATAGCCCCCCAAATCCCCCCCATAGCCCCCCAATTTCCTCTCAAATCTCCCATATCCCCCTAAATCCCCCATTTCAGACCCAAACCCCCCATATCCCCCCCAAATCCTCCATATCCCCCAATTTCCCCCCATAGCCCCCCCAAAGCCCCCACAGCCCCCCCAAATCCCCCATTTCAGACCCCAAATCCCCCCAACCCCCCCATATCCCCCCCAATTTCCCCCCACAGCCCCCCCATATCCCCCTAAACCCCCCATTTCAGACCCCAAACCCACCCAAACCCCCCCATATCCCCCAAATCCCCCCATATCCCCTCCAATTTTCCCCCAAATCCCCCATATCCCCCCCAAATCCCCCCATATCCCCTCCAATTTTCCCCCAACTCCCCCATATCCCCCCCAAATCCCCCATTTCAGCCCCCAAACCCCCCATTGCCCCCCCAAATCCCCCATATCCCCCCCAATTTCCCCCCACAGCCCCCCCATATCCCCCCCCAAATCCCCCATTTCAGACCCCAAAACCCTCCCATAGCCCCCAAATCCTCCATAGCCCCAATTTCCCCTCAAATCCCCCATATCCCCCCCCAAATCCCCCATTTCAGACCCCAACCCCCCCCAAACCCCCCATATCCCCCCAAATCCCCCCATAGCCCCCCCAAATCCCCCATTTCAGACTCCAAACCCCCATATCCCCCCCAATTTCCCCCCACAGCCCCCCCATATCCCCCCCCAAATCCCCCATTTCAGACCCCAAAACCCTCCCATAGCCCCCCCAAATCCTCCATAGCCCCAATTTCCCCTCAAATCCCCCATATCCCCCCCAAATCCCCCATTTCAGACCCCAACCCCCCCCGAACCCCCCCCAAACCCTCACCCTGCACGTTGACCCGGGCGATGGCCTCGGGGCGGCGCGCCCCCAGACGTCGACGAGGGAGGCGGCGTGCAGCACCGCGTCCGCCCCCGCCAGCGCCCGCCCCACGGCCCCCGCGTCGCCCACGTCGCCCTGCAGCAGCCGCACCCGGGGATCTGCCGGCACCCCAAAAATAAGGGGGGGGGGGGGAAATGGGGGAGTCCCGAAGGTTGGGGACCCCAAGAACCCAGGTCCCAAAATACTGGGGTCCCAAAGAACCCAGGCCCCAAAATATTGGGGTCCCAAAATATTGGGGTCCCAAAATATTGGGGTCCCAAAGAACCCAGGCCCCAAAATATTGGGGTCCCAAAATATTGGGGTCCCAAAATATTGGGGTCCCAAAGAACCCAGGCCCCAAAATATTGGGGTCCCAAAATATTGGGGTCCCAAAATATTGGGGTCCCAAAGAACCCAGGTCCCAAACTATTGGGGTCCCAAACTATTGGGGTCCCAAACTATTGGGGTCCCAAAGAACCCAGGTCCCAAAATATTGGGGTCCCAAAATACTGGGGTCCCAAATGATTGGGGTCCCAAAGGATTGGGGTCACAGAACCTGGATCCCCAAGGAATGGGGTCGCAAAGTATTGGGGTCACAAAGGATTGGGGTCCCCAACAACTGGATCCCAAAGATTAGGCTCCCCAAAGATTGGGGTCCCCATGAACCCAGGTCCCCAAATATTGGGGTCGCAAAGAACCCAGGCCCCAAAATATTGGGGTCCCAAAATATTGGGGTCGCAAAGAACCCAGGTCCCAAACTATTGGGGTCCCAAACTATTGGGGTCCCAAAGAACCCAGGTCCCAAAATATTGGGGTCCCAAACTACTGGGGTCCCAAACTATTGGGGTCCCAAACTATTGGGGTCACAGAACCTGGATCCCCAAGGAATGGGGTCGCAAAGTATTGGGGTCGCAAAGTCTTGGGGTCCCCAACACCTGGATCCCCAAGGAATGGGGTCCCCAAAGATTGGGGTCCCCAACACCTGAGTCCCAAAGATTGGGGTCCCCAAAGACTGGGATCCCCAAGAACCCAGGTCCCAAAATATTGGGGTCACCAAGTGTTGGGGTCCCCAAGAACCCGGGTCTCAAACTATTGGGGTCCCAAAATATTGGGGTCGCAAAGAACCCAGGCCCCAAAATATTGGGGTCCCAAACTATTGGGGTCCCAAAGAACCCAGGCCCCAAAATATTGGGGTCCAAAATATTGGGGTCCCAAAATATTGGGGTCGCAAAGAACCCAGGCCCCAAAATATTGGGGTCCCAAAGTATTGGGGTCACAAAGGATTGGGGTCCCCAACACCTGGATCCCAAAGATTGGGGTCCCCAAAGACTGGGATCCCCAAGAACCCAGGTCCCAAAATATTGGGGTCACCAATTATTGGGGTCCCCAAGAACCCAGGTCCCAAAGTATTGGGGTGCCCAGCACCTGGATCCCAAGCAATGGGGTCCCCAAAGATTGGGGTCCCCAAAGATTGGGGTCCCCAATATATTGGGGTCACAGAACCTGGATCCCCAAGGAATGGGATCCCCAAAGATTGGGGTCCCCAACACCTGAATCCCAAAGATTGGGGTCCCCAAAGATTGGGGTCCCCATGAACCCAGGTCCCAAAATATTGGGGTCCCAAAGGATCGGGGTCCCCAAAAACCCAGGTCCCAAAATATTGGGGTCACCAAGTATTGGGGGGTCCCCAAGTATTGGGGTCACCAAGAACCCGGGTCCCAAGGTATTGGGGTCCCAAAGTATTGGGGTCCCCAAAGATTGGGGTTCCCAAGAACCCAGGTCCCTAAGTATTGGGGTCCCCAAGTATTGGGGTCACCAGCACCTGGATCCCCAAGGAATGGGGTCCCCAAATATTGGGGTCACAAAGTATTGGGGTCACAAAGTATTGGGGTCGCCTATAACTAAGTTCTTTAGGTTATGGGGTGAGAATTTGGGGTTCACCCCAAAATAGGGGTTCTTACGGGGTCAGAGCAGGGGTCCCCCCCAAAATTACGACCCTATAAGTTGTAGGGGGGACGTGGGGGTCCCCAAAAACGGGGATTTTTTAGGTTATAGGGGGAGAATTTGGGGTTTACCCCAAAATAGGGGGTTTTATAGGGTCGAAGCGGGGGTCCCCCCAAAATAAGGACCCTATAAGTTATAGGGGGGATGTGGGGGTCCCCAAAAATGGGGATTTTTATAGGGTCAAAGCACGGATCCCCCAAAATAACGACCCTATAAGTTGTAGGGGGAACGTTGGGGGCCCCCAAAATGGGGATTTTTTAGGTTTTAGGGTAAAAACTTGGGGTTCACCCCAAAATAGGGATCTTTTAGGATGTAGGGGTCCCCAAAATGGGGATTTTTATGGGGTCGAAGTGGGTTTCCCCCCAAATAACGGCCCTATAAGTTGTAGGGGTCCCCAAAATAGGGATTTTTTATTGGATAAAGGGGGAAAACTTGGGGTTCACCCCAAAATAGGGATTTTTATAGGGTCGAAGGGGGGTCCCCAAAAAATAAGGACCCTATAAGTTGCAGGGGGGTCCCCAAAATGGGAATTTTTATAGGGTCGAAGTGGGTTTCCCCCCAAATAACGGCCCTATAAGCTATAAGGGGCGACCCCAAGACTTCTAACGAGCTCCCGGGACCCCCGAGACCCCTAAAAAGGGGGGGGGAAGGTTTGGGGGACCCCAAAACCCACCGTGGGCGACGTCGGGGTCGATGTGGAGGTCGAAGACGCGCAGCTCGCGCAGCTCGGGCTCGTGCTCCAGCAGCACCCGCACGAGGTGGGAGCCCAGGAAGCCGCAGCCCCCCGTCACCACGAAGACCAGCCCCCCGGGGGGGCGCCTCGACCTGGGGGAGGGCAAAATTTGGGGGGTTGGGGGCGAAATTTGGGGGTTGGGGCGAAATTTGGGGGGTTGGGGCGAAATTTGGGGGGGTTTGGGGGCGATTGGGGGCACCCTGAGGGGAAGGGGGAGGGGGTTTGGGGGGTTTGGGGGGTAAAATGAGAAAAATTGGGGGGGTTGGGGCAAAATCGGGGGGTGGGGGCAAAATTTGGGGGGTTCGGGGGAAATTTGGGGGGTTTGGGGGAAATTTGGGGGGGTTTGGGGCACCCCGAGGGGAATGGGAGGGGGTTTGGGGGGGGTTTGGGGGGATTCAGGGGGATCTGGGGGAGGTTTGGGGGGGAAATGAGAAAAATTGGGGGGGTTGGGGCAAAATTGGGTGGGTGGGGGCAAAATTTGGGGGGGTTTGGGGCACCCCGAAGTGAATGGGAGGGGGTTTGGGGGGATTGGGGGGATTTGGGGGCACTGGGGGGCAGAATGAGAAAAGTTGGGGGGGTTGGGGCAAAACTGGGGGGGTGGGGGCAAATTTGGGGGGTGGGGGCAGAATTTGGGGGTTGGGGGCGATTGGGGGCACCCTGAGGGGAAGGGGAGGGGGTTTGGGGGGGATTGGGGGGTAAAATGAGAAAAACTGGGGGGGTTGGGGCAAAATCGGGGGGGTGGGGGTAAAATTTGGGGGGGTGGGGGCAAAATTTGGGGGGTTTGGGGCACCCTGACGGGGAATGGGAGCGGATCTGGGGGATTCAGGGGGATTTGGGGGGTTTTGGGGGTAAAATGAGAAAAATTGGGGGGGTTGGGGCAAAATTTGGGAGGTTGGGGCAAAATTGGGGGGGTGAGGTGTAAAATTTGGGGGTTCAGGGAAAATTGGGGGGTTGGGGGCAAAATTTGGGGGGTTTGGGGGCGATTGGAGGCACCCTGAGGGGAAGGGGAGGGGGTTTGGGGGGATTCAGGGGGGGATTTGGGGGCATTGGGGGGTAAAAAGAGAAAAATTGGGGGGGTTGGGGCAAAATCGGGGGTTGGGGGCAAAATTTGGGGGGGTTCAGGGGGGGAAATTTGGGGGGTTTGGGGGAAAATTGGGGGGGGGGTTGAGGGGCGATTGGGGGCACCCTGAGGGGAAGGGGAGGGGGTTTGGGGGGATTGGGGGTAAAATGAGAAAAATTGGGGGGGTTGGGGCAAAATTTGGGGGTGTGGGGGCAAAATTTGGGGGGTTTGGAGGAAATTTGGGGGGTTTGGAGGAAATTTGGGGGGTTTGGGGCACCCCGAGGGGAATGGGAGGGGGTTTGGGGGGGGTTTGGGGGGATTCAGGGGGATCTGGGGGAGGTTTGGGGGGGAAAATGAGAAAAATTGGGGGGGTTGGGGCAAAATCGGGGGGTGGGGGCAAAATTGGGGGGTGGGGTGAAAATTTGGGGGGTTCAGGGAAAATTGGGGGGGTTGGGGCAAAATCGGGGGGTGGGGGCAAATTTGGGGGGGGTGGGGGCAGAATTTGGGGGGTTGGGGGGCGATTGGGGGCACCCTGAGGGGAAGGGGAGGGGGTTTGGGGGGATTGGGGGGTAAAATGAGAAAAATTGGGGGGGTTGGGGCAAAATTGGGGGGGTGGGGGTAAAATTGGGGGGTGGGGGAAAATTTGGGGGTTTGGGGCACCCTGACAGGAATGGGAGCGGGTCTGGGGGGATTCAGGGGGATTTGGGGGCATTGGGGGGTTTGGGGGTAAAATGAGAAAAATTGGGGGGGTTGGGGCAAAATTTGTGGGGTTTGGGGGAAATTTAGGGGGTTTGGGGCACCCCGTGGGGAATGGGAGGGGGTTTGGGGGGGTTCGGGGGGGGATTCAGGGGGATTTGGGGGCGTTGGGGGGGTTCGGGGGGTAAAATGAGAAAAATTGGGGGGGTTGGGGCAAAATTTGGGGAGTTGGGGGAAACTTTGGGGGGTTGGGGGAAACTTTGGGGGGTTTGGGGCACCCTGAGGGGAAGGGGAAGGGTTTGAGGGGGACTGGGGGGGGGGGGGCGTTGAGGGGGATTTGGGGGAAATTCGGAGGAATTCGGGGTTTGGGGGAGGATTTGGGACAGATTGGGGCTAATTTGGGGCGTCCCAACCCCACCCCCCCCCCCGAAGGACCAAACCGGGGGGGGGGGCCAGAACCCCGGCGGACCAAAGGGGGGTCCCTCCCCCCTTCCCCTCCCCCCCCCCTCCCCGTCCATACCTGGGGGTCGCCGTTTTCGGGGGGCGCCTCCATGGCCCCGGGGCTGCCGGGGGGCGGCGGGGGGGGGACAGAAAACCTCGGCCGGGCCCCGCGGGCTCCGCCCCGGGGAGGAGGAACCGGGGGCAGCCGCAGGCCAAGGCCGGTGGGGGGGGGGCGGGGAAGGGAAGGAAGCGGCCGCCGCCTCCCCCCCCCCCCAAACCGGGGCCTCGCCCTACGCAAGGCCGAGGCTTTGCGGCCTACACGGAGCCGGCCCTAATCCGGGCCCCCCCCCCTTAATCCAACGCCCCCTCCCTTAATCTGGGAACCCCCCCCGTTTAATCCGGGGGCCCCCCCGTAATTAAGAAACCCCCTTAATTAGGGGAGCCCCCTTAATTAGCCGCCCCCCCCCCCCAATTGGGGGGTCGCGGCCTAGCCCGCGGCCTAGCGCGGCCTGCGGAGCCTGCGGTCGCCATGGCAACGGGCTGACCTTGCCCCCCGCCCCTCTCGGCGCCTGATTGGCTCTCCCTCCCTCCCGAGACACGCCCCCTTGCGTGACCACGCCCCCTCCCCCTGCCCACCGCTGATTGGTTCCCGCAGAGGCCACGCCCCCTCCTGAAGCCCCGCCCCCTGCTCCCCCTCCCCCGGGGGAGCCCTGGGGGCCTCCGAGCCCCCCCCGGCCTCTGGGGACCCCCCAAAATTAATGGGACCCCCCCATAAATTGGGGACCCCCCCAAATAATTGGGACCCCCCCCAAATTATTGGGGACCCCCCAAAAATAATGGGGACCCCTCCCTTAAATTATTGTGACCCCCTAAAATTATTGGGGCCCCCCTAAAATAATTGGGAACCCCTAAATTATTGGGGACCCCCAAATTACTGGGGACCCCCCCCCCCTAAATTATTGGGAATCCCCCTAAAATTATGCCCCCCCCCCGAATTATTGGGGACACCCCCATAAACCACTGGGAGCCCCCTAAAATTATTGGGGACCCTCTAAATTATTGGGACCCCCCTAAAATTATTGGGAACCCCCCCTCAAATTATTTGGACCCCCCAAATTATTGGGGACCCCCCAAAATTATTGGGACCCCCCAAATTATTGGACCCCCCCCAAAATTATTGGGGAACCCCCCAATATGTTGGGGACCCCCCAAATATTAAGGACCCCCCCCGGTATTGGAACACTCCCCCCAAAGACACCCCCATGGTGACCAGGACCCCCCAAACCCCTTCGGAGACCCCCCCAAGACATTGGGGACCCCCCCCAAGATAGTGGTGACCCCCCCAGATATTGGGGACCCCCCCCAAATATTAAGAACCCCTCCAGGACCCCCCGAGACCCTCCCCAGATATTGAGGACCCCCCAAGATACGGGTGACCCCCCAGACATTGGGGACCCCCCCAAATATTAAGGACCCCCCCAAATATTAATGACCCCCCAAGATATTGGGGACACCCCCCCAGATATTGGAATCCTCCCCCAGGACCCCCCCGAAACCCCCCCCAGATATTGAAGAACCCCCCCCCAAGATACTGGTGACCCCCCAGACATTGGGGACCCCCCCCCAAATATTAAGGACCCCCCCCAAGATATTGGGACCCCCCCCCCCCCCCCAAAAAAAAAACCAACTCGCCGCTCTCAAAGCTCCATGGCCACTTTATAAAAACGGGGGCCGGGGGGCGGCCCCGTATCAACATATGTACAGGGGCATTTACAGGGGGGGGGGGAGGCGGGGGGCGGGGGTATTTGTGCCCCCCACCCCCCCGGGGGGTATTTACAGAGCCGGGGGGGGGGCACACACACCCCGGGGGGGGGAGGGGGGTTAATGTACACGTATGTACAGCCGGACGCGCCCGGTGTTTCTACAAGAAACAGCCAACGAACGGCAAGTGCCTTCTCCGGGGAAAAGGGGGGGGGCCGCTGGGGGGGCATGGCCGCCGCGGGGGTGGCATGGCTGCCGTTGAGGTGGCATGGCCGCCAGGGGGTGGCGTGGTGGTGTCATGGCCGCCATCGAGGTGTCATGGCTGCTGGGGCGTCATGGCCGCCGGGGTGGTGTCATGGCTGCCATCAGGGTGTCATGGCCGCCGCCGAGGTGTCATGGCCGCCATCGAGGTGTCATGGCCGCCATCGAGGTGTCATGGCTGCTGGGGTATCATGGCTGCCAGGGGTGTCATGGCCGCCGCGGTCATTGCTGTGGTGTCACGGCCGCCAGGGTGTCATGGCCGCCGGGGTGGTGTCATGGCCGCCGTTGGGGTGTGGCCAGGGTGGTGTCATGGCTGCCAGGGTTATCGCCGTGGTGTCATGGCCGCCATCGCGGTGTCATGGCCGCCGGGGTGGCCAGGGTGGCGTAGTGTCATGGCCGCTGTCGGGGTGTCATGGCTGCTGCTGAGGTGTCATGGCCACCATCGGGGTGTCATGGCCGCTGTCGGGGTGTCATGGCTGCCGCTGAGGTGTCATGGCTGCCATTGGGGTGTCATGGCCGCCGGGTTGGTGTCATGGCCGCTGTTGGGGTGTGGCCACGGTGGTGTCATGGCCGCCATCGTCAGCACTGTGGTGTCATGGCTGCCGCCGGGGTGTCATGGCCGCCAGGGTGATGTCACAGCAGCCACAGCGACGTCATGGCTGGTGTGGCGGTGACATCATGGCGGTGACGTCACGGTGACGTCACGGCGAGGCCACGCCGACCCCGGTGACGCCGCGTCGATGTCCTGGTGGCGGCCTCGGGGGAACCTCGGTGACGTCACGTCAGCCGTGGTGACGTCACAGCGACCGCGATGACCTCACGCCAACTGCGGTGACCACCCGCCAACCACGATGATGACCGTGGTGACCACCACGATGACCTCACGCCAACCACGTTGACTTGAAGCCAACCGCGTTGACCTCTTGCCAACCACGGTGACAACCGTGGTGATCAACCACAATGTCCACACGCCAACCACGATGACCTCTTGCCAACCACGTTGACCTCTTGCCAACCACGGTGATGACCACGGTGACCACCACGATGTCCCCATGCCAACCACGATGACCTCATGCCAACCACGATGACTTGAAGCCAACCGCGTTGACCTCTTGCCAACCATGGTGATGACCACGGTGATCAACCACGATGTCCCCACGCCAACCACGATGTCCCCACACCAACCACGATGTCCCCATGCCAACCACGTTGACTTGAAGCCAACCGCGTTGACTTGAAGCCAACCGCGTTGACCTCACGCCAACCACATTGACCTCTCACCAACCATGGTGACCTCTTGCCAGCCACGTTGACCTCACGCCAACCATGGTGACAACCATGGTGACCTCACGCCAACCGCGTTGACTTGAAGCCAACCACGTTGACCTCTTGCCAACCATGGTGATGACCACGGTGATCAACCACGATGTCCCCACGCCAACCACGTTGACCTCTTGCCAACCACGTTGACCATCCACCAACCACGATGATGACCATGGTGACCACCATGATGACCTCGTGCCAACCACGATGACCTCACGCCAACCGCGTTGACTTGAAGCCAACCACGTTGACTTGAAGCCAACCACGTTGACCACCCACCAACCACGGCGACCACCGCGGCAACCACCGCGCCGCCCCCCACCGACCGCGCCGACCCCCGCCAACGCCGTTGACCCCGCGCCGACAGCGCCGACCACCCCGCTACGACGACCCCTCGCCAACCGCGCTGACGTCCCACCGGCGGCGTTGACGTCTCGCCCACCGCGACCACGCCCACCGCGGCCACGCCCGCTACGCCGGCCACGCCAGCCACGCCCTAGTTGAGCGTGCCGCGGCAGCTCTCGGTGCGGCACAGGCAGGGGATCTTGGTGTCCTCGATGGGGAACTTGTAGTCGTAGGTGATCTCCTCGTTGACGCCGATGGGCTGCTTCGAGTAGATGACGATCTTCTTCTGCGCCTCGATGGTGATCACCTTGGCGTAGCAGTTGGGCTGCGGGGGAGGACACGGGGGGGTTAACGAGACCGAATTTGGGGACGAATCTGGGTTTTTAGGGGGCGGCGGCGCTCACCGTGCAGCAGTGGTTGATGAAGCGGGCCAGGTTGCCGCACTTGGTGGCGTCGATGATGGTGTCGTGGTCGACGCGGAAGAGGTAGCTGCTGCCGATGCCCTCCTGCACGTAGCGCTTCTCCCGCATGTCCGCCACCACCTGCCGGGGGGGGGGCGGGGGGGGGTCTTTATGGGGTTTTGGGGGGTTCTGGGGGCGGCGGGAGGTGGTTATGGGGTTTTTGAGGGGTTCTACGGGTGGTGGGAGGTGGTTCCGGGGGTTTTGGGGGTTCTAGGGGTGGTAGAACATCTTTACGGGGGTTTGGAGGGGCTCTAGAGGTGGTGGGACATCTCTGTGGGGTTTCTGGGGGGCTCTAGGGGTGGTGGGACGTGGTTATGGGGGTTTTGGGGGGTCTGAGGGTGGTGGGAGGTGGTTATGGGGGGTTTGAGGGGTTCTAGGGGTGGTAGAACATCTTTACGGGGGTTTGGAGGGTTGGTAGAACATCTCTGTGGGGTTTTTGAGGATCTCTAGGGGTGGTGGGACGTGGTTATGGGGGTTTTGGGGGTTCTAGGGGTGGTAGAACATCCTAATGGGGGTTTTGAGGGGCTCTAGGGGTGGTGGGACATCTCTGTGGGGTTTCTGGGGGGTTCTAAGGGTGGTGGGACGTGGTTATGGGGGTTTTGGGGGGTCTGAGGGTGGTGGGAGGTGGTTATGGGGGGTTTGAGGGGTTCTAGGGGTGGTAGAACATCTTTATGGGGGTTTGGAGGGTTGGTAGAACATCTCCGTGGGGTTTTTGAGGGACTCTAGGGGTGGTGGGACATCTTAATGGGGGTTTTGAGGGGCTCTAGGGGTGGTGGGATGTGGTTATGGCGGTTTTGGGGGGCTCTAGGGGTGGTAGAACATCTCTGTGGGGTTTCTGGGGGCTCTAGGGGTGGTGGGACGTGATTATGGGGTTTTGGGGGGTCTGGGGGGGGCGGGAGGTGGTTATGGGGGAGTTGAGGGGTTCTAGGGGTGGTAGAACATCTTCACGGGGGTTTGGAGGGTTGGTAGAACATCTTCATGGGGTTTTTGAGGGGCTCTAGGGGTGGTGGAACATCTTAAGGGGGGTTTTATGGGGGTCTGAGGGTGGTGGGACGTAGTTATGGGGGATTTGGGGGGTTCTATGGGTGGTGGGAGGTGGTTATGGGGGTTTTGAGGGGTTCTGGGGTGGTAGAACATCTTCACGGGGGTTCTAGGGTTGGTAGAACATCTCCGTGGGGTTTTCGAGGGGCTCTAGGGGTGGTGGGACATGGTTATGGGGGTTTTGGGGGGTCTGAGGGTGGTGGGAGGTGGTTATGGGGGTTTTGGGGGGCTCTTGGGCTGGTAGAACATCTTTACGGGGGTTTTGGGGGTTTGTAGAACATCTTTATGGGGTTTCTGGGGGGCTCTAGGGGTGGTGGGACGTGGTTATGGGGGTTTTGGGGGGGGGGTCTGAGGGTGACGGGAGGTGGTTATGGGGGGTTTGTGGGGTTCTAGGGGTGGTAGAACACCTTTATGGGGGTTTTGGGGGGCTCTAGGGGTGGTAGGACATGATTATGGGGGTTTTGGGGGGTCTGTAGGGGTGGTGGGACATCTCTGTGGGGTTTCTGGGGGTTCTACGGGTGGTGGGACATGGTTATGGGGGTTTTGGGGGGCTCTAGGGGTGGTAGAACATCTTTACGGGGGTTTTGAGGGTTGGTAGAACATCTCCATGGGGGTTTTGAGGGTTTGTAGGGGTGGCGGGAGGTTTCTGGGGGTCTCCGAGGGCGGTGGGACGGGTTGGGGGGGTCCCCGAGGGCCTCGGGGGTGGGGGGGTTGGGGGGGGGTTACCTGGCGGATGTTCTGCCCCACGTACTCGATGACCATCTCGTCGGCGGCGATGGGCTCCATGGCGAAGAGCCCCCACTCGTGGATGCGGCTGCGCCCGAACCGCAACCGCTTCTTCCGGAACTTTCAGGGGCGGGGGGGACAAGGGACACGAGCGTCACCGGGGGGGGAGGGGGGGACCCCCACGGTGAACCAAGACCCCAACGGCGTTGGGGACGCCCGACCGAAGAGCGTCGGCGGCGCAACGCAACCCAACGCGACGGCGACCCAACGCGACGGCGACCCAACGCGACGGCGACCCAACGCGACGGCGACCCAACGCGACGGCGACCCAACGCGACGGCGACCCAACGCGACGGCGCGGGGACAACCGCCCCCGTGCGTCCCCCCTCCCCACGAAGCCCCCCGAGATGCCACCACCCCCCCCGCAGAGGGTCCCACCTTGAGCTGGTTGAGCTTCAGGAGGTCGCTGTCGAGCAGCGCGGCCGAGCCGATGGCGCTGAGCAGCCGCCGTTGCTCCGAGCGCCGCTCCGACAGCACGCGGTTGGGACCCTACGAGGATCGGCGGCGGGGTGGGGACGGGGACACCGGGACGGGGTATGGGGGGGACATTTTGGGGTGGGGGGGGACACCCACCTGCGTGTCGGGGGCGTCGGGGTCCGGGGGGCACGGGGCAGGGGTGCAGGTAGCGCGCTTTCTCGCGCCGGCTGATGGGGTAGTAGCCCTCGCTGCGGGCGCTGCCGGTGCGGTGCTCGCGCGTCTCCGGCCACCGGCGGCGCCGCCGCGGGCTGCCCGTCCTGGTCAGTGGCACCGTCAAGGGCCACCGCGGCACTTGGGGGGGGTCGGGGGGGGGGTTGGGGGGTCCCCGAGATCAAAGGGGGGGCTGGGGTGGGGGTCCCCGAAAGGCGAAGAGGAAAAGTGGCGCCCCCACGATTCGTCGCCGCGTCGGCGAGGGGTAAATACGCAACGCCGAGGTCACCAAGGCCCAACGCCCGCGTCCCCAAGACCCCAAAACCCAACGCCCGCGTCCCCAAGACCCCAAAACCCAACCCCAAGATCTTCAAGACCCTAAAACCCAACGCCCACGTCCCCAAGACCCCAAAACCCAACGCCCACGTCCCCAAGACCCCAAAACCCAACCCCAAGATCTTCAAGACCCTAAAACCCAACGCCCACGTCCCCAAGACCCCAAAACCCAACGCCCGCATCCCCAAGACCCCAAAACCCAACCCCAAGCTCTTGAAGACCCCAAAACCCAACGCCCACGTCCCCAAGACCCCAAAACCCAACGTCAATATCCCCAAGACCCAACGCCCGCATCCCCAAGACCCCAAAACCCAATGTCAACGTCCCCAAGACCCCAAAACCCAACCCCAAGCTCTTGAAGACCCCAAAACCCAATGCCCAGGTCCCCAAGACCCAAAGACCCAACGCCCACGTCCCCCAGAACCCAAAACCCAACCCCAAGCTCTTGAAGACCCAAAAACCAATGCCCATGTCCCCAAGACCCAACGTACCAAGACCCAAAGACCCAACGCCCACATCCCCAAGACCCCAAAACCCAACGCCAACGTCCAGCCTCTTGAAGACCCCAAAACCCAACGCCCGCATCCCCAAGACCCCAAAACCCAGCCCCAAGCTCTTCAAGACCCCAATACCCAACGCCCAGGTCCCCAAGACCCCAAAACCCAACACCCACATCCCCAAGACCCCAAAACCCAACCCCAAGCTCTTCAAGACCCCAAAACCCAATGCCCAGGTCCCCAAGACCCCAAAACCCAACACCCGCATCCCCAAGACCCCAAAACCCAACCCCAATCTCTTGAAGACCCCAAAACCCAATGCCCACATCCCCAAGACCCCAAAACCCAGTGTCAACATCCTCAAGACCCAACACCCACGTCCCCAAGACCCCAAAACCCAACACCCACGTCCCCAAGACCCCAAAACCCAACACCCACGTCCCCAAGACCCCAAAACCCAACACCCACGACCCCAAGACCCCAAAACCCAATGTCAACATCCTCAAGACCCAACACCCACGTCCCCAAGACCCCAAAACCCAACCCCAATCTCTTGAAGACCCCAAAACCCAATGCCCACATCCCCAAGACCCCAAAACCCAGTGTCAACATCCTCAAGACCCAACACCCACGTCCCCAAGACCCCAAAACCCAACACCCACGTCCCCATGACCCCAAAACCCAACACCCACGTCCCCAAGACCCCAAAACCCAATGTCAACATCCTCAAGACCCAACACCCACGTCCCCAAGACCCCAAAACCCAACGCCCACATCCCCCAGACCCATCTCCATGTCCCCAAGACCCAACGCCCACATCCCCAAGACCCCAAAACCCAACCTCAATCTCTTGAAGACCCCAAAACCCAATGCCCACATCCCCAAGACCCCAAAACCCAACCCCAATCTCTTGAAGACCCAAATACCCAACGCCCATGTCTCCAAGACCCATCTTCATGTCCCCAAGACCCAAAGACCCAACGCCCACATCCCAAAGACCCCAAAACCCAACGCCCATGTCCCCAAGACCCAAAGCCAATGTCCCCAAGACCCCAAAACCCAACACCTACATCCCCAAGACCCCAAAACCGAATGTCCATGTCCCCAAGACCCAACACCCACGTCCCCCAGACCCCCAAACCCAACGCCCACATCCCCAAGACGCCAAAACCCAACCCCAACCTCTTGAAGACCCAAATACCCAATGCCCACGTCCCCAAGACCCAACGCCAACATCCCCAAGACCCCAAAACCCAAAGCTAATGTCCCCAAGACCCCAAAACCCAACGTCAATGTCCCCAAGACCCAAATACTCAACATCAACGTCCCCAAGACCCAACACCCACGTCCCCTAGACCCCAAAACCCAAACCCAATCTCTTGAAGACCCGAATACCCAACGCCCGTGTCCCCAAGACCCATCTCCATGTCCCCAAGACCCAACACCCACATCCTCATGACCCCCAAACCCAAAGCCCACATCCCAAAGACCCCAAGACCCAACACCCACATCCCCAAGACCCCAAAACCCAACGCCTGCATCCCCAAGACCCTAAAACCCAACCCCAATCTCTTGAAGACCCAAAAACCCAACATCCGTGTCCCCAAGACCCATCTTCATGTCCCCAAGACCCAGAAACCCAACGCCCACATTCCCAAGACCCCAAAACCCAACGTCAACGTCCCCAAGACCCAACATCCACTTCCCAAAGACCCCGAAACCCAACGCCCGCACCCCCAAGACCCCAAAACCCAACGCCCACATCCCCAAGACCCCAAAACCCAACGCCCGCATCCCCAAGACCCCAAAACCCAACGCCCGCATCCCCAAGACCCCAAAACCCAACCCCAATCTCTTGAAGACCCCAAAACCCAATGTCCAGGTCCCCAAGACCCCAACACCCAACACCAAGCTCTTCAAGACCCCAAAACCCAACGTCCATGTTCCCAAGACTCAACACCCACTTCCCAAAGACCCCAAAACCCAACACCCACGTCTCAGAGACCCCAAAACCCAACACCCACATCCCCCAGACCCCAAAACCCAACGCCCACATCCCCAAGACCCATCTTCATGTCCCCAAGACCCAACGCCCACATCCCCAAGACCCCAAAACCCAACGCCCACATCCCCCAGACCCCAAAACCCAATGCCCACATCCCCCAGACCCCAAAACCCAACGCCCACGTTCCCCAGACCCCAAAACCCAACGCCCGCATCCCCAAGACCCAAAAACCCAAGGCCCAATCTCTCGAAGACCCAAATACCCAACTCCACGTCCCCAAGACCCCGACACCCACCGCCCGCGTCCCCTCCTCGCCCTGCCCCCGCCCAGCACCCGCCAGGATATCGGTGTGGTGCACCCAGTGGGTGTCGTTGAGCCAGTGGGTGCCGCTGTCCTCCTGCAGCAGCCTCTCGTAGGTGACGCGCAGGAACCGCATGTCCTCGGCGTCCAGCCCCGCGCTCCAGATGTCGTAGAGGATCGTCATCTGCTCGAACTCGCTGCGGGGGGCGAAGGAACGGGCCGGGGGGCCGGTTGGGCCGGGGGGGCCGCGAGGCCGTAACCACCTCCGGCCGCCTTCATCTCCTTCCTCGTAGTCTTCCTCCTCGTAGTCTTCCTCCTCCTCGTAGTCATCCTCCTCGCTGCTGCTCTCCTCCTCCTCGCTCTCGCTCGACCCCGAGGAAGCCGGCGCCGGCGGGGGCGGTGCCGTTTGCGCCGGGGGGCGCCGCCGATGGCGCCGGCGGGGGCGGGGGCAACAAGGGGGGCCCCCGCTTTCCATCTCGCAGCCCGCCCGGGGGCCCCCACCACTTCTTCGGGGGCTTCCAGCACTTCGGTGCCGGGGGTCTCGAGGCGCAGAGCTTCGCCGGCGTGGTGGGGGTGGTGGGGGTGAGGGAGGGGGCGCGGCAGCGACGGCGTTTTCGGAGGGGCCGCGCCGGGGGCCGGCTCGCACCGGCATGGCGTGGTGTGCTCCAGGAGAACGGCGGGCTCGCGGGGAGGGGGCGGGGGCAGCGGTGTTCGCGGGGGGCCGCGTCGTCGTCGTCCTCCTCTTCGTCCTCCTCTTCCTCGTCTTCCTCCCCCTCTTCCTCCGAGCTGGCCCCCCCCGGGTGAGGGCGATGGCGGCCAGCACCGCCAGGTCCCCCCCCCCCAGCCGCCGCCGCCGCCGAAGAATTTTGGGAGCCCCCCGGGCCAGCTCCAGCAGCGAGGTGGCCCCCAAACGTTCCGCGGGGGGTCGCGGGGGTGGGCGGCGGGCCGGGGGTCTTCGAGGCGGGGGGGTCGCCCCGAAAAGAGCCCCCCCGTGGTGTCGTCGGCCCAACTTTTCACCAGCGAGGCGTGATCGGCCGGCAGGTTGCACACCGGCCGCGGCGGGGGCCGGGGGGGTCGCGGCGTCGCGGGGGGCCGCCGGCGTCGGCGTTGGCGCCGGGGGGTCGGCGTCGGCCGGGGGGGCGACGGAGGCGGCCGGGGGGCGACGGAAGGCGGGGGGCGGCGAGGGAGGCGGCGGAGGCGGCAGTGGCGGGGGCGGCAGCGGGGGGGGGCTCGTCGCCGGGGGCAGGGTCTTGCGGCGTTTGGGGGCGGCAGCAGCGGGATGGGCGAGGCGGGCCGGGGGGCGGCGGTGGGGGGGCGCTGTGGGGATAAAGTGGGGGAAAGGGGGTCAATTTGGGGGCGTTTTGAAGGGTTTTGGGGTGTTTTGGGGGGGTTGCGGGGGGTTTTGGGGGGGGTTGGGGGGTTTTAGGGGGGTTGGGGGTTTTAGGGGGTTTTTGGGGTGTTTTAGGGGGTTTGGGGTTTTTTTAGGGGGTTTTGGGGTGCTTACCTGGTTCGGGGAGTGGGGGGCCGGGGGGCGCAGGGGGTCCTCGGCGGCGCTCTCGTCCTCGGAGGAGGAGGAGGAGGAGGAGGAAGAAGAGGAGGAGGAGGAGGAGGAGGAGGAGGCCGAGGAGGAGGAGGAGGAGGAGGAGGAAGAGCGGCTGCTGCCCGCCCCGCTCTCCTCCGAGCCCTCGTAGAGGGAGAACTTGGACGAGGCCTCGCTGGCGGCGTCCTCCTCTGGGGGGGGGCACGGCGTTGTCAGCCCCGCCCCCGCCCCCAAAACCCGGCCCTAAATCCCCCAAATCCCCATCCCCATGTCCCCAAACCCCAAACCCCTCCCAATAGCCCAAATACACCCCAAAATCCCAAATACACCCCAAAATCCCAAATAACAGCCCCATATCCCCAAATTCCCCAGTACCCCAAATCTCTCCCAAAATCCCAAACACCCCCCAATACCCCCAAAAAAAACAAAATCCCAAACACCCCCAATACCCCAAACACCCCCCAATACCCCAAAAACCCCCCAATACCCCAAAGAAACCCCAAAATCCCAAACACCCCCCAATACCCCAAAAAACCCAAAATCCCAAACACCCCCCAATACCCCAAAAAAAAACCAAAATCCCAAACACCCCCCAATACCCCAAAAAAAACCCAAAATCCCAAACACCCCCCAAAATCCCCCCAAAAAAACAAAATCCCAAACACCCCCCAAAATCCCAAACACCCCCAAAATCTCGATTCCCCCCCAATGCCCCAAACGTCCCCCAAACCCCCAAAATCCCAAACATCCCCCAAAACCCCAATTATTCCCAACACCCCCTTATACCCCCCAAAACACCCCAAACTCCCCCCAAAACCCCAAACGCCCCCAAATCCCAAACACCTCCAATAACCCAAATGCCCCAAATCTCCCCCAAATGTCCCAGACACCCCCAAAAACCCAATTCCCCCCAATACCCCAAATGCCCCCAGAATCCCAAACGTCGCCCGTCACCCCAAAATCCCCCCAACTGCCTCCCACCCCAAAACCTCCCCAAAACCCAAATCCCCCCTGAAAACCCCAAAGGCCCCCCAAAACCCCAAACCTCCCCCAAAACCCCAAATCCCCTCCAAACCCCATAAACCCCCCCAAAACCCCCCAACATCCCCAACCCCCCCAAACCCCATAACCCCCCCAAAACCCCAAACCCCTCAATCCCCTCAAAAACCCCAACCCCCCCCAAATCCCCCTAAACCCCATAAACCCCCCAAACCCCATAAACCCCCTCAAACCCCATAAACCCCCCAAAACCCCCAATCTCCCAATCCACCCAAAACCCCAAGCCCCCAAATCCCCCTAAACCCCCAAAACCCCAAATCCCCCCAAACCCCATAAACCCCCCAAAACCCCAAACCCCCCAACCCCCCAAAACCCCAAATCCCCCCAAACCCCATAAACCCCCCAAAACCCCAAACCCCCCAACCCCCCAAAACCCCAAATCCCCCCAAACCCCATAAACCCCCCCAAAACCCCAAACCCCCCCAACCCCCAAAAACCCCTAAATCCCCCCAAAAACCCCACAACCCCCCAAAAAACCCCACTACCCCCCCCAAAAAAACCCATAACCCCCCAAAAAAACCCATAACCCCCCAAACCCCCCACAACCCCCCCAAAAAAACCCACACCCCCCCCAAACCCCTACAACCCACCCAAAAAGCCCCACAACCCCCCAAAATCTCTACAACCCCCCAAACCCCCACAACCCCCCCCAAAAAACCCCACAACCCCCCCCCAAAAAACCCACAACCCCCGCAAAAACCGCACAATCCCCCAAAAACCCCCCAACCCCCCCCCCCCCAAAAACCCCACAACCCCCCCCAAAAAAAACCCACAACCCCCCCAAAAAAGCCCCACAACCCCCCCAAAAGCCCCACAACCCCCCAAAAAAGCCCCACAACCCCCAAACCCCCACAACCCCCCCCCCCAAAAAAACCCACAACCCCCCCCAAAACCCACAACCCCCCAAAAAACCCCACAACCCCCCAAACCCCCCACAACCCCCCCCCAAAAAAAACCCACAACCCCCACAAACCCCCCCAACCCCCCCCAAAAAAGCCCCCAACCCCCCAAAAAACCCCCCAAACCCCCCCAAAAACCCCAACCCCCCCCCTACCATCCGACGCCTCCTCCCCGTCCCCGCTGTCCCTCGCCGTCCCCTCAGCCTCCGGCCGCCGCCGCCGCCTCCGGCGCCGCTCTTCCTCCTCCTCCTCCTCTTCCTCCTTTGGGGGGGGTCAAAAACATCGGGGGGGGGGTCCATAAATATCGGGGGGGTCCCCTAAATGTTTTTTTGGGGGGATTTGGGGTTTTTCGGGGTCGCACCTTGCCGGAGGAGGAGTCCTCGGAGGCCTCCTCGCCCTCGCTGTCCAGGCGGAAGAGCTTGCGGCGTTTGGGGGGGCTTCGGGGCGGGGGGCGCCGGGGGGGCCGGGGGGGGGCTCTTTGTCTGCGGGGGGGGGGGGCAAAAGGGGTTAGAGGGGGGGGGGGTTGGGGTTTTTTGGGGGGTTTGGGGTTTTTTGGGGGGGGGGTTGGGGGGGTTTTGGGGGCCGGGGGGGGCTCTTTGTCTGCGGGGGGGGGCAAAAAGGGTCGGGGGGTTGGGGTTTTTTTGTGGGGGGGGGGCTTGGGGGGCTTGGGTTTTTTTTGGGGGGGGGTTAAGGGGGGATTAGGGGGGCCGGGGGGATTTGAGGGGGTAAATGGGGGATTTGGGGGGGTCTCAGGGGGTTTTTGGGGGGGGGCGGTGGGGGGGTTCTTGGCTGGGGGGCAAAGGGTCGGGGGGGGTGGGGTTTTTGGGGGGGGGCTTGGGGGGGGTTGGTTTTTTTTTTTGGGGGGGGGGTTAAGGGGGATTAGGGGGCCGGGGGGGATTTGAGGGGGTAAATGGGGGATTTGGGGGGGGTTTCAGGGGGTTTTTTGGGGGGCGGGGGGGTTTCTTGGCTGGGGGGGGGCAAAAAGGGTCGGGGGGGTTGGGGTTTTTTGGGGGGGGCTTGGGGGGGTTTGAGGGGGTTTTGGGGGGGTTTCTTGGCTGGGGGGGGCAAAAAGGGTCAGGGGGGTTGGGGTTTTTTTGGGGGGGGGGGCTTGGGGGGGGTTGGGTGTTTTTGGGGGGGGGGTTAAGGGGGGATTAGGGGGGCCGGGGGGGGATTTGAGGGGGGGTAAATGGGGGATTTGGGGGGGGGGTTTCAGGGGGTTTTTTGGGGGGTGGGGGGGGGGTTCTTGGCTGGGGGGGGGGGGCAAAAAGGGTCGGGGGGGGGGGTTGGGGTTTTTTTGGGGGGGGGCTTAGGGGGGTTGGTTTTTTTGGGGGGTAAGGGGGAATTTTTGGGGGGTAAGGGGGAGATTTGAGGGGGTTTTGGGGGGCTGGGGGGCAAAAGGGGTCAGGGGGGTTGAGTTTTTTGGGGGGGGGTTGGGGTTTTTTGGGGGGGGGGTTGGGGTTTTTTTTGGGGGGGTGTTTGGGGGTTTTTGTAGGATTTTTTGGGGGGGGTCCTCACCGTCCTCGTCCTCCTCGGGGGGCGTGGGGGCGCGGGCGCTTCTCCTCCGCCCTCCGCCAGCTCCGAGGGCTCTTTCCGCTTGACCTGGGGGGGGGGCACAACGGGATTTTGGGGACCCCCCCACCCCAAAAAAGACCCCTGTGGGGCGTGGGGGGCGATCCCATAGGAGGGGAGCCCCCGAAGTGCCCCGCACCCCAAAATCCCCCCCCCCCAGACCCTAAATCACCCCCCACGGACCCCAAATCCCCCCCCCCCCCCCGGGACCCCAAATCCCCCTCCCCACCCCATAACCCCCCCAAAATGGGGTCTTACCTTAAAGACGAAGCCCCCAGGCCCCCAAATCCCCCCTCCCCACCCCATAACCCCCCCAAATCCCCCCCGTTCCCACCCCATAACCCCCCAAAATGGGGTCTTACCTTAAAGATGAAGCCCCCCAGACCCCAAATCCCCCCATTTTCACCCCATAACCCCCCCAAAATGGGACCTTCCCTTACAAAAGCAGCCCCCCCGGACCCCAAATCCCCCCTCCCCACCCCATAACCCCCCAAAATGGGGTCTTACCTTAGACATGAAGCCCCCAGGCCCCCAAATCCCCCTCCCCCACCCCATAACCCCCCCAAATCCCCCCTCCCCACCCCATAACCCCCCAAAATGGGGTCTTACCTTAAAAATTAAGCCCCCTGGACCCCAAATCCCCCCTCCCCACCCCATAACCCCCCAAAAAGGATCTTACCTTAAAAATGAAGCCCCCCGGACCCCAAATCCCCCCTCCCCACCCCATAACCCCCCCAAATCCCCCCTCCCCACCCCATAACCCCCCAAAATGGGGTCTTACATCAAAAATGAAGCCCCCCAGGACCCCAAATCCCCCCTCCCCACCCCATAACCCCCCCCCCAAAATGGGGTCTTACCTTAGACATGAAGCCCCCCAGGCCCCCAAATCCCCCCTCCCCACCCCATAACCCCCAAATCCCCCCTCCCCACCCCATAACCCCCCAAAATGGGGTCTTACCTTAAAAATTAAGCCCCCCTGGACCCCAAATCCCCCCTCCCCACCCCATAACCCCCCCAAAAAGGATCTTACCTTAAAAATGAAGCCCCCCGGACCCCAAATCCCCCCTCCCCACCCCATAACCCCCCCCAAATCCCCCCTCCCCACCCCATAACCCCCCCAAAAAGGATCTTACCTTAAAAATGAAGCCCCCCGGACCCCAAATCCCCCCTCCCCACCCCATAACCCCCCAAAATGGGGTCTTACATCAAAAATGAAGCCCCCCAGGACCCCAAATCCCCCTCCCCACCCCATAACCCCCCCAAAATGGGGTCTTACCTTAGAGATGAAGCCCCCCAGGACCTCAAATCCCCCCTCCCCACCCCATAACCCCCCAAAATCCCCCCTCCCCACCCCATAACCCCCCAAAATGGGGTCTTACCTTAAAAATGAAGCCCCCCAGACCCCAAATCCCCCCATTTTCACCCCATAACCCCCCCAAAATGGGACCTTCCCTTACAAAAGCCGCCCCCAGGCCCCCAAAATCCACCCCCCATTTAGCACCCCCGCGCCCCCCCGTACCTTGAAGGAGGGCAGCCGCAGCGCCCCCGCAGCCCCGCGCCCCCCCCGGGCCCAATCGACCAGGGAGAGCAGCGCCGGCGGCTCCTTCGGCCTCGCCCGCTCCTTCTCCTCCTCCTTCTGCCTCGCCGCCGTCTGGAAGGGCTGGGGGGGGGCCAGGAGGGGTTGAAGACCCCCCCCCCATGAATCGGGGGGGTCCCGGGGGGCAAGGGGGGGAAAAGACCTTGACTTGCTCCTCTTTGCGCTCCCACCAGGCGTCGAAGGCGCGGAAGGCGACGTTCTCCACCATCTTGCGGTTGAGGTCGCGCTGCATCGTCGCCTTCATCTCCTGCACCAGCGCCGCCAGCACCCCTCCACCGGCCCCCCCCCGGGGAAATCGTTTCGGGGTCCCCTCCCCCCCCGGGGAAATCGTTTTGGGGTCCCCGGAGGCCGGGGGGTAAGGGGGAAGAGGGGGAGGGAGGGGAGGGGGGTCGGTGCCGGGGGCCGCTCTTCGCCGGGGGGGGGTAGGGGGGCGAAGGGGGGTAGTGGGGCGAGGGGGGGGGGGCAAAACGGGGAGAAAGGGGGGCGGCGGCGAACTTGGCGGCGGCGGCGGCGCCCCCCGCCGAAGGGCGAAGGCGGTTGAGGAGCGGGGAGGAAGAGGAGGAGGAGGAGGAGGAGGGGGGGGGTGGGCGCCCCCCGCCCCCCAGCGCCCCCCAAGCGGCCCAGGAGCTCGTAAAGGGCCGGGGGGGGCCCCTGCGCCCCAAAATCCCCCAGGGGCGGGGGGGCGAAGTCGGCCTCGCGCCCCCCCCGAGGTGGGGGAGGGCCACGGCCATGAGGGGCTGGGGGGGGAAGGCCGGGGGGCGGCGGGGGGGCTCGGGGGGCGGGAGAAAGGGGAGGGGGCAAAGGGGGAGGCCGGGGGGGGCGGGGGGGGCAAGGGGGAGGGCGAAGCGGGTTTCCGAAGGGGGAGGGAGGGGCGCCCGGCGGGGGGGGCGGGGGGGTCGTCCCCTTCGTCCTCCGAGATCTCCATGTCCTCGCCCGAGGAGGGCTGCGAGGCCTGGGGGGGGCAAAAGGGGGGGGGGGGCGGGGGGTTATAAGGGAGGGGGGGGGATATAGGACCCCGAACCCCCCCCCCCCATAAAATGTTTCCACCCCACAATCTGCAGAGCTCCCCACAAAGTCCCCCCCCCAAAACCGGCCTATAATGCAGCCCCCCCTCCAGCCCCCCCCCCCGGAATCCCCTCTATTTGGCCCCCCCAAATACCCAGACCCCCCAAAATCCCCTCTGTGCCCCCCCCAATACCCAGACCCCCCCAAACCCCCCTTTATGTCCCCCCCCATACCCAGACCCCCCAAACCCCCCTATTTGCCCCCCCATACCCAGACCCCCCCAAACCCCCCCCATTTACCCCCCCCCATACCCAGACCCCCCCAAAACCCCCCCTTGTTTGCCCCCCCATACCCAGAACCCCCCAAAACCCCCTCTATTTGCCCCCCCATACCCAGACCCCCCAAAACCCCTCTATGGCCCCCCCAAACCCCTTTATGTCCCCCCCCCCACACCCAGACCCCCCCCCAACCCCCCCATTTGCCCCCCCATACCCAGACCCCCCCCCAAAACCCCCCCCATTTACCCCCCCATACCCAGACCCCCCCCCAAACCTCCCATTTACCCCCCCATACCCCCCCATTTACCCCCCCATACCCAGACCCCCCCCAAAACCCCCCTCTATTTGCCCCCCCATACCCAGACCCCCCCAAACCCCCCCCCCCATATTTTTTTTGGGGGGGGGGGGGGGGGGGGGCGCTCTCCCCACACTCACCCTCTCCTGCCCGTTGGCTTTGGGCGACTCGGGGGGGCCGTCGGCGGCCGCGCCCCCCGCAAACATCCTCGAAGCTGGCGGGGGGCGGCGGCGGCGTGCAGGGCCCGTGGGGCTCCCCGCCGTGCCCTTCGCCCCCTCCTCCCCCCAAACCTTGCGGGGGAACCCCGGGGGGGCCGTGGAAACCCCCGGGGCGCCCCTGGGTTCTTGCGCCCCCCGGAGGCGCCGGCGCCGCCGCCGCCCCCCCTCGTCTTCCTCCTCGGCGGCGAGGAAGGAGAACTTGGAGCGCTGCTCCTTCAGCAGCGCCTCGATGCGCGAGTCCAGGCTGCTGTGCTGGGCGAAGGGGACGCTCTCCGGGGTGGCCTCGGGGGCCGGCGACGCGCCCCCCGGGGGGCGTAATGGGGGCGGCAGGGGGCGGCAGCAGCGGGGGGGCGGCGGAGGCGGAGGTTCGGCGGAGGAAGGCGGCGGAGTGGCGCCGGGGGGGTCGCCGGGGGTCGGCGGCGGCGGCGGCGAGGGAGCTCGGTGGGCGGCAAGGCGTTGGCGGCGAAGGTCTCGGCGGCGGGGAGGAGGCGGAAATCGGGCTCAGGGGGGGCGGCGGCGGCGCGTCGGGGGGCGCGGAGAAGCCCCGAAATAAGGGTCGGAGGGGGGTAGGCCGGGGGGGTCACCGGGACGGGAGGAGGAGGAGGAGGAGGAGGAGGAGGAAGAGGTGGAGGAAGGCGGAGGCGGCGTCGCTTCGTCTTCGCGGGGGTGCGGTGGCGGGCGGCGAAGCCGTCCTCGGGGCGGCGGTGCGAGGAGGAGGAGGAGGAGGAGGAAGAGGAGGAGGAGGAGGAAGGCAGGCGGCCGTCGGCGGAGGCGTGGCGCTGGTAGCGGCCGTAGGGCAGGTAGTGGTCGGAAGGGCGGTACTGCTGGGGGCGCCGGCGGGGCGCCGGGAGAAGAAGGGATCGGCCGGGAAGGGGTGTCTGCGGGGAGAGCGCGGCGGGCAGCACGGCGACCAAAAACCCATAAAAACCCAACGCCATGACCAAAAACCCATAAAAACCCAACAACATGACCAAAAACCCATAAAAACCCAACGATGTGGCCCAAAACCCCATAAAAACCCAGCAATGTGGCCCAAAAACCCATAAAAACCCAAGGGTGTGGCCCAAAAACCCATAAAAACCCAGCGATGTGGCCCAAAACCCATAAAAACCCCATAACATGGCCCAAAACCCATGAAAACCCAACAGCGTGACCCAAAACCCAAGGGCGCAACCCAAAAACCCATAAAAACCCAACAGCACGACCCAAAAACCCAACATGACCAAAAACCCATGAAAACCCAATGGCATGGCTGAAAAACCCTTAAAAACCCAACGGCGCGGCCCAAAAACCCAACAACATGACCAAAATCCCACGAAAACCCAACGGTGTGGCCCAAAACCCATAAAAACCCAGCGATGTGGCCCAAAAACCCATAAAAACCCAATGACACGACCAAAAACCCATAAAAACCCAATGACACGACCAAAAACCCATAAAAACCCAAGGGTGTGGCCCAAAACCCCATAAAAACCCAACGATGTGTCCCAAAAACCCAACGACGTGGCCCAAAAACCCATGAAAACCCAACAGCACGACCCAAAAACCCATAAAAACCCAATGGCGTGGCCCAAAAACCCAACAACATGACCAAAATCCCACGAAAACCCAACAGCACAACCCAAAAACCCAACAGCGCAGCCCAAAAACTCATAAAAACCCAATGACATGGCCCAAAAACCCAACGATGTGGCCCAAAACCCCATGAAAACCCAACGTCGCGGCCCAAAAACCCAACAACATGACCAAAAACCCATAAAACCCCAATGACACGGCCCAAAACCCCATAAAAACCCAATGATGTGGCCCAAAAACCCCATGAAAACCCAATGATGTGCCCCAAAACCCAACAACATGACCCAAAAACCCAACAACACGACCCAAAAACCCATAAAACCCAAGGGTGTGGCCCAAAAACCCATAAAAACCCAACGACGTGGCCCAAAAACCCAACAGCATGACCAAAAACCCATGAAAATCCAACGGCGTGGCCCAAAAACCCATAAAAACCCAACAGCACGACCCAAAAACCCAACAACATGACCAAAAACCCATGAAAACACAAAGACACGGCCCAAAAATCCATAAAAACCCAATGACATGGCCCAAAAACCCAGCGATGTGGCCCAAAACCCCATGGAAACCCAACAGCGTGACCCAAAAACCCAAGGGTAAACCCCAAAAACCAACAACGCAGGCCAAAAACCCATAAAAACCCAACAGCGCGGCCCAAAAACCCAACAACATGACCAAAAACCCATGAAATCCCAATGGCGTGGCCCAAAAACCCTTAAAAACCCAACAGCACGACCCAAAAACCCAACAACATGACCAAAAACCCATGAGAACCCAACAGCGTGGCCCAAAAGCCCATAAAAACCCAACGATGTGGCCCAAAAACCCATAAAAATCCAACAACACGGCCCAAAAACCCAACGATGTGGCCCAAAAAAACATGAAAACCCAATGGCGCGGCCCAAAAACCCCATGAAAACCCAATGATGTGCCCCAAAACCCAACAACATGACCCAAAAACCCATAAAACTCAACGATGTGGCCCAAAACCCATAAAAAAAGAATGATGTGGCCCAAAAACCCAACAATGTGGCCCAAACACCCATAAAAACTCAACTACGTGGCCCAAAAACCCAAGAACCCAGCCCAAAAACCCAACAATCCCAAAACCCAAAAACACACCCCAAAACCCAACAACCCCCAAAAACCCAACAACATGACCCCAACCCCCAGTAACTTGACCCCAAAACCCCAAAAACCTGACAACCCCAAAGACCCAAAACCCAACAACCCGGTCCCAAAACCCCCACCCCAAAAACCCCCAAACCCCAAAACCCCAAGAACCCCAAAACCCCAAATCCCCAACACCCCCGTGGGGGCGCCCCGTTACCTGCCGGCGCCGTAGGCGGGGTCCTGGCCGTAGGCGGCTCCGCGGGGGCCGTAGGGGGCCGGGGGTCTGGAAGGGGCCGAAGCCCCCCGGGGGCTCGGGGGTGCCGTTGCCGGGGGTGGAGGCGGCGCCCGCGGGGCCGAAGGCGCTGTCGGCAGAGTGCCGCCGCCGAGACTCGGGCTGGGGGGGGGGGAAATGGGGGGGGTTGGGGGGGGAATGGCCCCCCCGGGGGGGAAATGGGGCTGGGGGGGGGGTGAAAAGGGGATTTGGGGGGGTAAAATGGGGATTGGGGGGGTAAAAGGGGATTGGGGGGGTAAAATGGGGATGGGGGAGAACAGTGGCATCAGGAAGCGACATGGGGGTGTTCGGGGGGCGAAATGCCACCCCGGGGGGGGAAATGGGGTTGGGGGGGTGAAAACGGGATTTGGGGGGGGTAAAGGGGATTTGGGGGGGTAAAAGGGGATTTGGGGGGGGTAAAAAGGGGATTTGGGGGGTAAAAGGGGATTTGGGGGGGGTAAAAAGGGGATTTGGGGGGGGTAAAAGGGGATTTGGGGGGGGGTAAAAGGGGATTTGGGGGGGGTAAAAGGGGATTTGGGGGGGGTAAAAAGGGGATTTGGGGGGTGAAAAGGGGATTTGGGGGGGTGAAAAGGGGATTTGGGGGGGTGAAAAGGGGATTTGGGGGGTGAAAAGGGGATTTGGGGGGTGAAAAGGGGATTTGGGGGGCGTGAAAAGGGGATTTGGGGGGGGGGTAAAAGGGGATTGGGGGGGGTAAAAAGGGGATTGGGGGGGGGTAAAAAGGGGATTGGGGGGTAAAAAGGGGATTGGGGGGGTAAAAAGGGGATTGGGGGGGTAAAAAGGGGATTTGGGGGGGCTAAAAAGGGGACAGGGGGAAATGCCCCCCACTGGGGGGAAATGGGGTTGGGGGAGGTAAAAAGGGGATTTGGGGGGGGTGAAAAGGGGACGGGGGGGGGGGAAATGGGAGCGTGGGGGGGCGCCAAATGCCCCCCCCGGGGGGGGGTAAACGGGGTGGGGTGGGGGGTTAAAGGGGATGGGGGGGGGGGGGTAAAAAGGGGACGGGGGGGAAACGGGGTGGGGGCGACCCCAAAACCCCACTTTGGGGTGCAGATAACGAGGGTGGGGGTCACAACCCAGGCCCTATATCTGCGGGGGGGAGCACAGGGCGCCCCCTAAAGGCCCCCACCCCAAAAATTATCGGGGGGGGGGGGGGGTGGGGGGGCCCCCTTACCGCCTCCGCCTTGTCCCCCGGCGCCGCCTTGCCCCCGGTGGGGACGGTTTGGGGCGTGTAGGCCCCGTTAACGATGAGCTCGTAGTACTTCATCCTCTGCTGCCCTATAAGGCAAAATTATAGAGTTTTAGGGCCCCAAAACCCTAAAAAGGAGCTTTTGGCGTTTTGGGGTCAAAAAACCCTAAAAAAAGGAGGTTTTGGGGTTATAGGGTCGCGAAACCCTAAAAAAGGAGCATTTGGCCCCGTTAACGATGAGCTCATAGTACTTCATCCTCTGCTGCCCTATAAGGCAAAATTATAGGGTTTTACGGCCCCAAAACCCTAAAAAGGAGCTTTTGGGGTTTGGGGGTCAAAAAACCCTAAAAAAGGAGCTTTTGGGGTTATAGGGTCGCGAAACCCTAAAAAAGGAGCATTTGGCCCCGTTAACGATAAGCTCGTAGTACTTCATCCTCTGCTGCCCTATAGGGAAAAATTATAGGATTTTAGGGTCCCCAAACCCTAAAAATGGAGCATTTGGGTTTTTAGGCTTGTGAAACCCTAAAAAAGGAGCGTTTGGGATTTTAGGGTCGCGAAACCCTAAAAAAGGAGCATTTGGCCCCATTAACGATAAGCTCGTAGTACTTCATCCTCTGCTGCCCTATAGGGGAAAATTATAGGATTTTAGGTTCGCAAACCCTAAAAATGGAGCATTTGGGTTTTTAGGCTCGCGAAACCCTAAAAAGGAGCGTTTGGGGTTTTAGGGGTGCAAAACCCTAAAAAAGGAGCATTTGGCCCCATTAACGATGAGCTCGTAGTACTTCATTCTCTACTACCCTATAGCAGAAAATTATAGGATTTTAGGTTCGCAAACCCTAAAAAAGGAGCGTTTGGGATTTTCGGGGCGCGAAACCCTAAAAAGGAGCATTTGGGATTTCAGAGGCGCAAAACCCTAAAAGAGGAACATTTGGGGTTTTAGGCTCGTGAAACCCTAAAAAGGAGCATTTGGCCCCGTTAACGATGAGCTTATAATACTTCATCATCTGCTACCCTATAGAGAAAAATTATAGGATTTTAGGGTCGCAAACCCTAAAAGAGGAACGTTTGGGTTTTTAGGGGCGCGGAACCCTAAAAAAAGGAGCGTTCGGCCCCCGGAAAGGCGCGGCGGAGCCCCCGCACCTTTGATGTCGAGCTGCACGTGGATGACGTTGCCCATGACGGGCGTGTTGTGGAGGTGCTTGACGGTCTCCTTGGCGCCGCGGGTGCTGGCGAAGAGGACGCGGGCGAGGCCGAGGTGCTTGCGGGTTTTGGGGTGCAGGAGGATCTCCACCTCCTCCACCTCGCCGTACTTGCGGCACATCTCGGCCAGGAAGGGCTCGCGGACGTTGTCGTTGAGCCGGGCGAACGTCACCTCCTTCAGCGGGATCTGGCCCACGTAGAACTCGTCCAGCTGGGGAGGCCCCGAAAGGACGTTGGGAACGGGAGCGGGGCGTCCCATTGAGATCCCGTTGAGATCCCAAACCCCGCTGAGATCCCCAAATCCCATTGGGATCCCCCAAATCCCACTGAAAACCCCAAACCCCGTTGAAATCCCCAAGATCCCATTGAGATCCCAAGATCCCAGTGGGATTCCCCAAATCCCATTGGGATCCCCCAAATCCCACTGAAAATCCCAAACCCCGCTGAGATCCCCAAGATCCCATTGAGATCCCAAACCCTGTTGAGATCCCCAAGATCCCACTGAAAACCCCAAACCCCGCTGAGATCCCCAAGATCCCATTGAGATCCCAAACCCCGCTGAGATCCCCAAGATCCCACTGGGATCCCCAAGATCCCAATGAAAACCCCAAACCCCATTGGAATCCCCAAGATCCCATTGAGATCCCAAACCCCGTTGAGATCCCATGATCCCACTGAAAACCCCAAACCCCACTGAAATCCCTAAGATCCCATTGAGATCCCAAACGCCACTGAGATCCCAAGATCCCACTGAGATTCCCCAAAATCCCATTGGGATCCCCAAATCCCATTGAGGTCCCCAAAATCCCACTGAAAACCCCAAACCCCGCTGAAATCCCTAAGATCCCATTGAGATCCCAAACGCCACTGAGATCCCAAGATCCCACTGAGATTCCCCAAAATCCCATTGGGATCCCCAAATCCCATTGAGGTCCCCAAAATCCCACTGAAAACCCCAAACCCCGCTGAAATCCCTAAGATCCCATTGAGATCCCAAACCCCACTGAGATCCCAAGATCCCGCTGAGATCCCCCAAAATCCCATTGGGATCCCACAAATCCCAATGAAAACCCCAAACCCCCGCTGAAATCCCCAAGATCCCATTGAGATCCCAAGCCCCGCTGAGATCCCCAAGATCCCTTCAGCGGGATCTGGCCCACGTAGAACTCGTCCAGCTGGGAGGCCCCGAAAGGACGTTGGGAAGGGGAGCGGGGGCGCCGGGACCCCGTCGGGATCCCCGAACCGCGGTGAAACTCCAAGATCCCGTTGAGATCCCAAATCCCATTGGGATCCCCAAGATCCCTTTGGGATCCCCAAGATCCCAATGAAAACCCCAAACCCCATTGGAATCCCCAAGATCCCACTGAGATCCCAAACCCCGCTGAGATCCCCAAGATCCCATTGAGATCCCAAACCCCACTGAAATCCCCAAGATCCCATTGAGATCCCAAGCCCCGCTGAGATCCCCAAGATCCCTTCAGCGGGATCTGGCCCACGTAGAACTCGTCCAGCTGGGGAGGCCCCGAAAGGACGTTGGGAAGGGGAGCAGGGCGCCGGGACCCCGTCGGGATCCCCGAATCGCGGTGAAATTCCAAGATCCCCTTGAGATCCCAAACCCCGCTGAGATCGCCCAAATCCCATTGGGATCCCCAAGATCCCATTGGGATCCCCAAACCCCGCTGAAATCCCCAAGATCCCACTGAGATCCCAAACCCCACTGAGACCCCAAGATCCCAGTGAGATTCCCCAAAATCCCATAGGGATCCCCAAGACCCCATTGGGATCCCCAAATCCCAATGAAAACCCCAAACCCCGTTGAAATCCCCAAGATCCCATTGGGATCCCCAAACCCCCGCTGAAATCCCCAAGATCCCATTGAGATCCCAAACCCCACTGAGACCCCAAGATCCCACTGAGATTCCCCAAAATCCCATAGGGATCCCCAAGACCCCATTGGGATCCCCCAAATCCCAATGAAAACCCCAAACCCCGTTGAAATCCCCAAGATCCCATTGAGATCCCAAGCCCTGCTGAGATCCCAAACCCCGCTGAGATCCCCAAGATCCCACTGGGATCCCCAAGATCCCACTGGGATCCCCAAACCCTGCTGAAATCCCCAAGATCCCATTGAGATCCCAAACCCCGTTGAGATCCCACGATCCCACTGAAAACCCCAAACCCCGCTGAAATCCCCAAGATCCCACTGAGATTCCCCAAGATCCCATTGGGATCCCCAAGATCCCACTGAAAACCCCAAACCCCGCTGAAATCCCCAAGATCCCACTGAGATTCCCCAAGATCCCATTGGGATCCCCAAGATCCCACTGAAAACCCCAAACCCCGCTGAAATCCCCAAGATCCCATTGAGATCCCAAACCCCACTGAGATCCCAAGATCCCACTGAGATTCCCCCAAATCCCATTGCGATCCCCCAAATCCCACTGAAAACCCCAAACCCCACTGAAATCCCCAAGATCCCATTGAGATCCCAAGATCCCACTGAGGTCCCCAAAATCCCACTGAAATCCCCAAGATCCCATTGAGATCCCCCAAATCCTATTGGGATCCCCCAAATCCCAAAGAAAGCCCCACACCCCGTTGAAATCCCCAAGATCCCATTGAGATCCCAAAGATCCCGTTGAGATCCCCAAAACCCCACTGGGATCTCCCAAAACCCATTGAAATCCCCAAATCCCATTGAGATCCCAAGATTCCATTGAGATCCCCAAGATCCCATTGAAAATCCCCAACCCTGTTGAGATCCCAAGATCCCGATGAGATCCCAAGATCCCACTAAAATCCCAAACCCCACTGAAATCCCCCAAATCACGATAAAATCCCCAAATCCCATTGAAATCCCAAAATCCCACTGAAATCCCCAAGATCCTGTTGAGATCCCCAAGATCCCGTTGAGGATCCCAAACCCCGTTGAGATCCCCCAAATCCCAACGAGATCCCAAACCCACAATGAAATCCCAAAGTCCCACTGAGATCCCAAGACCCCGTTGAGATCCCCAAGATCCCACTGAAATCCCAAAATCCCGTCGAGATCCCCAAGATCCTGTTGAGATCCCAAAGTCCCGTTGAAACCCCAAAACCCCGACGAAATCCCCCAAATCCCAATGAAGTCCCAATGCCCCGCCGAGATCCCGTTGAGATCCCCAAACCCTGACGAAATCCCCAAACCCCGCTGAGATCCCGAAGCCCACCGAAACCCCAAAACCCCACCCAAATCCCCAAAACCCCACCCAAACCCCAAATCCCCGTCGAGATCCCAAGATCCCGTCGAGATCCCAAGATCCCACTGAAATCCCAAAGCCCGCCAAAACCCCAAAACCCCACTGAAATCCCCAAACCCTGCCAAAATCCCAAAACTCCGCGACCGCGCAAAATCCCCAAACCCCGCTGCGACCCCAAAACCCCCAAACTCACCTTAAATTTGGGGACGGGCAAGGAGAGGTCGCGGTGCTTGGCCCAGATGCGGCGGGGCCGCGGGTCCCGCACGTCGCCCTCGGGGCGGTACCCGGAATCCTATAGGGGAAAAATCAGGAAATCAGGCCAAAAGCTCCCCCCGAAAACCCCAAAACGCCCCCAAAAATTATTTTATGGGGTTTCTCCACCCCGTAAGTTTGACGTACGACCTCATAAACGCCCCCAAAATATCCTTAATGCCGTATTTATGGGATTTCCTATATAATTAAATATTTATAGGGCGTTTTTGGGGTCCCTGTTGGGTATCTGTGGGGCACCCCAAATCATTTTGATCCCAAGAACCTAAATATTTACGTCCAAACCCCGTAAATACCCCAAAAATATCCTTAAAGCCGTATTTATGGGGTTTCCAATATAATTGAGTACCTATAGGATGGTTTTCGGGTCCCTATTGGGCATTTATGGGGCACCCCAAGTCGTGGGGGGCCTCAAAACCCCAAATATTAATTTACAAACCCCACAAACACCCCAAAATATCTTCAATTATGGGGTTTCCTGGACTGTAGAGCACTTTTAGGATGATTTTAGGGTCCCTATTGGACATCTACGGGGCACCCCCAAATTGTGACGAGCCTCAAAACCCCAAATATTAATTTACAAGCCCCACAAACACCCCAAAATATCTTCAATTATGGGATTTCCTGGACTATAAGGCATTTATAGGGTGGTTTTGGGGTCCCCATTGCTGTCTATGGGACACCCCAAATCATGAAAAGCCTCAAAACCCCCAAATATTAATTTACAAACCCCACAAACACCCCAAAATATCTTCAATTACGGGGTTTCCTGGACTAAAGACCACTTTTAGAACGATTTTAGGGTCTTTTCGGGGTCCCCATCGGGCATCTACGGGGCACCCCAAATCGTGAAAATCCTCAAAACCCCAAATATCAACTCACAAACCCCCAAAACGCCCCCCCCAAAAATAAAAAAGAACATAACACATTTATAGGATTTTCTGCACGATCCCGCCCCTATAACGTTAGGGGGGGACGCTCCGTTTGCGGGGCCGCTGCTCGTTAACGGGCGGGTTTATTGACAAGCGGGGGGCTCGTTAATGAGCGCGGGGGGTCGTTAATAGGGGGGGCACTCACGGGGACGCTGAAGTGGACGCCATCGTAGCGGTACACCTTCTGGGGCGCGGCGCAGCGCGGGGTCCACCACCAGCTTGTAGCTGCGCCAGGGGACGCTGGGGGCCCGCTGGCTCTCACCCCCCGCCTCCGGCTCCATTCTGCCTCATTTACACTTTGGGGGGGGAAATGGGGTGAGGGGGTGTCCCCACACCCCTATAATCCCCTCCGAGGCCCCCGGTTAGCCTTGATCCCGTAAATCCCCCCGAATCCCATAGATCTCCCTCGAACCCCGTAAATTCCCCTCAAACCCCATAAATCTCCACCCCCACCCCATAACGTTCCCCTCGAACCCCATAAAATCCCCCTCAAACCCCATAAATCTTACTCTCAAACCCCATAAATGACCCCCAAGCCCCATAAATGCCCCCCCAAACCCCACAGATCCCCCCCAAACCCCATAAATGCCCCCCCAAGTCCCATAAGCCCCCCTCAAACCCCATAACTTCCCCCCCAAACCCCACAGATCCTCCCCAAACCCCATAACTTCCCCCTCAAACCCCACAGATCCCTCCCCGAGTCCCATAAGTCCCCCCCAAACCCCATAAATACCCCCGTAACCCCCCCAAACCCCATAAATCCCCCCCAAACCCCATAAATACCCCCTAACCCCCCCCAAACCCCATAAATCCCCCCAAACCCCATAAATACCCCCCCTAACCCCCCCCCAAACCCCATAAATCCCCCCAAACCCCATAAATACCCCCTAACCCCCCTCAAACCCCATAAATCCCCCCCAAGCCCCATAAATTCCCCCTATAACCCCCCATAACTCCTCTTCAAACCCCATAACTACCCCCCCCAAACCCCATAAATCTGCCCCCCAAACCCCATAAATCCCCCCAAACCCCACTATTTACCTCAGCCCCCCAATATTTACCTCAGCCCCCCCCCCTATGCCCCTCACCCCATCTTTTCCCTGGGACCCCCAACTTCTCCCTCAGCCCCCCAAATTCACCTCAGCCCCCCCCCGATCCCCTCACCCCGACTTTCCCCAAAAATCCCCCAAATTTACCTCAGCTCCCCAATATTTACCTCAGCCCCCCCCCCATTCCCCTCACCCCAACTTTTCCCTGGGACCCCCAACTTTTCCCTCGGCCCCCCCAAATTTACCCCAGCTCCTCACCACTTGCCTCAGCCCCCCCGTATTTACCTCACACCAACTTTCCCCTCAGCCCCCCAATATTCGCCTCAGCCCCCCCAATTCCTCTCAGCCCCCCCCAATTCCCCTCACCCCAGCTTTTATCTGGAACCCCCAATATTTACCTCAGCTCCTCCATATTTCTCTCAGCCCCCCAGTGCCCCTCACCCCAACTTTTCTCTGGGACCCCCAATTTTTTCCTCAGCCCCCCAATTCCCCTCAACCCCCCCCCTGTCCCCCTCAACCCCCCCTGTCCCCTTCAACCCCCCTGTCCCCTTCAACCCCCCTGTCCCCCTCAACCCCCTCACCTCCCCTCACGCCCCCCCGTCCCCCCCACACCAACTTTTCCCCGGGACCCCCAATTTTTTCCTCAGCCCCCCCCGAATTTACCTCAGCCCCCCCGTTCCCCCTCGGCCCCCCAATTCCCCTCAACCCCCCTCTCCCCTCAACCCCCCCCCCCCCTCAAACCCCCCTGTCCCTCTCAACCCCCCCGATTCCCCTCAACCCCCCCGATTCCCCCCACGCCCCCCAAGCCCCCCACGCTCCCCCCGCTCTCACCTGCCCGCTGCCGCCCCCGCGCGGACGCCGGAGCGGGGCGGGGCGGAGCCGGGCGGGGGGACCGAGGAAGGGCGGGGGGGGGCGGCTCCGGGAGGGGCCGGGGCCGGCAGCGGGACCGGGGCCGGGGCCGGGGCCGGGAGCGGAGCCGCCGCCGCCGCCGCCGCCGCCGGGGCCGGGACCCGGTGAGGGGAGGGAGGGAGGGGGCGGGGAGGGAGGAGGGGGCGGGGCCAACGGCGGAGCTCGCGCCGCGGAGCTCTCGCGAGAGCGCGGCGGCGCCCGGCAGCACTTTCGACACGGAGCCGTAACCGCCTCAACAACCCCCCGCCCGTATCAAAACCCCCCCGTTATCACCCCCCACACACTTTAAAAATTCCCCCCTTAATTCCCCCCGCATTAAACCAACCCCCGGGAACGCGCAGTGGAAGCGCGGCCCCGCCGCCGTGACGAATCTGCTGATAGCCCCGCGGCGAATCTGCCGACTCCCCCGTAAGGCGCGGTTTCGCTTCGCTGCGTTAATATTTTTCCCCTCTTCCCGGCTTTTTTCTCCTCATTCCGCGCCCCTCCCCACGTTTTACCCTTTTTCTCCTTATTCTTAATTTTATTTTTATTTTCAAGCTCGCGGCGAATGTGCTGAACAGCCACCGCGCCCTCGCTGCGCATGCGCAACGCCCTCCCAACTCCCTCCCCCGCCCTCCCGCCGCGCGCTCGCACTGCGCATGCTCCGGCCTCGCTCCTCCGCCCCCGCCCGCCACAGAGCCCGCCGCGCACGCGCAGTTCCCGCCCGTGACGCCGCCCTTTGCCCGTGCAGCGCAGGGCGCATGCGCTACTTCCTCCTCCCCCGCCCCCACCCGTGCGCATGCGCAGATCCCTCCCGCCGCGCGCCCCCTCCCTGCGCAGGGCCCGGCGCTGAGGGGCGGGGCTCCGAGACACGGGGGGCGTTGTTAATTTGCATAAATTTGCATACATTATGGAAAGTAGGGGAAATTTATAGGGTTACAGGGCATGGGGGAGCTGAGCTGAGAGGATATTCTGTGCTAAATAGGGGAAAGTGGGGAAATTTGAGGATAATTTAAGATATTTTGGGGCACTTTGGGCGTATTTTGGGATATTTTGGGACATTTTGGGATATTTTGGTGCAATTCGGGATGCTTTAGGATATCTGGGGACATTTCGGGGACAATTCGGGATACTTGGAGATGGTTCGGGATATTTTAGGGACATTTGGGGGCATTTAGGACATTTTGGGGCCATTTGGGGCCATTTTGGGGAAATTCGGGGCCATTTGGGGATATTTTAGGACATTTTCTTTTGGGATATTTGGGGAACACTGTGGGACATTTTGTTTTGGTGCACTGGGGGATATTTGGGGGCACTTCAGGGCATTTTGGGATTCTTCCAAACATTCTGGGTCATTCTGGGATATTTGGGGCCATTTTGGGGCATTTAGGGCCATTTTCTTTTGGGATGTTTCAGGATATTTGGGGCCGTTCTGGAATAGTTGAGGATATCTGGGGACATTTGAGGAAACTCTGGAACATTTGGGGACAAATTGGGATATTTTGGGACATGCGGACACACTTAGGGATATTTTCAGACACTTTGGGATGTTTGGGGACATTTTTGGGACATTTTAGGATATTTTAGGGCATTTTGGGATATTCGGGGACGTTTTAGGATATTTAGGGTCCTTTAATTTTTGGGATACTCCCGGATATTTGGGAAATTTGGGGGATCTCTCCGGACATTCGGGGCTATTTGGGGGCGTTTAGTTTGGGGACGTTTCGGGATATCGGGATATTTCGGGGACGTTTCGGGGTATTTGGGGACGTTTCGGGTTATTTCGGGACGTTTTAAGGCCCGGACGCCCCTCCCCCCAACCACAAACTGACAAATTTCGGCATTTTTTGTTAAAAAAAAAAAAAAAAAACACGACCATTTATTGGCGGAGGCGCCGCGGGGGCCCCGCCCCCCCTTAAGCCCCACCCCCTCCCCCTTCGGCCCCTCCCCCCAAATCCCGACGGGGGGAGGGGCCAGAAGAGGGGGAGGGGCAGCTTTGGTCCTGGAGGGGGGGCGAGGCCAATTTGGGGTCCCCCCTCCCCTCCCCCCACCCCCCCCCGCCGCCATTCAAGTCTTGAGGATTCAAGTATAAAAGCCCCGCCCCCCTGCGTCAGAAAGGGGGCGTGGCCTCCCGTGACCACGCCCACAAAGGGCGGGGCTCCCGTTGACCCCGCCCACATGGGGGCGGAGCCAACGCGCGCCCCTCCCCCTGCCGCCGAAGCCGCCCCTTCCCCTTTAAGACCCCAAGGCCCCGCCCACAACGGGGCGTGGCCAACGGAAGCCCCGCCCCCTTGTCGACCCCACCCGTTTTCACCAAGGGGGCGTGGCCACTCTAGGCCACGCCCCCTCCTATCCCTGAGGGGCGCCCCCTGATTGGCCGCAGGGAGGGGCGGGGCGTTTGGAAGGGGCGGGGCTTAAATGGGGCGTGGTCATAGGGGGCGGGGCTTATAAGGGGGCGGGGCTTACAAGGGGGCGTGGCCAGGCTGCCCCTCCCCCATCAGTGCATAGCTTTAATGAAGGAACCTCGTCAAAAGGGGGGGGGGAGGGGCGATTTTGGGGGGTCCCCAAATTTTTGGGGGGGTCCCCAAATTTTTGGGGGGTCCCCAAATTTTGGGGGGGTCCCCAAATTTTTGGGGGGGTCGGCCCCGATTTTGGGGGGTTTTGGCCCCGATTTTGGGGGGTCCCTAAAGGCTGGGGGGGGTCCCCAACATTCGAGGGGGGCCCCAAAGTCCTTGGGGGGGGATCCCCAAATTTTTTTGGGGGGGGGGGGGTCCCCAAAATTCTGGGCGGGGTCAGCCCCGATTTTGGGGGGATTTGGCCCAACTTGGGGGGTCCCCAAAGTCCCGGGGGGTCCCCAAAGTCCCGGGGGGTCCCCAAAATTCGGGGGGGGTCCCCAAAGTCCAAGAGGGGGCTCACCGGCATCCGGGGGGCTCCCCAATTTTTGGGGGGGGACCCCCATCTTCTGGGGAGGGTCCGCATCTTCCTGGGGGGTCCCCCTTTTTCCGGGGGGGTCCCATTGCCGGGGGGGGGGGGTCCACATCTTCTGGGGGTCCCCAATAACGGTGGGGGGGGGCCCCCATCTTCTGGGGGGGGGTGTCCCCATGGTCCTGGGGGGGCCCCCATTCGGGGGTGTCCTCGTAATCCTTGGGGGGGGGTCCCCAAAATTCTGGGGGGGGGTCCCGAAGGCCTTCGGGGGTCCCAATGGTCCTGGGGGGACCCCAAATTCGGGGGGGGGTCCCCAAGTCCTCAGGGGGCGTCCTCACATCCGGGGGGTCCCCATAATCCAGGGGGGTCCCCATAATCCGGGGGGGGTCCCCATAATCCGGGGGTCCCCATAATCCGGGGGGGTGTCCCCAAGTCCTGCGGGTTCCCCGTAAGCTGGGGGGGTCCCCAAATCCTTGGGGGGGGGGGATCCCACAGTCTTGGGGGGGTCCCCATAACCCGGGGGTCCCCGAGGTCCCGGGGGTCCCTGGGGGGTCCCCACAATCCAGGGGGGTCCCAATGGTCCCCGGGGGGGGTCCCCATAACCCGGAGGGTTCCCCATTGGTCCTGGGGGGTCCCCACCAAGTCCCGGGGGGTGGGGGGTCCCCAAAACCCAGGGGAGGGGTCCCGAAGTCCTTGGGGGGTCCTCAAAACCCGGGGGAGGTCCTGAAGTCCTTGGGGGGGTCCCCCAAAACCTGGGGGTCCCAAAGTCCTTGGGGGGGGGTCCCAAAGTCCTTGGGGGGGTCCCCGTAACCCGAGGGGCAGGGGGCGTCCCCAAATCCCGGGGGGTCCCCCCAAAAACCCCCCCGGGGGGCCCTGCCCTAGCTGTCCTTGAGCAGCAGCTTCTCCTCGGGGGTCCGGAAGGTTTGGGGGTGCGGAAGGGGCGGGGGTCCCCCCCGGGGCCGGCGGGGGGGGGGGGCAGGGGGCGGCTCGCGGCAGAGGCGGGCGCAGGCCTCGGGGCTGACGAGGCGGCAGGAGCGGAGGTCGACGCGGCGCAGGCGGGGGCAGCGGCGCAGGGCGGGCAGGCACTGGTCGGTCAGGCGGGGGCAGCCTGGGGAGGAAAGGGTTAAAAAAAAAGGGAAAAGAAAAAAAAAGGTGGTTAGAGGGACCCTAAAAAAAAACTAAAAAGGACCCTAAAGGGGGACCCTAAAAGGGACCCCAAAAGGGACCCTAAAAGAGACCCCAAAAAATACCCTAAAAGGGACCCCAAAAGGACCCCAAAAGGGGATGGAAAAGGACCCTAAAAAGGACCCTAAAAAGAGACCCCAAAAGGGACCCTAAAAGGACCCCAAAAGGGACCCTAAAAAGGACCCCAAAAAAACCCTAAAAGGGACTCCTAAAAAGGACCCTAAAAGGGACCCCAAAAAAAAACCCTAAAAAGAACCCTAAAAAGATCCCCAAAAAGGACCCCAAAAGGACCCTTCAAAACCCTAAAAGGGACCCTAAAAGGACCCTAAAAGGGACCCAAAAAAAAACCCTAAAAAGAACCCCAAAAAGGACCCCAAAAGGGGATGGAAAAGGACCCTAAAAGGACCCCAAAAGGACCCCAAAAGGGACCCTAAAAGGGACCTCAAAAAATACCCTAAAAGGGACCCTAAAAGGGACCCTAAAAGGGACCCCATAAAAAACCCTAAAAGAACCCTAAAAAGGGGATGGAAAAGGACCCCAGAAGGGACCCCAAAAGGGACCCTAAAAGGGACCCCAAAAAAACCCTACAAGGAACCCTAAAAAGGACCCCAAAAAGGGGACGGAAAAGGACCCTAAAAGGAACCCTAGAAGAATCCCTAAAAGGGACCCTAAAAGGACCCCAAAAGGACCCAAAAGGACCCCAAAAGGGGACAGAAAGGGACCCTGTGAAAAGGACCCTAAAAGGGACCCCAGAAAGGGGATGGAAAGGGACCCTAAAAAGGACCCTAAAGGGACCCTAAAAGGGACCCCCAAAAAAACCCTAAAAGGAACCCTAAAAAAGACCCCAAAAAAGAGATGGAAAGGGACCCCAAAAAGGACCCCAAAAGGACCCCAAAAAGGGGACAGAAAGGGACCCTGAAAAGGACCCTAAAAGGAACCCTAAAAACAGAACCCAAAGAAAAACCCTAAAAGGAACCCTAAAAAGGGTTCCTAAAGAGATCCTAAAAGGGACCCCAAAAGAAACCCTAGAAGGGACCCCAAAAAGGGGACGGAAAGGGACCCTAAAAAGGACCCTAAAAGGGACCCCAAAAGGGACCCTAAAAAGGAACCCAAAAGGGACCCTAAAAAGAGACCCCCCCAAAAAAATAAAAGAAACCCTAAAAGGGTTCCTGAAGGGATCCTAAAAAGTACCCCCAAAAAAACCTAAAAAGGACCCTAAAAAGCACCCCAAAAAGGACCCCAAAAAGGAGATAGAAAGGGACCCTAAAAGGACCCTAAAAGGGACCCTAAAAAGAGACCCCCCAAAAAAACCTAAAAGGAACCCTAAAAGGGTTCCTGAAGAGATCCTAAAAGGGATCCCAAAAGGGTTTGTAAAGGGACCCCGAAAGGGGCCCCACAAAAAAAAACACTAAAAGGGACCCGAAAAGGACCCCAAAAAGACCCTAAAAAGAGATCCCAAAAAGGAATCCAAAAGGGGACGGGAAGGGACCCTAAAAGGACCCCAAAAGGGACCCTAAAAGGACCCCAAAAGGGACCCCAAAAGGACCCCCAAAAAACCTAAAAGGGACCCTAAAAGGGATCCTAAAGGGACCCCAAAAGGACCCTAAAAAGGGCCCTAAAAGGACCCCAAAAAGAGACCCCAAAAGACCCTAAAAGGACCCAAAAGGGCCCCTAAAAGGGCCCCCAAAAAGACCCCAAAAGAGGGGACCCCAAACGTCCCCGAGATGTCCCCAAGAGTCCCTAAACGTCCCCAAACCGGCACCAGGATGTCCCCAAATGTCCCCAAAATGTCCCCAAATGTCCCCAAATGTCCCCAAACCCCCTCAAGATGTCCCCAAATGTCCCCAAATGTCCCCAAGGGTCCCCAAGGGTCCCTAAGATGTCCCCAAGGTGCCACCAAACCCCCCGAGATGGCCCCAAGTGTCCCCAAACTGGCACCAGGATGTCCCCAAATGTCCCCAAAATGTCCCCAAACCCCCTCAAGATGTCCCCAAATGTCCCCAAGGGACCCAAAGTGTCCCTAAGATGTCCCCAAGATGCCACCAAACGCCCCCAAAATGGCCCCAAAACCCCCCAAGATGTCCCCAAATGCCCCCAAACTGGCACCAGGATGTCCCCAAATGTCTCAAAATGTCCCCAAATGTCCCCAAACCCCCCAAGATGCCCCCAAGGGGTCCCCAAATGTCCCCAAGTGTCCCTAAATGTCCCCAAACCCCCCAAGATGTCCCCAAGGTGCCCCCCAAACCCCCCCCCAAGATGGCCCCAGATGCCCCCAAACTGGCACCAGGATGTCCCCAAATGTCCCCAAACCGCCCCAAGATGTCCCCAAGGCTCCTGAAGTGTCCCCAAATGTCCCCAAACCCCCTCAAGATGTCCCCAAATGTCCCCAAATGTCCCCAAGGGTCCCCAAGGGTCCCTAAGATGTCCCCAAGGTGCCCCAAAACCGCCCCAAGATGTCCCCAATTTCCCCCGAACTGCCACCAGGATGTCCCCAAACATCCCGAAATGTCCCCAAAATGTCCCTAAGATGTCCCCAAACCCCCTCAAGATGCCCCCAAGATGTCCCCAAGGGTCCCCAAGTGTCCCTAAGATGTCCCCAAGGTGCCCCAGAACCCCCCCAAGATGGCCCCAAATGCCCCCAAAATGGCACCAGGATGTCCCTGAATGTCCCCAAGCCCCCTTAAATGTCCCCAAATGTTCCCAAACCCCTCAAAATGTCCCCAAATGTCCCCAAACCCCCCAAAATGTCCCCAAGTGTCCCCAAATGTCCCCAAGTGTCCCAAAGTGTCCCTAAAATGTCCCCAAGGTGCCACAAAACACCCCCAAGATGTCCCCAAATGTCCCCAAATTGGCACCAGGATGTCCCCAAATGCCCTGGAATGTCCCCAAAATGTCCCCAAACCCCCTCAAGATGTCCCCAAATGTCCCCAAGGGTCCCAAAGTGTCCCTAAGATGTCCCCAAGGTGCCCCAAAAACCCCCCCCAAGATGGCCCCAAATGCCCCCAAACTGGCACCAGGATGTCCCCAAATGTCCCGAAATGTCCCCAAAATGTCCCTAAATGTCCCCAAACCCCCTCAAGATGCCCCCAAATGTCCCCAAGATGTCCCTAAATGTCCCCAAACCCCCCAAGATGTCCCCAAGGTGCCCCAAACCCCCCCAAGATGGCCCCAAATGCCCCCAAACTGGCACCAGGATGTCCCCAACCCCCCGCAAAAATGCCCCCAAATGTCCTCAAACCCCCGAAACGTCCCAAAACCCCCCCGAAACGTCCCCAAAACGTCCCCACCTGCCAGGTTGAGCTCGGCCAGGCAGTGCCGCAGCCCCCAGGGCCCCCAGGGCGCCGTCCCCGAGGCGGGCGCAGTGGCTGAGGTCGAGCGAGGCGAGCTGGGGCGCGTGGCGGGCCACCAGGCGCAGCGACGCCTCCGTCACCTCCAGCCCCGCCAGCCGCAGCTCCACCAGGTTGGGGAGCCGCCCGCGGGGCTCGGGGGCCTGGGGGGGACGGGGAGGTGAGGGGACCCCAAAACCCCATAGTGTCCCCCCAAATCCCATAGTGTCCCCCCAAATCCCCCCCAATATCCCCAAACCCTCCTGTTTTCACCCAACCCCCATTTCCCCAAATCCCCCAACCCCCCCAACCCCCCATTTCCCCCAAAACCCCCAAATCCCCCCAATTCCCCCATTCCCTCCATTTCCCCCCATTTCCCCCCAATTCCCCCAAATCCCCCCCAATTCCCCCCAGTCTCCCCATTTCCCCCAATCCCCCCAATTCCCCCAAACCCCCCACTCTCCCCATTTCCCCCATTTGCCCCCAATTACCGCCAAATCCCCCAACCCCCCCCCATTTCCCCCATTCCCCCCCAATCCCCCCATTCCCCCAAATCCACCCAAATCCCCTAAATCCCCCCATTTCCCCCAATCCCCCCCAGTCTCCCCAATGCCCCCCAACCCCCCATTTCTCCCAACCCCCCCAAATCCCCCATTTCCCCCAAATCCCCCCAGTCCCTCCATTTCCCCCAAATCCCCCCACTTCCCCCAACCCCCCAAATCCCCCATTTCCCCCAATTTCCCCCAATTCCCCCAAACTCCGTTTTCCCCAAACCCCCCCAAATCCCCCCAATTCCCCCAATTCCCTCCATTTCCCCCCAAATCCCCCCAAACCCCCAATCCCTCCCAATCCCCCCATTTCCCCCATTTCCACCAAACCCCCCAATCCCCCCAAACCCCCCACTTCCCCCAAATCCCCCAAATCTCCCATTTCCCCTAAATTCCCCCAACCCCCCAATCCCCCCATTTCCCCCATTTCCCCCCAATCCCCCAAATCCCCGCAACCCCATTTCCCCCAACCCCCCCAACTCCCCCATTTCCCCCAAACCCCTACTCTCCCCATTTCCCCCAAATCCCCCCAATTCCCCCAAATCTCCCCATTTCCCCCATTTCCCCCAACCCCCCCAACCCCCCCATTTCCCCCATTTCCCCCCAATTCCCCCAAACCCCCCAATCCCCCAACCCCCCCAAATCCCCATTTCTCCGAAACCCCCAAACCCCCCAATTCCCCCATTACCCACAATCACCCCCATCCCCCCAAACCCCCAAATCCCCCAATTCCCCCAACCCCCCCATTTCCCCCAACCCCCCAATGCCCCCATTTCCCCCAAACCCCCCCAATCCCCCCAATCCCCCCAATTCCCCCAAAACCCCCCAACCCCCCATTTCCCCCAACCCCCCCAATCCCCCCAATTCCCCCAAAACCCCCCAACCCCCCCATTTCCCCCCAAACCCCCCCCATTCCCCCAAACCCCCCAATCCTCCCATTTCCCAATTCCCCCAAAACCCCCCCATTTCCCCCCATTTCCCCCATTTCCCCCCAACCCCCCCATTTCTCCCAAATCCCCCAAACCCCCCCAAATCCCCCAAACCCCCCCAAATCCCCCAAACCCCCCAAATCCCCCAAACCCCCCCGTACCTCGGCCGTCCCCCGGGGCGGGCAGCAGCTCGCGCAGCTGGGCGTCGCGCAGCTCGGGCACCCAGCGCAGGTCCAGCAGGCGCAGCGAGGCCAGGCTGGCCGTGCCCAGCGCCGACACCGCGCACCACGAGCACCCGCTCAGCACCAGCTCCCGCAGCCCTGCGGGGGGGGGACGGGGAACCCCGAAACCCCGCTGGGATCCGCCGGAACCCTGCCGGGATCCGCCAGAACCCCAAAACCCAACCGGGATTGACCAAAACCCAACACGGAACCCCCAAAACCCAACCAGGACTGACCAAAACCCAACTGGGAAACCTCAAAACCTAAACAGGTTTGACCAAAACCCAACCGGGATCCAACAGAACCCAAAAGGAAACCCCAAAACCCAACCGGGAAACCCCAAAACCCAACCAGGATCCACCAAAACCCAACTGGGAAACCCCAAAACCCAACCGGGAAACCCCAAAACCCAACCGGGATCCACCAAAACCCAACCGGGATCCACCAAAACTCAACCAGGAAACCCCAAAACCCAATCAGGATTGACCAAAACTCAACCGGGATCCACCAAAACTCAACTGGGAAACCCGAAAACCCAACCGGGATTGACCGAAACCCAAAGGGAAACCCCAATACCCAACCGGGATTGACCAAAACCCAACAGGAAACCCCAAAACCCAACCGGGATCCACCAAAACCCAAAAGGAAACCCCAATACCCAACCGGGGAAACCCCAAAACCCAACCAGGAAACCCCAAAACCCAACCAGGATCCACCAAAACCCAACCGGGATCCACCAAAACCCAACCGCGATCCACCAAAACCCAACCGGGAAACCCAAAAACCCAACCGGGATTGACCAAAACTCAACTGAGAAACCCCAAAACCCAACCGGGATTGACCAAAGCCTGTAAGGAACCCCCAAAACCACACTTGAGATCCACCAAAACCCCACTGAGATCCACCAAAACCCAAAGGGAAACCCCAAAAGCCCACAGAGAACCAAGACACCCTTGAAGAACTCAACGATGCGTTGAGATGCCACCACGATCCCCAACACCCTACAGACCCTACAACCCGTGGGGCGCCCCCCACCGCCCGCAGCCCCCCAAAACCCCCTGGAAACCCCCAAAACCCCAGTGGGGACCCCAAAACCTCTACAGGAAACCCCCAAAACCCCAACGGGGACCCCGAAACTCCTATAGGGACTCCCCAAAAACCCACAGAGAAACCAAGATACCCTTGAAGAACTCAACGATGTGTTGAGATGCCACCACGACCCCCAACACCCTACAGACCCTACAACCCGTGGGACAACCCCCACCACCCGTAGCCCCCAAAACCCCCAGGAAACCCCTAAAACACCAATGGGGACCCCAAAACTCCCATAGGGTCTCCCCAAAAACCCACAAAGAACCAAGACACCCTTGAAGAACTCAACGATGCGTTGAGATGCCACCACGGCCCCCAGCACCCTATTGACCCTACAACTCGTGGGGCGCCCCCCACCGCCCGCAGCCCCCCAAAACCTTACGGGGACCCCAAAAAAAAACCCCAAAAGCCCACCCTGGAGGCGGGAGATGAGCCAGGAGAGCTGCTTGCGGGAGATGCCGGTCCAGCTGAGGTCCAGGCTGGCGGGCTGGCGGCGCACGATCCCGCTCAGCATGGACGGGGTGACGGCCGCCCGGCGGCTCAGGTCGATGCGGGTCCACAGGCGGCGGTCGCAGCACCTGGGGGGGCCCCGAAATTTAGAGAAAAACCCAAATTCGGGCAATCTGAGGTCGAGGGGAACCCGAAATTTGAAGGGCGTAAAAATTTGGGCGATTCGACGGTTTAGGGGAGGTGAAAATTGGAAAATCCCATAAATTTGGGCGGTTCAAACGTTATGGGGATCCCAAAATTTAGAAAACCCTAAGATTCGGGCGATCCCAAAATGTAGAACACCCCAAAATTTAGAGAAAACCCCAAATTTGGGTAATCTGAAGTTGAGGGGAACCCAAAATTTGAAGAACGACAAAGTTTGGACAATTTAATGGTTTAGGGGAGGCAAAAATTCGGAAAACCTGCAAATTTGTTTGTTTCAAAATGTATGCGGATCCCAAAATTTAGAAAACCCTAAAATTTGGGCGATCCCAAAATGTAGAACACCCCAAAATTTAGAGAAAACCCCAAATTTGGGAAATCTGAGGTTGAGGGGAACCCAAAATTTGAAGGGTGTAAAAATTTGGGCGACTTGACGGTTTAGGGGAGGCGAAAAGTGGGAAAACCCATAAATTTGTTTGATTCAAATGGTATGGGGATCACAAAATCTAGAAAACCCTAAATTTCGTGCGATCCCAAAATGCAGAACACCTCAAAATTTAGAGAAAAACCCAAATTTGGGAAATCTGAGATTGAGGGGAACCCAAAATCTGAAGGACATCAAAATTTGGGCGATTCGATGGTTTAGGGGAGGCAAAAATTGGGAAAACCCATAAATTTGGGCGGTTCAAACATTATGGGGATCCCAAAATCTAGAAAACCCTAAAATTCGGGCGATCCCAAAATGCAGAACACCCCAAAATTTAGAGAAAACCCCAAATTTGGGCAACTGAGATTGAGGGGAACCCAAAATTTGAAGAACGACAAAGTTTGGACAATTTAATGGTTTAGGGGAGGCAAAAATTCGGAAAACCTGCTAATTTGTTTGATTCAAAATGTATGGGGATCCCAAAATTTAGAAAACCCTAAGATTCAGGCAATCCCAAAATGTACAACACCTCAAAATTTAGAGAAAACCCCAAATTTGGGAAATCTGAGGTTGAGGGAAAACCAAAATTTGAAGAACGTCAAAATTTGGGCGACTTGACGGTTTAGGGGAGGCGAAAAGTGAGAAAACCCATCAATTTGTTTGATTCAAATGGTATGGGGATCCCAAAATTTAGAAAACCCTAAAATTTGGGCGATCCCAAAATGAAGAACATCTCAAACTTTAGAGAAAACCCCAAATTTGGGAAATCTGAGGTTGAGGGGAACCCAAAATTTGAAGAATGTCAAAATTTGGGCGATTTGACGGTTTAGGGGAGGCGAAAATTGGAAAATCCCATAAATTTGGGCGGTTCAAACATTATGGGGATCCCAAAATCTAGAAAACCCTAAGATTCGGGCGATCCCAAAATGTAGAACACCCCAAAATTTAGAGAAAAACCCAAATTTGGGCAATCTGAGGTTGAGGGGAACCCAAAATTTGAAGAATGACAAAATTTGGGCGATTCGACGGTTTAGGGGAGTCAAAAATTTGGAAAACCCATAACCCATGACCCTAAAACCCATCCCAATGACCCTAAACCCCTCCCAGTGCTCCCAGTAACACCTCCCAGTGCTCCCAGTGCCCCCAAAGCCCCTCTAGTCACCCACAAAACCCCTCCAAGCCCCTCCCAGTGCTCCCAGTAACCCCTCCCAGTGCTCCCAGTTACCCTTCCCAGTGCTCCCAGTTACCCTAAAGCCCCTGCAGAGCTCCTTTATGTGTCCCGAAAGCCCCTCTAAGTGCCCCGAAAACTCCTGCAATGACCCTAAAATGCATCCTAAAGACCCCAAAACACCTCTAATGACCCTAAAACCCCTCCCAGTGCTCCCAGTAACCCCTCCCAGTGCTCCCAGTGCCCTTAAAGCCCCTCTAAAGCACCTCTAAGTATTCCTAGAGCCCTTCTAAGTGCCCCTAAAGCCCCTATAAGTGCCCCTAAAGCTCCCCTAATGACCCTAAAATGCATCCCAATCACCCCAAATCCCTCCCAGTGACCCCAGACCCCCTCCCAGTGCTCCCAGTAACCCCTCCCAGTGCTCCCAGTAACCCTAAAGCCCCTCCAGAGCTCCTTTAAGCGCCCCTAAACCCCTTCTAAGTGGTCCTAAAGCCCCTATAAGTGCCCCTAAACACCCCATAATGACCCTAAAATGCACCCTAGTGACCCAAAACCTCTCCCAGTGCCTCCCAGTGCTCCCAGTGACATCTCCCAGTGCTCCCAGTAACCCCAAATCTTTTCCGAAGCTCATTTACGTGTTCCTAAAGTCCTTCTAAGTGCCTGTAAAGCCCCTCTAAGTGCCCCTAAAGCCCCCCAACTGCCCCTAATTCCCCTCTGATGATCCCAAAGCCCCCCCAGTGCCCCCAGACCCCCTCCCAGTGCTCCCAGTAGCCCCTCCCAGTACGGACCAGCGGCTCCAGGTGCGGCAGACCCTCATGCAGACGCAGAGCTCGCGGGAGGAGAGGTGGAGGAAGACGGCGAGCACCCCCACAGACCCCTCCCAGTGCTCCCAGTAACCCCTCCCGCTGCTCCCAGTGCCCCTAAAGCCCCTCTACTCACCCCCAAAACCCCTCCAATCCCCTCCCAGTGCTCCCAGTAACCCTTCCCAGTGCTCCCAGTGCCCCTAAAGCCCCTCCAAAGCAACTTTAAGCTTTCCTAAACCCCTTCTAAGTGCCCCTAAAGCCCCTATAAGCGCTCCTAAAGCTCCCCTAATGACCCTAAAATGCATCCTAGTCACCCCAAATCCCTCCCAGTGACCCCAAACCCCCTCCCAGTGCTCCCAGTAACCCCTCCCAGTGCTCCCAGTAACCCCTAAAGCCCCTCCAGAGCTCCTTTAAGCGTCCCTAAACCCCTTCTAAGTGCCCCTAAAGCCCCTATAAGTGCCCCTAAACACCCCATAATGACCCTAAAATGCACCCTAGTGCCCCCCAAACCCCTCCCAGTACTCCCAGTAACCCCTCCCAGTGCTCCCAGTGCCCCTAAAGCCCCTCCATAGCTTCTTTAAGCGTCTCTAAAGCCCCTCTACGTGCCCCTAAAGCCTCTCTAATGACCCTAAAAGCTCTCCCCGTGACCCCAAAGCCCCTCTAAGTGCCCCCGAAGCCCCCCTAGTGACCCCAGACCCCCCCAGTGCTCCCAGTAACCCCTCCCAGTGCTCCCAGTAACCCCAAATCTCTTCCGAAGCACCTTTAAGTGTCCCGAAAGCCTCTCTAAGCGTTCCTAAAGCCCCCTAGGGACCCTAAAACACATCCCAGTGACCCCAAACCCGCCCGAATCGCCCCCAGACCCCCTCCCAGTGCTCCCAGTAGCCCCTCCCAGTACGGACCAGCGGCTCCAGGTGCGGCAGACCCTCATGCAGACGCAGAGCTCGCAGGAGGAGAGGTGGAGGAAGACGGCGAGCACCCCCACGGACCCCTCCCAGTGCTCCCAGTAACCCCTCCCGCTGCTCCCAGTGCCCCTAAAGCCCCTCTAGTCACCCCCAAAACCCCTCCAAGCCCCTCCCAGTGCTCCCAGTAACACCTCCCAGTGCTCCCAGTGCCCTTAAAGCCCCTCTAAAGCACCTCTAAGTATTCCTAGAGCCCTTTTAAGTGCCCCTAAAGCCCCTATAAGTGCCCCTAAACACCCCATAATGACCCTAAAATGCACCCTAGTGACCCAAAACCTCTCCCAGTGCCTCCCAGTGCTCCCAGTAACATCTCCCAGTGCTCCCAGTAACCCCAAATCTTTTCCGAAGCTCATTTACGTGTTCCTAAAGTCCTTCTAAGTGCCTGTAAAGCCCCTCTAAGTGCCCCTAAAGCCCCCTAATGACCCCAAAGCCCCCTCCAATGACCCCAAAGCCCCTCCCAGTGCTCCCAGTAACCCCTCCCAGTGCTCCCAGTGCCCCTAAAGCCCCTCTAAAGCACCTCTAAGTATTCCTAGAGCCCTTCTAAGTACCCCTAAAGCTCCTATAAGTGCTCCTAAAGCCCTCGTACTGACCCTAAAACACATCCCAGTGACCCCAACCCCCCCGAATCGCCCCCAGACCCCCTCCCAGTGCTCCCAGTAGCCCCTCCCAGTACGGACCAGCGGCTCCAGGTGCGGCAGACCCTCATGCAGACGCAGAGCTCGCGGGAGGAGAGGTGGAGGAAGACGGCGAGCCAGACGTCGCGCTGCATGACGTGGGCGGCCCCGCTGTCCAGGGGCAGGCAGTCGGGTTCGGGGCTGGCGGGGGGGGCCGCACCACGTGCCGCTCCCAGACCCGTTGGTTTTGGGGCGGGGGGGACGGGGGGCGGGGGGGCGCCGCCGGGGCACCGTCTGGGGGGGGGGGATGGGGTAGAGGGGGGCGGCGATATCCCGGGGGGTTTCGGCATCGTCGTCGTCGTCGTCGTTGTCGGAGGAGGAGGAGGAGGAGGGGGGCTAAAAGGGGGGCGGGGCTGCCCCCCGAGTCGGAGCCCGAGCTGGAGCTGGAGCTGGAGCTGGGGGCGCCGGGGGCGCGCTCGAGGAGGCGGCACATCTGGCGGAAGCGCTCCAGGCGCTCGCGCTGGCGGCCGGCCTGAAAAAGGGGGGGGGGGGGTCGGGGGGGTTATGGGGTCCAGGGGGGTTATGGGGGGTTATGGGGTCGGGGGGGGGGGCTATGGGGGGGTTATGGGGTCGGGGGGCCTTTGGGGGGGGTTATGGGGTCGGGGGGGGTTATAGGGTTGGGGGGGGGGCTATGGGGGGGGGGTTATGGGGTCGGGGGGGGTTATGGGGTGGGGGGGGGGGGGGGGCTATGGGGGGGTTATGGGGTTTGGGGGGGGGGCTATAGGGGGGGTTATGGGGTCGGGGGGTTATGTGGTCGGGGGGGGGGGGCTATGGGGGGGGTTATGGGGTCGGGGGGGGGCTATGGGGGGGGTTATGGGGTCGGGGGGGGTTATGGGGTCGGGGGGTTATGGGGAGGATTATGGGGTCGGGGGGGGGGCCTGGGGGGGGTTATGGGGTCCGGGGGGGGGTTATAGGGTTGGGGGGGGGGGGGCTATGGGGGGGGTTATGGGGTCGGGGGAGGGCTATGGGGGGGTTATGGGGTCAGGGGGCTCTTGGGGGGGGTTTATGGGGGTCAGGGGGGGGTTATGGGGAAGGCTGGGGGGGGGGGGGCCTTGGGGGAAGCTGGGGGGGGCCCTTGGGGGGAGCTGGGGGGGTTATGGGGTCGGGGGAGGGTTATGGGGTCGGGGGGGGCTGGGAGGGGGTTATGGGGTCGGGGGGGGCTATGGGGGGGGTTATGGGGTCGGGGGTATGGGGGGCCCTTGGGGAGAGGCTGGGGGGGGTTATGGGGTCGGGGGGCTATGGGGGGTTATGGGGTTGGGGGGGGTATGGGGGGCCCTTGGGGGGCTGGGGGGGGGGGTTATGGGGTCGGGGGGGGGCTATGGGGGGGGGGGGGTTATGGGGTTGGGGGGTATGGGGGGCCCTTGGGGGGAGCTGGGGGGTTATGGGGTCGGGGGGGCTATGGGGGGGGGTTATGGGGTCGGGGGGGGGGGCCTGGGGGGGTTATGGGGCTATTGGGGGGGGGCCCTTGGGGGTTATGGGGTCGGGGGGGCCCTGGGGGGGGGCTATGGGGCTATTGGGGGGGCCACATGGAGAGGGGAGGGCTCTTGGAGGGGTTATGGGGTCGGGGGGGGGCTATGGGGTCGGGGGGTGATGGGGAGGGGATTTGGGGGGGGGTTGGGGACACCCGGGGGTTTGGGGCCATTGGGGACCCCCCGGGGACACTTTGGAGGGGGGGGGGGGGATGTGGCTCACCTCAGCGTCGGGGGGCCGGAGGGGGGGAGCCCCCGGGGGCTGCAGCTCGGGGGGCCCGGGACCCCAGGTCACCTCCACCTGCGGGGGGGGGGGGAAGGGCGATGGGACCCCCCAGGAACCCCAAAATCACCCCCAACCACCCCAAAATGCCCCGGGACCCCTCGAATTCCCTAAATCCCCCAAAAGCGCCCCGAAAAACCCTAAAAGCACCCCAAACCCCCATCCCCCCGCCCCAAAACCCCTCAGATCCCTTAAATCCCCCAAACCGCCCCAAAAACCCCCAAAACCGCCCCAAAAACAGCCCCAAAAACCCCAAAAACCCCCAAAACCACCCCAAAACCCCCAAAACCGCCCCAAAAAACCCCAAAACGGCCCCCAAAACCCCCAAAACGGCCCCAAAAACCCCCAAAACGGCCCCAAAAACCCCCAAAACGGCCCCAAAAAACCCCAAAACCGCCCCAAAAACCGCCCCCAAAAAACCGCCCCAAAAAAAAACCCTAAAGCCCCCCAAAAGAAAACCCTAAAAGACCCCAAAAAACCCCTAAAATCGCCCCCCAAAAAACCCTAAAACTGCCCCAAAAAACCTAAAACCCTCCCAAAAACCCTCCCAGGACCCCCAAAATCCCCCCAAAATCTCTCAAATCCCCCCCAAACCCCTCCCCAGAACCTCCAAAAACCCCAAATCCCCCCCAAACCACCCCAAATCCCTTCTAGGACCCCAAAAATCCCCCAAATCCCCCCAAAAATCCCCCAAATCCCCCCAAAACCACCCCAAATCCCTCCCAAGACCCCCAAAAACCCCAAATCCCCCCAAAACCACCCCAAATCCCTCCCAAGACCCCCCAAAAACCCCAAATCCCCCCAAAAACCCCAAATCCCCCCAATCCCCCCAAAAATCCCCCCCGGGGGGTCCCCACCTTTTTGGGGTTTTCCTCTCGGACTCCTTTCAGCTGCCGAATTGAAAGCAAAAATCATGGGATTTCACCCCAAAACAGAAGAACCCCAAATACACCTCGGAAGACCCCAAAAATAACAATTTCCCCCTAAAAATAGGTATTTTTTGCCCCAAAACGGGGTGTTTTCCCCCAAAAATGGGGCTTCTTCCCCAAAAATAGCGTTTTTTCCCCCAAAAAATGGGGTTCCCTCATCTCAAAATGGGGTTTTCACCCCCAAAATATTACAGGTTTCTCCCCCAAAATGGGACTTCTCTCTCAAAAATAGCATTTTTTTCCCCAAAAATGGGCGTTTTACCCCCCAAAAATGGGGTTTTCCCCTCGAAAATTGGGATTTCAACCCTAAAATGGGGTTTCCTCCCCAAAAATGGGGCTTAACCCGCAAAATAGGTGTTTTTCCCCAAACTATTGGGGTTTCCCCCCGAAAAATGGGGGTTCTCTCCCCAAAAACTGGCACTTAACCCCCAAAACCTGCTGTTTTGGCTCAAAAAGGAGTTTTCCCCCAAAAAAGGGGGTTCCCTCCAAAAAAACGGGGCTAAAACACCAAAAAGTTGGTATTTTTCCCCAAAAATAAATGTTTTCCCCCCCAAAAAAGGGCTTTTTCCACCAAAATTGGGGCTTAACCCCCCAAAATGGGTATTTTTCCCAAAATAGTGGTTCTTCCCACCAAAAACGGGGCTAACACACCAAATAATGGGCCTTTTTCTCCCCCAAAATGGGCGTTTTTCACCCAAAAATGGAGTTTACCAAAAGAGGGATTTCTCCCCCAAAAAGGGATCTGCCCCCCCCCCCCCAAAAAGGGATTTTCCCCAAAAAATACAAGTTTCCTCCCCCAAAAAAGGGATTTCCCCCAAAAAAGGGATCTGCCCCCTCCAAAAACAAGGATTTTCCCCCCCAAAAAAAAGATTTTCCCCCCCAAAAATGTGAATTTCCCCCCAAGAAAACGGATTCCCCCGAAAAAGCTATTTTCCCCCCAAAAAAGGATCTCCCCCCAAAAAAAGGGATTCCCCCCTCCCAAAAATAGAGTATTCCCACCCAAAAATCATGCGCCCCAAAATAAAATTCCCCCCCAAAAATAAAATTCCCTTCAAAAAAATAAAATTCCCTTCAAAAAAATAAAATTCCCCCCCCAAAAAATGAAATTCCCCCCAAAAATAAAATTCTCTTCAAAAAAATAAAATTCTCTTCAAAAAAATAAAATTCTCTTCAAAAAAATAAAATTCTCTTCAAAAAAATAAAATTCCCTTCAAAAAAATAAAATTCCCTTCAAAAAAATAAAATTCCCTTCAAAAAAATAAAATTCCCCCCCAAAAAATAAAATTCCCCCCAAAAAATAAAATTCCCCCCAAAAAATAAAATTCCCCCCAAAAAATAAAATTCCCCCCAAAAAATAAAATTCCCCCCCAAAAATAAAATTCCCCCCCAAAAAATAAAATTCCCCCCCCAAAAAATAAAATTCCCCCCCCAAAAAAGACATTTTTCCCGCAAAAAAAACTGAATTTTCCCAAAAAAGAGGAATTTCCCCCCCCCAAAATCGCGCCCCCAAACAAAAACGAGAATTTCCCCCAAAATAAAGCCCCCCCTAAAATTTGGGGGTCCCCCCCCCTCACCTTCTTCCGGGGGGGGGCCGTCGGGCTCCGTCTCCTGGCGGCGTTTCGGGGGCCCTCGTCGGGGGCCCCCTTGCGCTTGGGGGGGGGGCAGGGCCGGGGGGGCTCCTCGGTCAGCCGCCAGCGCCCCCCCTCGCCGTCCTCCCCCCGCCGCTTCGCCCCCCCTCCCCCACGTCCTAAATTTTGGAGGGGGGGGGGGGTGTCAGGTGGGGGACCCCCAAATTTGGGGGGGGGGGGGCCGATCCGTGACCACCCCCCCCCAAAAAAAATAATCCGAGAACCACAAAAAAACACAAAAAGTTGCCCCAAAATTTCACCCCCCCCCCCCCCCAAAATTTGAGCCCTTCAAAAGTCGAGGAAAGCCCCAACCCCCCCCCCCCAAAAAATTAAAATTCCCCCCCCCAGAAAATTAAAATCCCCCCCCGAAGATTAAATCCTCCCCCAGAAACTTTAAAATTCCCCCGAATTTTCCCAAAATTCCCCCCAATTTTCCCAAAATTCCCCCCAATTTTCCCAAAATTCCCCCCAATTTTCCCAAAATTCCTCTCAAAATTTTAAAACCTCCCCCAAAATCTTAAATCCTCCCCCAAAACTTTAAAAATCCCCCCAAAATTTTAAAATTCTCCTCCAAAATTTAAAAACCCTCCCCCAAAATTTTAAAATTCCCTCCAAAATTTTTAAAATTCTCCTCTAATCTTTTAAAAATCTCATTCTAAAATTTTAAAATTCACCAATATTTTAAAGTCACCAAAATTTTAAAATCCTCCCCCAAAATTTTAAAATCCTCCCCCAAAATTTTAAAATCCTCCCCCAAAATTTTAAAATCCTCCCCCAAAATTTTAAAATCCTCCCCCAAAATTTTAAAATTCCCCCCAATTCTTTTAAAATCTGTCTGTAAAATCTTAAAATTCCTCATTATTTTAAAATAACCTCCAAAATTTTAAAATCCTTCCAAATTTAAAATCCACCAGAAAAATTTAACAACCCCCCCCGCAAAAATTGTAAAACACCCCCCCAAAAATTGGGGATTCTCAAAAACCTGAAAAAATCCCCGAATTTCCCCCAAATTTCCCCAGTTTCCACCATTTTTTCCCCAATTTTCTCGAATTTTCCCCCAAAACTTAAAATTTACCCCAAATTTACCCCCGAGGAGCCCCCCAGAGTTAAAAGATCCCCTTAAAACCTAAAAGCTCCCCCCTGAAAACCCAAAAGGCCCCCACAAAAATTGAAACCCCCCAAAATATTTAAAATCTTCCCCAAAATTCAAAATCACCCCCAAATTTTTAGATCCCTCCCCAAATTTTAAAATCCCTCCCCAAATTTTAAAATCCTCTCCCAAAATTTTAACTCCCCCTCCCAAAAAAAAAATTTAAAGATCTCCCCCAAAATTTGGGGACCCTCAAAAACTCCCCAATTTTCCCTCCCAAATTCCCAAATTTTCCCCAAAACCGAAGAAATTCCCCAAAATTTACCCCCATGAAGACCCCAAGGAGCCCCCCCAGATTTAAAAGACCCCCCCCCAAATTTCGAAACCCCCTCCCAAATTTAAAATCCCCCCAAATTTTGGGGAGCCCCAAAACCCTAAAATCTTCCCCCAAAATTTAGCCCCCCCCCCAAAACCCCCAGAAATTTAAGGACCCCCCCAAAAAAAAATTTCGGGACCCCCCAAAAATTTTAGGACCCTTCCACCTCCCCCAAACCCTGCCCCCCTCAAAGGGAAAACCCCAAATTTTGGGGGGAAAAACCCCAAAATTTTTTTGGGGGGCCCCCAAATTTTAGGGGGGCCCAAAAATTATTGCCCCCCCCCAAAAAAAAAACACCCAGAGCCCCCCAATTCCCCCCCCCAAACCACCGGGACGCCCCCAAATCCCTCAGAATCGCCCCCAAAACTCTCAGAATTCCCCCAAAACCTCGTGCCCCCCCCCAAAAAATATTTAGGGTCCCCCCCAATTATTTAGGACCCCCCCCCAAATTTTTGGGACCCCCCCCCAAAAAATTTGGGGCCCCCCCACCTTGGCGCTGCGCCCCTCCCGCTTGCACTTGGGGCACTCCCAGCAGTTGGGGATCTCGGGGTTGATCACCGCCTCCGCGCGCCCCCATCTGCGGGTTTTGGGGCGAAAACGCAAAATTTGGGGGCGGCCCCCACTCGGGGGACCCCCCCGCACCCGTAGGGCCCCCCCCCCCAAAATTTGTGCCCCCCCCCCCTTTTTGGGGCGCCGTGGACCCCGAAGACCCCATAGCGTAGCACGGCTCCGTTGGGAAATTTGGGGGGCAGCCCCGTATTTAGGGGATCCCAAATATTTAGGGGACCCCTAAATTTGGGGGGAATGGGGAAATCTGAGCTTTTTGGGGAAAAATACATGTTTTTGGGGAAAAATCCCACGTTTTTGGGGAAAAAGCCCACTTTTGGGGGAAAAACCCTACTTTTGGGGAGCGTTTAGGTTGGGTGCTGCCCCATAGGGCCCCGTCCCACCCCATAGGGGGCTGCCCTATAGAAAACGGGGCCCCCCCATATTTTTTGGGGCACCCCCATGTAGGGAAAGCCCTGCTTTTTGGGGTAAAAGCCTCAATTTTAGGGAAAATCCCCCAATTTGCCAAAAAAATGGGGTTTTGGGGTTGTTTTACGTCTTGTAGGGCCGCACGCTATCCCCTCCCCACACTATAGGGCAGCTACCCCATAAAAAATGGGGCCCCCCCCATATTCTTTGGGGCACCCCCATATAGGGGAAGCCCCGCTTTTTGGGGTAAAACCCTCGATTTTAGGGAAAATCCCCCAAATTGCCAAAAAATGGGGAGTTTGGGTCACGTTGTGCCCCATAGGGGGGGCTCCCCCACCCCATAGGGGGCTGCCCCATAGAAAACGGGGCCCACCCCATAATTTTTGGGGCACCCCCATATAGGGGAAGCCCCGCTTTTTGGGGTAAAACCCTCGATTTAAGGGAAAATCCCCCAAATTGCCAAAAAATGGGGAGTTTGGGTCGCGTTGTGCCCCATAGGGGGCTCCCCACACTATAGGGGGCTGCCCCATAGAAAATGGGGGCCCCCCATATTTTTGGGGGCACCCCTATGTAGGGGAAGCCCCGCTTTTTGGGGTAAAACCCTCGATTTTAGGGAAAATCCCCCAATTTGCCAAAAAAATGGGGTTTTGGGGTTGTTTTACGTCTTGTAGGGCCGCACGCTATCCCCTCCCCCACACTATAGGGCAGCTGCCCCATAAAAAATGGGGCCCCCCCATATTTTTTGGGGCACCCCCAAATAGGGGAAGCTCTGCTTTTTGGGGCAAAACCCTCGATTTTAGGGAAAATCCCCCAAATTGCCAAAAAATGGGGAGTTTGGGTCGCGTTGTGCCCCATAGGGGGGCTCCCCACCCCATAGGGGGCTGCCCCATAGAAAATGCCCCCCCCCCATATTTTTGGGGGCACCCCCAAATAGGGGAAGCCCTGCTTTTTGGGGCAAAACCCTCGATTTTAGGGAAAATCCCCCAATTTGCCAAAAAATGGGGAGTTTGGGTTGCGTTGTGCCCCATAGGGGGGCTCCCCACCCCATAGGGGGCTGCCCTATAAAAAATGGGGGCCCACCCATATTTTTTGGGGCACCCCCATATAGGGGAAGCTCTACTTTTTGGGGTAAAAGCCTTGATTTTAGGGAAAATCCCCCAATTTGCCAAAAAACGGGGAGTTTGGGTTCCCCCTACGCTACACGGGGGCTGCCCCATAGAAAGTGGGGGCTCCCCTATATTTAGGGGGTTCCCCTATATTTAGGGGGGTCCCCCCATATTTAGGGGGGCACCCCTTATATGGCGGCCCCCCCATGGGGAAAAAAGCACATTTTTGGGGGGAAAAAAAATCCAATTTTTGGGAAAAAACCCTACTTTTTTGGGGCACGTCTTGCCGTTACGCGGCGCCGGCGGCCCCATAGCGCCCCAATCTTTGGGGCGGCCGCCCTATAGGAAAATGGGGGGGGTCCCCAAATTTTGGGGTGGGGGTTTTTAGGTCGGGGGGGGTCTTCGAGCAGGACGCCCCCAAATTAAGGCAAAAACGGGACGAAAAGAGGTTTAACGGGGCGGAAGCGCGGCGTACCGGGGGTTACGGCCCCGTAAATCGGCGGCCCTATCGTCGGGGGGTTTTTGCCCCAAAACGGGGTGCCCCCCCCCAAATTTTGGGGCCCCCCGGGGTACCTGGAGGCAGCGGGGGTGGACGATCTCGCTGCAGATGGTGCACTCCATCAGCGCCAGCTCCAGCCTCTCCTCCTCGCCCTCGGCCGCGTCCTCCCGGCCGGCCTCGCCGCACGCCCGGCACACGGCGGTGTGGGGCAGCACGGGCTGGGGGAAAACGGGGGGCAGTGAGACCCCAAAAGACCCCACAAAACCCTGCACACCCCTATGTGGCCCCAAAGACCCCAACGGGGCCCCAAACGCCGACGCGGAGACCCCAAAATAAGCCCCAAGTTGTCCCGATCCCAAAAACCCACCCCAAAACCGATCCCAAAAACCCACCCCAAAACCGATCCCAAAAACCCACCCCAAAACCGATCCCAAAAACCCACCCCAAAACCGATCCCAAAAACCCACCCCAAAACCGATCCCAAAAACCCACCCCAAAACCGATCCCAAAAACCCACCCCAAAACCGATCCCAAAAACCCACCCCAAAACCGATCCCAAAAACCCACCCCAAAACCGATCCCAAAAACCCACCCCAAAACCGATCCCAAAAACCAACCCCAAAAACCCACCCCAAAAGCCCCAGAAACCCACCCCAAAAAGCCCCAGAAACCCACCCCAAAAAAAACAGAAACCCACCCCAAAAAAACAGAAACCCACCCCAAAAACCCCAATGCAGCCCCAAACACAGATGCGGAGACCCCAAAATAAGCCCCAAATTGTCCCAATCCCAAAAACCCCAAAACCGATCCCAAAAACCCCAAAACCGATCCCCAAAAAGCAATCCCAAAAAACCCCAACGTGACCCCAAAGACCCAACACAACCCTAAAGACCCCAAAACCAGAGCCAAAAACCCCAACGCGGCCCGAAAACCAGACCCGAAGTCCCCAAAACAAGCCCCAAATTGTCCTGATCCCAAAAACCCCAAAACCGATCCCAAAAACCCCAAAACCGATCCCAAAAACCAACCCCAAAAAACCCCAACGTGGCCCCAAAGACCCAACACAACCCCAAAGACCCCAAAACCAGAGCCAAAGACCCCAACGCGGCCCCAAACGCGGACGCGGAGACCCCAAAATAAGCCCCAAATTGTCCCGATCCCCAAAACCCCAAAACGGCCCCAAAGACCCCAAAACTGCCCCAAAACACCCCAAAACAGACCCAAAGCAACCCCAAAGACCCCAACGCGGCCCCAAAACCACCCCAAGGACCCCAAAACCACCCCAAAACCACCCCAAAGACCCAACGCAACCCAACCCAACCTGCCCCGAAGACCCAACGCGACCCCACAGACCCCAAAACCTGCCCCCAAACGGCCCCAAAACTGCCCCAAAATGCCCCAAACCCGCCCCAAACCTGGACCCAAAGACCCCAAAACCACCCCAAAGACCCCAACGCAACCCCAAAGACCCCCCAAACCCAGCCACAAAGACCCAACGCAACCCAACCCAACGCAACCCAACCCAACGCAACCCAACCCAACCTGCCCCGAAGACCCAACGCGACCCCACAGACCCCAAAACCCGCCCCAAACCTGGACCCAAAGACCCAATGCAACCCCAAAACCACCCCAAAGACCCCAATGCAACCCCAAAACCACCCCAAAGACCCCAACGCAACCCCAAAACCACCCCAAAGACCCCAACGCAACCCAACCCAACGCAACCCAACCCAACGCAACCCAACCCAACGCAACCTGCCCCGAAGACCCAACGCAACCCCACAGACCCCAAAACCCGCCCCAGACCTGGACCCAAAGACCCCAACGCGACCCCAAAGACCCCAACGCGACCCCAAAGACCCCAACGCGACCCCAAAAGCACCCCAAAGACCCCAACGCAACCCAACCCAACACAACCTGCCCCGAAGACCCAACGTGACCCCACAGACCCCAAAACCTGCCCCAAAATGCCCCAAACCCGCCCCAAACCTGGACCCAAAGACCCCAAAACCACCCCAAAGACCCCAACGCAACCCCAAAGACCCCAACACAACCCCAAAACCACCCCAAACACCCAACCCAACGCAACCCAAACCAACGCAACCCAATCCAAACAGCCGCAAAGACCCAACGCGACCCCACAGACCCCAAAACCCGCCCCCAAACCTGGACCCAAAGACCCCAACGCAACCCCAAAGACCCCAACGCAACCCCAAAACCACCCCACAGACCCAACGCAACCCCAAAGACCCCAACGCAACCCCAAAACCACCCCAAACACCCAACGCAACCCAATGCAACCCAACCCAACGCAACCCAACCCAACGCAACCCCACAGACCCCAAAACCCGCCCCAGACCTGGACCCAAAGACCCCAACGCAACCCCAAAGACCCCAACGCAACGCCAAAGACCCCAACGCAACGCCAAAACCACCCCAAAGACCCCAACGCAACCCAACCCAACCCAATGCAACCCAACCCAACGCAACCTGCCCCGAAGACCCAACGCGACCCCACACAGACCCCAAAACCCGCCCCAAACCTGGACCCAAAGACCCAAAGCAACCCCAAAAGCACCCCAAAGACCCAACGCAGCCCCAAAACCACCCCAAAGACCCCAACGCAGCCCCAAAACCACCCCAAAGACCCCAACGCAACCCAACCCAACGCAACCCAACCCAACGCAACCTGCCCCAAAGACCCAACGCGACCCCACAGACCCCGAAACCCGCCCCCGAACGGCCCCCAACTCGCACCGCGGTGCACTGGCGCAGCAGGCAGGGACTGCTTCATGCGCCCAGGGCCGCCGAACTTCTTCATGTCGCGGCAGAAGTGGCAGGCGCCGCACTCGGAGCGCAGGCAGGCCCGGCACCTCCGGCACCGCGTCCGGCGCCGCCGAGCTCCCGCCCCCGCCCCGCGGCTCCGCTGCGGCATCGGCACCGCGCCTACGCCCGCCTGGGGGGGGGGGCGGCGGGGGGACGGCGGGACGCAGGAGGGATGTGGGGATACCGGGGGAGGGCGCCGAGGTGTGGGAGGGACGCGGGGACACCAAGACGTGGGGACAATGGGGGGACACGGGGACAAGGTGGGGACACCGAGACGCGGGAGGGACGCGGGGACACCGGGGGCGCCGAGGTGTGGGAGGGACACGGGGACACCAAGACATGGGGACAACGAGGGGACACGGGGACACCGGGACAAGGTGGGGACACGGGGGGACACGGGGACACCAAGACATGGGGACAACGATGGGACAAGGGGAGGGGACACCGAGACAGGGGGACAACGAGAGGACACGGAGACAAGGTGGGGACACGGGGACGTGGGAGGGATGCGGGGACACCGGGGGCGCCGAGATGTGGGAAGGACACGGGGACACCAAGACGTGGGGACACCGAGGGGACACGGGGACAAGGTGGGGACAACGAGGGGACATGGGGACAAGGTGGGACACGGGGACACCGAGACATGGGGACACCGTGGGGACAATGTGGTGACACCAAGACATGGGGACACCATGGGGACACCGAGATACGGGAGGGACACGGGGACACCAAAACGTGGGGACAACGAGGGGACACCGAGACGTGAGGACACAGGGACAAGGTGGGGACATGGGCACAAAGTGGGGACACCAAGACACGGGGACAACGAGGGGACACCGAGACATGGGGACAACGAGGCACAGGAACACAAGGACAACGAGGGGACACGGGGACAACGAGGGGACACGGGGACAACGAGGGGACACGGGGACATGGGGACAATGTGGGACACGGGGACAAGGTGGGGACAACGAGACACGGGGACAAGGTGTGGACATTGGGACAACGTGAGACGTGGAGACGAGGGGGACACCAAGGCATGGTGGGGACACGGGGACAATGTGGGGACACCGAGACACGGGAGGGACACGGGGACACCATGGGGACAACGAGGGGACACCAAGACACGGGGACACGGAGGAGATGGGGACAAATTGGGGACACGGGGACAACGTAGGGCCACAGAGACATGAAAACACGGGGTGGGGGGACACGGGGACAATTTGGGGACACGGGGACGTCGCGGGTACCACGGGCGTCACGGGGCCGTCGCGGGCGGCGTGGGGACGTCGCAGGGACCGAAATCGCCGTGGGGACATCGCGGGGACGTCAAAAAAAAAGGAAGAAAGAAAAAAAAAAGGCGAAGAGCCCGGTCAGCGATGGGGACATCGGGGGGGGGAAGGACACCGGGGGGGGGGGCACCGGGAACCCGTTGGGGACCCCGGGGATGGGTTGGGGACCCCCGGGACCGGTTGGGGACACCAAGAACCAGTTGGTGACACCGGTGGGGGCACCGGGGACCAGTTGGGGACACCGGGGACCCATTAAGGACCCCGGGGGCGTGTTGGGGACACTGGCGGGGGGGCATTGGGGACCCCAAGAACCCATTGCGGACCCCGGGGGGGCACCAGGGACTTGTTGGGGACCCCCGGGACCGGTTGGGAACCCCGGGGGGTCACCGGGGACCTGTTGGGGACCCCTGGGACCGGTTGGGAACCCCGGGGACTTGTTGGGGACACCAGGAGCGGGTTGGGGACCCCGGGGGGCACAGGGGACCCATTGGGGACCCCCGGGACCAGTTGGGGACCCCTGGGGGGGGCACCAGGGACCCATTGGGGACCCCTGGGACCAGTTGGGGACCCCGGGAACTTGTTGGGGACACCAGGAGGGGGTTGGGGACCCCGGGGGGGCACCAGGGACCCCAGGAACCCATTGGGGACCCCGGGGGCACCGGGGACCTGTTGGGGACCCCTGGGACCGGTTGGGGACCCCCAGGGGGCACCGGGGACTTGCTGGGGACCCCGGGGGGGGTTAACGGAGAGGACCCGGGCCCCCCCCCCAAATTCCAGCCCCCCCCCCCCCCCAGTTCCCCCGGGGGGCGCCTCACCTGCAGCCTCTCCGCGGGGGCGGGGGCGGCGCCATCCCGGGGGAGGGGGGAGCTCCGGGGGGCAAAAACCGGGGGAAAACGGGGAGAAAAAGGGAAAAAACGGGGAAGACGAGGGGAAAAAAAGGAAAAATAAAAGGAAAAATTGGGGAAAAAGAGGAAAAAAAGGGGAAAAATGGGGGAAAGGGAGGGAAAGGGGAAAGGAAGGGGAAAAGGGGGGAATGAAAGGGAAAAGGGGGAAAAATGGGGGAAAGAAGGGGGAAAATGGGGAAAAAAGAGGGAAAAGGGGGAGGGAAGGGGGGAAAATGGGGGGAAAAAGGAGAAAAGGGGGGAAAAAGGGAGGAAAAGGGGGGAAAATGAGGGGGGGAAAGGGGGAAAAATGGGGGAAAAAAGGGGAAAAAGGGGAAAAAATGGGGAAAAGGGGGGGAAATTGGGAAAAAGAGGGGGAAAGGGGGGAAAATGAAGAAAAATGGGGCGGAAAAGGGGAAAATAAAAGTGAAAAGGGGATAAAAATGGGGAAAAGGGGTGAAAAAAGAAGGAAAACGGGGGGAAAGAGGGGAAAAGGGGGGCTAAAAGGGGAAGAAGGGGGGCTAAGAGAGGAAAAAAGGGGCTAAAAGAGGGGAAAGGGGGAAAAAAGGGGGGTAAAAAAAGAAAAAACGGGGAAGAAAGGGGGAAAAAAGGGGAAAAAAAGGGGGGAAAGGGGAAAAACCGGGCCCGGGGGGCCGCTCCCCCCCTCCGGTACCGGCCGGGCCGCCCCCCCCCTCCCTCCGTCGAGGGGCGGCGGGGGGGGCGGCCCCCCCCACCCCACCCCCCCCGGCGGGGGGGGCGGAGGCGGCTCCCGGTGACCGGGCGGGCGGCGGGGCCTGCGCCGCCCCCGCCCGCCGCCGCCGCCGCCTGCCCCTCACAAAATGGCGGCGGCGGGGAAGGAGAGGCCGCGGGGGGCGACGGGAGTTGTAGTCCCCGAGCCAGCTGGCCAATAGGAGCGCGGCGCCGGGAGGATGGGCCAATGGGAGCGCGGCGCTCGGCGCTGGGTCACGCCCCTTGAGTGGGGAAACTGAAAAGTGCGCATGCGTGGGGTTGGAGGACTTATCATAGAGAGGGAAAGGGGTAGAGGGGAAGGGGAGGGGGAGGCGCTCTGGCTGGCGCTGGGGGAGTCTCGGTGGTGCGGGGGGGGGCGGTGGGACGGTGAGCGGGGGGCAGGGGGGGGGGGGGGGGGGGTGGGGGGATTTTGGGAAAAACGGGGGGTTGGGGGGGTTGGGGGGTATGGAGGGGTCCTGGGGGGATTGGGGGGAAACTGGGGGGGATTGGGGGAAACTGGGGGGATTGGGGGGCTTTTGGGGGGGGGGATTGGGGGGAAACTGGGGGGATTGGGGGCTTTTGGGGGGGGTCGTGGGGGGGATTTGGGGGAAAATTTGGGGGATTTTGGGGTTTTAGGGTGGGATCGGGGGGATTTGGGGGAAAATTGGGGGATTTTGGGGTTTTTGGGGGGGGGGGTCGTGGGGGGATTTGGGGGAAAATTGGGGGATTTTGGGGTTTTTGGGGGGGATCGGGGGGGGATTTGGGGGAAATTTGGGGGATTTTGGGGTTTTTGGGGGGGGGATCGGGGGGATTTGGGGGAAAATTGGGGGATTTTGGGGTTTTTAGGGTGGGATCGGGGGGGATTTGGAGGGGTTTTGGGGAGGTTTGGGGGGTCTCGGGGAGGATTTGGGGATTTTGGGGGGGGGTCTCGGGGAGGATCTGGGGATTTTGGGGGGGGTCTCGGGGGGATTTGGGTGGAAATCGGGGGAATTTGGGGCTGGGGGGGATTTGGGGGGAATCGGGGGAATTTGGGGCTTTTGGGGCGAAAGGGGGGATTTGGGGGAAAATGGGGGAATTTGGGGGCTGGGGGGATTTGGGGTTTTGGGGGAGGATTCTTGGGGGGAATTGGGGGCTTTGGGGGGGGGGGTCTCGGGGAGATTTGGGGGGAAATGGGGGATTTGGGGCTTTTGGGGGGGATTTGGGTTTTTTTGGGGGGGGATTTGGGGCTTTTTGGGGGGGGTCCTGGGGGGGGTTGGGGGAAAATGGGGGGGGATTTGGGGTTTTGGGGGGGGGGGTCCCCATACTGAGGGGTCCCCGCTGCCCCCCCCCCTTTGTCCTTTTAGGGCCGGGGGGTGCCGGTGCCCCCGCGATGGAGGAGGGGGGGGCGGGGGAAGCCCCCGGAGCTCGACGGGGGCGCCCTGGGTGAGTGGGGGGGGGGGTCCCCAAATCCCATGGGGGGGGTCCCCAAATCCCATGGGGGGGTCCCTAATCCTATGGGGGGGTCCTCGACCCCATTAGGGGGTCCCGGAGGATTTGGGGGGGGGGGGTTAAAGCCCCAGGGGGGTCCCGGGGGGGCTTTGGGGTTTTTTGGGGGGGGTCTTGGGGGGTCTTGGGGGGGTCTTGGAGCCCTTTGGGGTTTTTGGGGGGGTCTTTGGGGGTCCTGGGGGTCCTTGGGGGTCTCGGAGCCCCTTGGGTTTTTTGAGGGGGGGGTCCTGGGGGGCTCTGGGGGTCTTGGGGGGCTCTGGGGGTGTCCCCGGAGCCTTTTGGGGTTTTTTGGGGGGGGGGTCTCTGGGGGTCCCGGAGCCCTTTGGGGTTTTTTGGGGGGGGGGGTCTTTGGGGGTCCTGGGGGGGGTCTCTGGGGGTCCCAAAGCCTTTTGGGTTTTTTGGGGGGGGCTTTGGGGGTCCTGGGAGGACTTTGGGGGGTTCTGGGGGGGTCCAGGAGCCCTTTGGGGTTTTGGGGGGGGTCCTGGGGGGTTTGAGGGGGTCCTGGGGGGCTCTGGGGGTCCCATGGGTGCCCCCCCCATTATTTAGGGTTCCCATTGCCTGGCCCCGAAGAAGCCGGAGCCCCCCGGGCTGGGGGACCCCCGGAGGTGAGGGTGGAAATGGGGGCAAAAAGGGGGAAATCGGGAAAAGGGGATGGGAAATGGGGGCGGGGAGGGGGAAATGGGGAGGGGGAGGGGAAATGGGGGGGAAATTGGGGCAAAAAGGGGGAAATTGGGAAATGGGGACAGGAAATGGGGATTTGGGGACAAAAAGGGGGAAATTGGGAAAGGGGACGGGAAAGGGGGGCGGGGAGGGGGAAATGGGGAGGGGGAGGGGGAAATGGGGAGGGGGAAGGGGAAATGGGGGGGGAAATTGGGGCAAAAATGGGGGAAATTGGGAAATGGGGACAGGAAATGGGGATTTGGGGACAAAAGGGGGAAATTGGGAAAGGGGATGGGAAAGGGGGGCGGGGAGGGGGAAATGGGGAGGGGGAGGGGGAAATGGGGAGGAAATGGGGGCAAAAAGGGGGAAATTGGGAAAAGGGGATGGGAAATGGGGAGGGGGAGGGGGAAATGGGGAGGGGGGAAGGGGAAATGGGGGGAAATTGGGGCAAAAAGGGGGAAATTGGGAAATGGGGACGGGGAAATGGGGAGATTGGGGGAGAAAAAGGGGAAATTGGGAAATGGGGATGGGAAATGGGGGCGGGGAGGGGGAAATGAGGGGGAAATGGGGAGGAAATGGAAGCAAAAGGGGGAAATTGGGAAATGGGGACAGGAAATGGGGGGATTTGGGGACAAAAAGGGGAAATTGGGAAATGGGGATGGGAAACGAGGAAAATAGGGACAGAAAAAGGGGAAATGGGGATGGGAAATGAGCAGGAAGTGAGGATGGAGAAAATGGGGCCGGAAATGGGAAAATGGGGAAGGGGAAATGGGCAGGGAAATGGGGATGGGGAGGGGGAAATGGGGCAGGAAACGGGGAAAATGGGGTCTGGGGAAAAGGGGATGGGGAAAATGGGGCCAGAAATGGGAAATTGGGGCAGGAAGTGGGAAATAGGAGTGGGGAAATGAGCAGGAAATGGGGTCAAGAAAGGGAAATGGGGTCAGGAATGGGAAAATGGGGGCAGGAAGTGGGAAATAGGGACAGGAAAAGGGAAATGGAGATGGGGAAATGAGCAGGAAACAGGGATGGGAAGGGGGAAATGGGGCCAGAAATAGGGAAAGGGGGCCAGGAAGTGGGAAATGGGGGGATGGGAAATGAGCAGGAAATGGGCAGGAAATGAGGATGGGGAGGGGGAAATGGGGCCAGAAATGGGAAAATGGGGTCAGTGGAACTGGGGATGGGGGAAATGGGGCCAGAAACGGGAAAATGGGGGCAGGAAGTGGGAAATGGGGATGCGGAAACAAGAAGGAAATGGGGTCAAGAAAATGAAATGGGATCAGGAATGGGGAAATTAGGCCAGAAATGGGAAAATGGGGCCAGGATGGTGGAAATGGGGACAGGAAGGGGGAAACGGGGGATGGGGAAACGGGGCAGGAAATGGGGAGGGGGAAATGGGGCCAGGATAGGGGAAATAGGGATAGGAAAGGGATAAATGGGCAGGAAATGAGGATGGGGAAGTGGAAAATGGTGTCGGAAATGGGGATGGGGAAATGAACAGGAAATGGGGATGGGGAGCAGGAAGTGGGGCCGGAAATGGGGAAATGGGGATGGGATGGGGGAAATGGGGAAAGGAAGGAAGAAATGGGGATGGGGAAATGAGTAGGAAATGGGCAGGAAATGAGGATGGGGAGGAGGAAACGGGGCCAGAAATGGGGAAAACGGGGATGGGGAGGGGGAAATGGGTCCAGAAATGGGGAAATGGGGATGAGATGGGGGAAATGGGGACAGGAAGTGGGAGACAGGGATGGGGAAATGAGTAGAAAATGGGCAGGAAATGAGGATGGGGAGGAGGAAACAAAGCCAGAAATGGGAAAAGCAGGGCCGGGATGGGGGAAACGGGGACAGGAAGTGGGAAATGGGGACAGGAAGTGGGAGACAGGGATGGGGAAATGAGCAGGAAATGGGCAGGAAATGAGGATGGGGAGGAGGAAACGGGGCCAGAAATGGGGAAAACGGGGCCGGGACGGGGGAAACGGGGACAGGAAGTGGGAGATAGGGATGGGGAAATGAGCAGGAAATGAGGATGGGGAGGGAGGAAACGGGGCCAAAAATGGGGAAAACGGGGATGGGGAGTGGGAAATGGGGCTAGAAACGGGGAAAATGGGGCCGGGACGGGGGAAACGGGGACAGGAAGTGGGAAATGGGGCCAGGAAATGAGAGACAGGGATGGGGAAATGATGAGGAAATGAGGATGGGGAGGAGAAAATGGGGCCAAAAATGGGGAAAACGGGGATGGGGAGTGGGAAATGAGGCTAGAAACGGGGAAAATGGGGCCGGGACGGGGGAAACGGGGACAGGAAGTGGGAAATGGGGACAGGAAGTGGGAGATAGGGATGTGGAAATGAGCAGGAAACGGGGCCAGAAATGGGGAAAACAGGGATGGGGAGTGGGAAACGGGGCTAGAAACGGGAAAACGGGGCCGGGACGGGGGAAACGGGGCTAGAAACGGGGAAAACGGGGCCGGGACGGGGGAAACGTCTCCGCTCTGACCCCTCTCCCTCCACCCCCCAGCCCTTCCTCCCCCCTCCTCCTCCTCCCCCGCCCCCCCCCCGCCCTTCCCCTGCCCCTCCTGCGGCAAGCGCTTCGCCCTCAGCTCCCACCTCCTCCGGCACCAGCGGGCCCACACCGGCGAGCGCCCCTTCCCCTGCCCGTCCCTGCGGCAAATCCTTCGCCCAGCGCTCCGACCTCCTCCGGCACCGCCGCGGCCACGCCGGCGAGCGCCCGTACGCCTGCGGCGACTGCGGCAAGCGCTTCGCCGAGAGCTCCCACCTCCTCCGGCACCGCCTGGGGCACGCCGGCGAGCGGCCGTACCCCTGCCGGCTCTGCGGGAAGAGCTACGGGGACAGCTCCTACCTGGCCGTCCACCTCCGCGCCCACACCGGCGCCCGGCCCTACGGCTGCGGGCGCTGCGGGAAGGCGTTCGCCAGGAGCTCCAGCTTGGCCCGGCACCGGAGGGTGCACGGGGAAGGGGGGCGGGGCTCCGGGGGGCGGGGCTTGAAGGGGTGGGGCTCCAGGGGGCGGGGCTTGAGGGGGTGGGGCTCCAGGGGCGGGGCTTGAGGGGGTGGGGCTTCAGGGGGCGGGGCTTGAAGGGGCGGGGCTCCGGGGGGCGGGGCTTGAGGGGTGGGGCTCCAGGGGGCGGGGCTTGAGGGGGTGGGGCTCCAGGGGAGGGGCTTGAGGGGGTGGGGCTCCAGGGGGCGGGGCTTGAGGGGGTGGGGCTCCAGGGGGCGGGGCTTGAGGGGGTGGGGCTCCAGGGGGAGGGGCTTGAGGGGGTGGGGCTCCAGGGGGCGGGGCTTGAGGGGGTGGGGCTCCAGGGGGCGGGGCTTGAGGGGGTGGGGCTCCAGGGGGCGGGGCTTGAAGGGGTGGGGCTGGAGGGGCGGGGCTTGAAGGGGTGGGGCTCCAGGGGGCGGGGCTTGAAGGGGTGAGGCTCCAGGGGGCGGGGCTTGAAGGGGTGAGGCTCCAGGGGGCGGGGCTGGAGGGGGCGGGGCTTGAGGGGGTGGTGCTCCAGGGGCGGGGCTTGAGGGGGTGGGGCGGGGAGGGGCGGGGCTTGAGGGGGTGGGGCTCCAGGGGGCGGGGCTTGAGGGGTGGGGCTGGAGGGGGCGGGGCTTGAAGGGGTGGGGCTCCAGGGGGCGGGGCTTGAGGGGTGGGGTCTGGGGGAGGGAGGGGGAAGGGGTTTAGAGGGGAAGGGTCGAGGGGAGGGAGGTGGGGAAGGGCGGGGGGTCCTCAGGGGGATGTGGGGGGGGGTGGGGAGGGAAAGGGGGCGGAGCAAAATGGGCCACGCCCCTTGGGAAGTGGAGGGGAGGGGCTTAAAGGGGCGGGGATTGAAGGGGCGGGGCCTAAAGGGGGTGGGGCTTAGAGGGGAGGGGTCCAGGGGAGGGGTGGGAAGGGGAAGGGCGCCCACAGGGGGCCGCGGTCCAGGGAGAAATGGGGAGGGCGGAGCCAAATGGGCCACGCCCCCTAGGGAGGGAGGGGGAGGGGCTACGGGGTGGCCACGCCCACTTGCATAGGCTCCGCCCCTTCGTTTCTAAAGGGGAGGGGCCAGGGAGCGGGGCGACCCCCGTAGGGGGCTGCAGGGAGGGGGAGGAGTGGGCGGGGCTGGTGGGGCCACGCCCCCTTGGGGGAAAGGGGGAGGAGCCACCGCGAGGCCCCGCCTCCCGGAGGAGGCTCCGCCCCTTTCTTCCTAAAAAGGAAGGGAGGGGGCGTGGCCCAATGGGCAAGGAGTGGGCGGGGCAACAGAAGCCACGCCCCCTGGAGGGTGAAGGGGCGGGGCTACCGCTTGGCCACGCCTCCCGTGAGGTCAAGCCACGCCCACCCGGACCGGAAGGGGAGGGGCCTCGGCGATGCCCCGCCCCCGCAGAGGAGGACGGCTCCCCATTGGAGGACTGGGCAGGCCACGCCCCCTATGAGGACAAGCCCCGCCCACCGCTGGGCGAGTGGGAGGGGCCTCGGCGAAGCCACGCCCCCACGATGGAGCCACGCCCGCTCGTGGGCCAATGGGAGGGGCTCCAGGAGCAAGGCCACGCCCCCGTTGGAGGCAAGCCACGCCCACTAACGGACAGGCCCCGCCCCCTGGAGGGGGAGGGCGGGCTGTGGGCGGGGCCTCGGGCCGCCCCGCCCCCCGCGCCGCCGCCAGCCAATCAGCTGCGGGTGGTGGGGTGGCAGTGGGGGGGGCAGTGAGCCGTTGCCTGGCAACCGCGGGCGGGGAGGGGAGGGGGGAGCCGGTTGCCAGGCAACGGCGAGCAGGAAGGGGAGGGGGGAGCGACTTGCGGAGGCGGTTGCCAGGCAACGGCGGTCAGGAAAGGGAGGGGGGGGCCGGTTGCCTGGCAACCGCGGGCAGGAAGGGAGGCGGGAGCGCGGTCGTCATGGCCACGGTTGCCAGGCAACCGCGGGGCGGGGCGCGGGCCAATAAAAGCTGTGACAGGAACCCCGGCTCCGCCTCCTTCCCGCCACCGCGCGCCTGATTGGCTGCCGGCTGCGGCAGCGCCGATTGGCCGCGCCGCGGCTAAGCCCGCCCCCCGCTCCTCCCATTGGCCGCGGGGGCGGGCCGGCGCGCCGCGCTTCCTGATTGGCCGCCGCGTCCGCCCGTCACTTCCTCCCAGCCAACGGGCGGCGGCTTCTCGGTCTCACCGCTTCCTCTTCCTCCCCTTTGGCCCCGCCCACGCCGGCGTCCCTCGGCCAATCAGCGCGCGGCGCCTGCGCGCGCAGCCATCGCCCGGCGACCCCGGGCGGCGGGGCGGGGAGGGGGTCGCTCGTCGCCATGGAAACCGGGCCCCCCGCGCCCCCGCCCCGCCCCCCCCGGCCCAAGATGGCCGCCGGCCCCCCGCGGAGGCCGCTGGCCAATGGGGTGGCGGCGGGGCCGCGGGCGGCGCCCAATCAGGGGGCTCCGGCCCGGGCAGGGGAGGCCGGCGAGGCCCCGGGAGGCCGCGGGAGGCCGGAGGAGGAGGAGGCGGCGGCCAATGAGGGGCCGCGATGCTGCGGGGGGTCGGCGGAGGCGGCCAATGAGGAGCTGGGAGGCTGCCGGGGGGCGGCGGCGGCCATCTTGGGGTCGCCGGAGGCCGGCGGGAGGTCGGCGGAGGCCGAGGCGAGGTCGGCGGAGGTCAAGGTGAGGTCAGCGGAGGCCCGCGGGGGGTCGGCGGCGGCCAATGAGGAGCCGGGAGGGGACAGGAAGTGGACGGCGGCCATCTTGGGGTCAACGGCGGCCATCTTGGGGTCAACGGCGGCCAACGTGAGGTCAACGGAGGCCGGCGGGAGGTCGACGGAGGCCAACGAGGGGTCAGCGGAGGCCAACGAGGGGTCAACGGCGGCCAATGAGGAGCCAGGAGGGGACAGGAAGTCAACAGCGGCCATCTTGGGGTCAACGGCGGCCAACGTGAGGTCAACGGAGGCCATCAGGAGGTCGACGGAGGCCAATTTAGGGTCAACGGAGGCCAACGAGGGGTCAGCAGAGGCCAGTACGGGGTCAACGGCGGCCAATGAGGAGGCGGGAGGAGGCAGGAAGTCGACAGCGGCCATCTTGGGGTCAATGGCGGCCAACGTGAGGTCAACGGCGGCCAACGTGAGGTCAACGGAGGCCGGCGGGAGGTCGACGGAGGTTGGCGGGAGGTCGACGGAGGCCAACGAGGGGCCATCGGAGGCCAAGGTGAGGCCAACGGCGGCCAATTTAGGGTCAACGGCAGCCAATGAGGTGGCAGGAAGGGACAGGAAGTCGACGGTGGCCACCTCGGGGTCAACGGCGGCCAACGTGAGGTCGATGGAGGCCAGCGGGAGGTCGACAGAGGCCAACGAGGGGTCAACGGAGGCCAATTTAGGGTCAGCGGAGGCCGCCGGGAGGTCACCGGCAGCCAATGAGGCGTCAGAAGGCTGCGGGAGGCCAATGGAGGCCAGCCCGGGGTCAACGGCGGCCAATGAGGAGCCAGGAGCCAACAGGAAGTCAACGGAGGTCAACGGGACGTCGACGGAGGCCGATGAGGAGCCAGGAGCCAATGGGAGGCCAACGGAGACCAATGAGGATGGTGCAGCCTCCGCGGCGGCCATCTTGGAGCCGAGGCCAGCCAATGAGGGGCTGGAGAGCACCGCAACATCATCAGCGGCCATCTTGGGGGCAACGGACACCACCGTGACGTCATCGGCGGCCATCTTGGAGGGAACGGACCCCGCCGTGATGTCATCGGCGGCCATCTTGGAGGACACCACCGTGACGTCATCGGCGGCCATCTTGGGGTCAACGGACAGCACCGTGACATCAACATCGGCCATCTTGGAGGCAACAGACACTGTCGTGACGTCATCGGCGGCCATCTTGGAGCCAGAGCCCGCCCCCGCCACGGCGTCGGCCATCTTGGCGGCAACGGACACCGCCGTGACATCAACGTCGGCCATCTTGGGGCCAACAGACACCGTTGTGACGTCATCGGCGGCCATCTTGGAGCCAGAGCCTGCCCCTGCCGCGGTGTCTGCCATCTTGGCGGCAACGGACACCGCCGTGACGTCAACGTCGGCCATCTTGGGGCCAACAGACACCGCCGCGACGTCGACGTCGGCCATCTTGGCGACAACGGACGCCGCCGCGACCTCATCGGCGGCCATCTTGGGCTCTCCGGTAGACCGCGGCCACCTGGAGGCCAACGGGCCAGCCCGGGGGCTCGCAAAGCAGCCTGGGCCCGGGCATCCCGGGGCCCCGAGGGAGCGACCTGGACTCGGTGAGCGTCCTCTCGGGGACGCTGGAGTCGCTGAGCGGCCCCTTCCCGGACGACGCCAGCTCCGTGGGCTCCGACTCGGAGCTGGCCGGGCCCGCCTTCCGCCGCACCGACCGCTACGGCTTCCTGGGGGGCAGCCAGTACTGCGATCGGCGCCGTGAGTGACCCCCGGCCGGGACCCCCCCCGCCCCCTTTTTCCCCACCCCATAGCGCGGGGACCCCCCGATTTCCCCCCTTTTCCCCCACCCCATATCCCGGGGGACCCCCAACTCCCCCTTTTTTCCCCCACCCCATATCCCGGGGACCCCCAAACTCCCCCTTTTTTCCCCCCACCCCATATCCCAGGGACCCCCCACCCCCTTTTTCCCCCCCGCCCCATATCCCAGGGACCCCCACCCCCTTTTTCCCCCACCCCATATCCCGGGGACCCCCAACTCCCCCTTTTTCCCCCCACCCCATATCCCAGGGACCCCCCACCCCCTTTTTTCCCCACCCCATATCCCGGGGACCCCCAACTCCCCCTTTTTTCCCCCCACCCCATATCCCAGGGACCCCCCACCCCTTTTTTCCCCCCACCCCATATCCCAGGGACCCCCCACCCCCTTTTTTCCCCCACCCCATATCCCAGGGATCCCCCCACCCCCTTTTTTCCCCCACCCCATATCCCGGGGACCCCCCACCCCCTTTATCCCCCCTCCCCACAGTACGGGCGCCCCCCTTGGGGGATCCGGGGAGCCCCGGGGGATTTCGAGGAGAACTGGGCTGGGTTTTTTGGGATTGGGGGGGGGGGCGCCCCTATAGGGCCGGGACCCCCCCCGCCCCACTTTTTGTCCCCCCCCCACGGCAGGGAGAGCTCGGTGCCCGTGGACGTGGCGCGGCAGCGGGAGCTGAAGTGGCTGGAGATGTTCAACCACTGGGACAAGTGGCTGTCGCGGCGCTACCAGAAGGTGGGTCCTGCCCCATAAGTAGCTCCTGGGGGGTGGGGGGGGGGCTTCTGCCCCATAGAGGGCCCCCGCGGGGTCGTTCTGCCCCGTAGACGGAGCTGGGAGGGGGTTGGGGGGCTCCTCTGCCCCATATCGTGGCTGTCCTGCCCCATAGAAGGTCCTGGGGGGATTCCCTGCCCCATAGCGTGGGGGAGGCCATCCTCCTGCCCCATAAGTAGCTCCTGGGGGGGGGGCTTCTGCCCCATAGAGGGCCCCCGCGGGGTCGTTCTGCCCCATAGACAGAGCTGGGAGGGGGTTGGGGGGCTCCTCTGCCCCATAGCAGGTCCTGGGGGGATTCCCTGCCCCATAGAGGCCTCCTCCTGCCCCATAGCAGACCCTAGGGAGATTCCCTGCCCCACAGAGGGGTCTTCCTGCCCCATAGATGGATCCTACAGCCCCACAGAGGGCTCTTCCTGCCCCATAGGGGGGTGCTCCTGCCCCACGGAGGGGATCCTACTGCCCCATAGCAGATCTGAGGGGACTCCCTGCCCCACAGAGGGCTCCTCCTGCCCCATAGAGAGCTCCTCTTGCCCCATAGCAGACCTTGGGTGGGACTCCCTGCCCCACAGAAGCCTCCTCCTGCCCCATAGGGGGCTCCCCCGCCCCATAGTGCCCCCCACCCCCCAGCCATGGGTCTCCGTGGGTCTCCATGGGTCTTTGTGGGTCCCGCCGTGGGTCCCGCCATGGGTCCATGGGTCCCGCCGTGGGTCCCGCCATGGGTCCCACCATGGGTCTGCCCCGCCATGGGTCCCACCGTGGGTCACGCCGTGGGTCCGTGGGTCTCCATGGGTCTCTGTGGGTCCCGCCGTGGGTCCCGCCGTGGGTCCCACCATGGGTCTGTGGGTCTCTGTGGGTCTCTGTGGGTCCCGCCGTGGGTCCCGCCCCACCGTGGGTCCCGCTGTGGGTCCGTGGGTCTCCGTGGGTCCCGCCGTGGGTCATGCCGTGGGTCCCACCATGGGTCTGTCCCTCTGTGGGTCCCACTGTGGGTCCCGCTGTGGGTCCGTGGGTCTCTGTGGGTCTCTGTGGGTCCCGCTGTGGGTCCCGCCGTGGGTACGTGGGTCTCCGTGGGTCAAGCTGTGGGTCATGCCGTGGGTCCGTGGGTCTCTGTGGGTCTCTGTGGGTCCCACCGTGGGTCCGCCCCGCCGTGGGTCCTGCCGTGGGTCCTGCTGTGGGTCCGTGGGTCTCTGTGGGTCCCACCGTGGGTCCCGCCGTGGGTCACGCCGTGGGTCGCGCCGTGGGGCAGGTGAAGCTGCGGTGCCGCAAGGGCATCCCCTCGTCGCTGCGCGCCCGCGCCTGGCAGCTGCTCTCGGCCAGCAAGGAGCTGCTGGACCAAAACCCCGGCCTCTTCCAGGTGAGGGGCGGGGCTTACCGGGGAGGGGGGCGTGGCCGGAGGCGGAAGGGGCGGGGCTAACGGAGGCCACGCCCCCAGGAGCTGGAGAGGCAGCCGGGGGAGGCGCGGTGGCTGGAGGCCATCGAGAAGGACCTGCACCGGCAGTTCCCCTTCCACGAGATGTTCGCCGCCAGGGGCGGGCACGGGTGAGGACACGCCCCCTTTCCCGAAGCCACGCCCCTCTCCCCGGCCACGCCCACGAAGCCACGCCCTCCTAAGCCACGCCCCCTTTGTGTTAAAGCCACGCCCCCTTTCGTGTCCCCCCCCCACACCCCTTGGTTATCGGTGTTAAGCGCTGGGGTGGGCGGGGTCATTTGGGGAGGACACGCCCCTTTCGGGCCACGCCCCCTCCCTGACCACGCCCACAAAGCCACGCCCTCCTAAGCCACGCCCCTTGATGTTAAAGCCACGCCCCTTCTTCCCTCCCCCCCAACTGGGTTATCGGTGTTAAGCGATGGGGTGGGCGGGGTCATTTGGGGAGGACACGCCCCCTTTCCAGGCCACGCCCCCTTTTCCGAAGCCACGCCCCTCCATGACCAAGCCCACAAAGCCACGCCCTCCTAAGCCACGCCCCTTAGCCCAAAGCCACGCCCCTTTCCTCCCTCCCCTCCCTTGGTTATCGGTGTTAAGCGCTGGGGTGGGCGGGGTCTCTGGGGGAGGCCACGCCCCCTTTTCCGAAGCCACGCCCCTCCCCGGCCACGCCCTCCTAAGCCACGCCCCCTTTGCCCAAAGCCACGCCCCTTTCCTCCCTCCCCTCCCTTGGTTATCGGTGTTAAGCGCTGGGGTGGGCGGGGTCTCTGGGGGAGGCCACGCCCCCTTTGGGAAACCACGCCCCCTTTGGGTAGGCTCCTCCCCCTCCTTGTTAGCTCCTCCCCCTCCTTTCTGGCTCCTCCCCCTCCTTACTGGCTCCTCCCCCCTCCTTACTGGCTCCTCCCCCTTCCCAGTGGCTCCTCCCCCTCCCCAACAACCCCTCCCCTCTTGGGCACCCCCACCCCCCTATGGGTGACCCCACCCCCTGGGGCTGACCCCGCCCACTTGACCACGCCCCTTGGGGTTGGCCCCGCCCACTTGACCACGCCCCCTTGGGGTTGGCCCCGCCCACTTGACCACGCCCCCTTAGGGCTGGCCCCGCCCACCCCATCTGACCCCGCCCATCTGACCCTGCCCCACCTGCCCCCGTTCCATCTGACCCCGCCCCCGGGTTTGACCCCGCCCCCTGGGGTTGACCCCGCTCCCCGTGTCCGACCCCGCCCACTTGACCACGCCCACTTGACCACGCCCCCCGGCCCCGCCCGCAGGCAGCAGGACCTGTACCGCATCCTGAAGGCCTACACCGTGTACCGGCCCCACGAGGGGTACTGCCAGGCCCAGGCGCCCGTCGCCGCCGTCCTGCTCATGCACATGCCCGCCGAGGTGACGGGGACAGCGGGGGCGTTTGGGGACAGCGGGGGCGTTGGGGACACTGGGGACATTTGGGGACAGCGGGGCTGTTGGGGACATCGGGGGCGTTGGGGGCATTGGGGGCGTTGGGGGCGTTGGGGACATCGGGGGCATTGGGGACATTGGAGGCGTTGGGGACATTTGGGGACATCTGGAGACATTGGGGGCATTGGGGTTGTTGGGGACACCGGGGGCGTTGGGGACATTTGGGGCGTTGGGGATGTTCGGGGACATTTGGGGATATTGGGGGTGTTGGGGACATTTGGGGATATCGGGGACGTTGGGGGCATTGGGGGTGTTGGGGGTGTTGGGGACATCGGGGGTGTTGGGGGCGTTGGGGACAATCGGGGTGTTGGGGACATCGGGGGTGTTGGGGACATTTGGGGCCATTTGGGGACATCGGGGGCGTTGGGGACATTGGGGGTGTTTGGGGGCGTTGGGGGTGTTGGGGGTGCTGGGGACATCGGGGGTGTTGGGGACATCGGGGGGTTGGGGACACCGGGGGCATTGGGGACATTTGGGGACATCGGGGACGTTGGGGGCATTGGGGGCGTTGGGGATGTTTGGGGACATTTGGGGATATTGGGGGTGTTGGGGACATCGGGGGCGTTGGGGACATCGGGGGCGTTGGGGACAGCAGGGGCGTTGGGGACATCTGGGGACATTTGGGGACATCTGGGAACATTGGGGGCATTGGGGTTGTTGGGGACACCGGGGGCGTTGGGGACATTTGGGGCGTTGGGGATGTTTGGGGACATTTGGGGATATTGGGGACATTTGGGGACATCTGGGGGCATTGGGGGTGTTGGGGACATCGGGGGTGTTTGGGGGCGTTGGGGACATCGGGGGTGTTGGGGACATCTGGGGACATTTGGGGCGTTGGGGACATCTGGGGACATCGGGGATGTTGGGGACATTTGGGGATATCAGGGACGTTGGGGGCATTGGGGGCGTTGGGGACATCGGGGGCATTGGGGGTGTTGGGGGTGTTGGGGACATCGGGGGCGTTGGGGACATTTGGGGCCATTTGGGGACATCGGGGGCGTTGGGGACATTTGGGGCGTTGGGGACATCTGGGGCCATCAGGGGCGTTGGGGTGTTGGGGACATCGGGGGTGTTGGGGACATTTGGGGACATTTTGGGGACATTTGGGACATTTAGGGGACATTGGGGGACATCTGGGGATACTGGGGGATATTCGGGGGCATTGGGGACAATGGGGACATTTGGGGACATCGGGGGCGATTGGGACATTCAGGGCATTGGGGACATCGGGGGCGTTGGGGACACCGGGGACATTTGGGGACATCGGGGGTGTTGGGGGCATTGGGGACATCTGGGGATATTGGGGACTTCTGGGGTGTTGGGGACATCGGGGACATTTTGGGGACATTTGGGGACATTCGGGGACATTTTGGGGACTTTGCGGACATTTAGGGGACATTGAGGGGACATTTGGGGACTTTGGGGACATTTGGGGACATTTTGGGGACTTTGGGGACATTTGAGGGACATTTAGGGGACATTTTGGGGACTTTGGGGACATTTAGGGGGACATTTAGGGGACATTGGGGGACATTAGGGGACATTGGGGGACATTTGGGGACATTGGGGGACATTTGGGGCCTTTTGGGGGGACATTGGGGGGACATTCGGGGACTTTGGGGACTTTGGGGGCTTTGGGGGACATTTGGGGGACATTTGGGGACATTTGGGAACATTCGGGGACTTTGGGGACATTTGGGGACATTTGGGGACATTTAGGGGACATTGGGGACTTTTGGGGACATTTGGGGACTTTGGGGGACATTTGGGGACATTTTGGGAACATTTGAGGACATTTGGGGGACATTTGGGAACATTCGGGGACTTTGGGGACATTTGGGAACATTTGGGGACATTTAGGGGACATTGGGGACTTTGGGGACATTTGGGGACTTTGGGGGACATTTGGGGACATTTTGGGAACATTTGAGGACATTTGGGGACATTTGGGAACATTTGGGAACATTTGGGGACATTTTGGGGACATTTGGGGACATTTTGGGGACATTTGGGGGACATTTGGGGACGTTTTGGGGACATTTGGGGACATTTGGGGATGTTTGGGAACATTTGGGGACATTTTGGGGACATTTGGGGACATTGTGGCGCCCCGGTGACCCCCCCTCCCCCCCCCAGCAAGCCTTCTGGTGCCTGGTGCAGATCTGCGACAAGTACCTGCCCGGCTACTACAGCGCCGGCCTGGTGAGGGGCCCCGCGGGGCCGTATGGGGCCGTATGGGACCGTATGGGGTCGTATGGGGCCCTACGGGGCCGTATGGGGTCATATGGGGCCATATGGGGTCGTATGGGGCCCTACGGGGCCGTATGGGGCCGTGTGGGACCGTATGGGGTCGTATGGGGCCCTACGGGGCCGTGGGGGGCCATATGGGGCTATATGGGGCCATATGGGGCCCGGCGGGGCCGTATGGGGTCGTATAGGGCCCTACAGGGCCGTGTGGGGTCATATGGGGTCGTATGGGGCTCTACGGGGCCGTATGGGACTGAATGGGGCAGTATGGGGTCATATGGGGCCCTACGGGGCCGTGTGGGGCCCTACGGGGCCATGTAGGGCCATATGGGGCCGTATGTGGCATTATGGGACCGTATGGGGCCCTACGGGGCTGTATGGGGCTGTATGGGCCATATGGGGTCATATGGGGCCCTACGGGCCCATATGGCGCTGTGTAGGGCTATATGGGGTCGTATGGGGCCCCGTGGGGCCGTATGGGGCTGTATGTGGCATTATGGGGTCATACGGGGCCCTACGGGGTTGTATGGGGCCCTACAGGGCTGTATGGGGCTGTATGGGATCATATGGGGCCGTACGGGGCTGTATGGGGCCCTACAGGGTCGTATGGGGCCTTACAGGGCCGTGTGGGGCTATATGGGGCCATATGGGGCCCTACGGGGCTGTATGGGGCCATATGGGGTGCTATGGGGTGCTATGGGGCATTATGGGGTGCCCCAATGTCCTGCCCCACACGAGACAAGTCACTGCAGAACCACTATGGCATATAGGGCCGTAGATCACCCCACAGCCCCTACAGGGCGTTACAGGGCCTTATAGGGTCTATAGAGCCCTATGGGGTCTTATGGGGTCTTATGGAGTCTTATGGGGTGTTATGGGGTCTTAAGGGGCGTTATGGGGCGTTATGGGGTGCCCCACATCTCCTGCCCCACACAACCAAGTTGCTGCAGCGATGACCAGAACCACTACGGCATATAGGGCCGTAGGTCACCCCACAGCCCCTACAGGCCGTTACAGGGCCTTATAGGGTCTATAGAGCCCTATGGGGTCTTACGGGGTCTTATGGGGTGTTATGGGGTCTTATGGGGCGTTATGGGGTGCTACGGGGCATTATGGGGCACCCCAACCTCCCGCCCCACACAATCAAGTTGCTGCAGAACCACTACGGCATATAGGGCCGTAGCTCACCCCACAGCCCCTACAGGCCGTTATAGGGCCTTATAGGGCCCTATAGGGCCCTGACCCCATTCCCGCCCCCAGGAGGCCGTGCAGCTGGACGGGGAGGTTTTCGGTGCGCTGCTGCGGCGCGCGGCCCCCGCCACCCACCGGCACCTCCGTCGGTTCCGCGTGGAGCCGGTGCTGTACCTGACCGAGTGGTTCATGTGCATCTTCGCCCGCTCGCTGCCCTGGGCCGCGGTGCTGCGCGTCTGGGACATGTTCTTCTGCGAGGGTAAGCCCCGAAATCCCACAAATCAGCCCCAAAAAATTCACTCCCCCCCCCCACCCCCCAAAAAAAAACAAAACAAACCCCGTTCCCGCTCCCATCCGCCCCGAAAAGGTTTTCGGGCGCGAGGCACGGAGCCGTAAGGGTCTTGGGGGGGGGGGGGGGGACACTGGGTGTGGGGCGTGGGGGGCGGAGATGGGGACTCCGGGGGTTCTTGGTGGGTTCTCCATGGGGTTCCTGGTGGGTGCCTATTAGGTTTTTTATAGGGTTTTGGGTTTGGAGGTCCGTTTGGGGTCATCGTTGGGTTCCGTTGGGTTCTCCGTGGGGTGTGGGGTGTGGGGGATCGTTGAGGGGTCTTTAGGGGTCCCTATGGGGTTCCTGGTGGGTTCTCCATAGGGTTCCTGGTGGGTTCCCGTTGGGTTCTTTATAGGGTTTTGGTTTGGGGGTCCATTTGGGGTCATCGTTGGGTTCTTCATTGGGTTTTTGGTCTTGACTGCTCATTTGGGGGCCAATGGGGGTCCCTATGGGGTTCCTGGTGGGTTCTCCAGGGGGTTCCTGGTGGGTTCCCGTTGGGTTCTTTATAGGGTTTGGGGGTCCATTTGGGGTCATCGTTGCGTTCCCGTTGGGTTCTCCGTGGGGTGTGGGGTGTGGGGGATCGTTGGGGGGTCATTGGGGGTCCCTATGGGGTTCTTGGTGGGTTCTCCATAGGGTTCCTGGTGGGTTCATATTAGGTTCTTTATAGGGTTTTGGGTTTGGGGGTCCATTTCAGGTCCCTATGGGGTTTCCGTTGGGTTCTCCATGGGGTGTGGGGTGTGGGGGATCATTGAGGGGTCGTTGGGGGTCCCTGTGGGGTTCTTGGTGGATTCTCCATGGGGTTCCCGTTGGGTTCCCGTTGGGTTCCCGTTGAGTTCCCATTGGGTTCCCATTGGGTTCCCATTGGGTTCCCCGTGGGTTGTGGGGTGTATGGGGTCAATGGGGGTCCTCATGGGGTTCCCGTTGGGTTCCCCGTGGGTTGTGGGGTGTATGGGGTCAATGGGGGTCCTCATGGGGTTCCTGGTGGGTTCTCCATGGGGTTCTTGTTGGGTTCCCATTGGGTTCCCATTGGGTTTTCCTATAGGTTGTTGAGCGTAGGGCACGAACGATGGTTCCCGTTGGGTTCCCATTGGGTTCCCAGTGGGTTATGGGGTTTATGGGGTCAATGGGGGTCCTCATGGGGTTCCTGGTGGGTTCTCCATGGGGTTCCTGTTGGGTTCCCATTGAGTTTTCTACAGGTTGTTGAGCGTAGGGCACGAACGATGGTTCCCGTTGGTATCCCGTTGGGTTCCCCATGGGTTTTGGGGTGTATGGGGTCAATGGGGGTCCTCATGGTGTTCCTGGTGGGTTCTCCATGGGGTTCCCGTTGGGTTCCCATTGGGTTCCCGTTGGGTTTTCTATAGGTTGTTGAGCGTAGGGCACGAACGATGGTTCCCGTTGGGTTCCCATTGGGTTCCCATTGGGTTCCCATTGGGTTCCCAGTGGGTTATGGGGTTTATGGGGTCAATGGGGGTCCTCATGGGGTTCCTGGTGGGTTCTCCATGGGGTTCTTGTTGGGTTCCCGTTGGGTTCCCGTTGGGTTTTCTATAGGTTTGTTGAGCGTAGGGCACGAACGATGGTTCCCGTTGGGTTCCCATTGGGTTCCCCATGGGTTTTGGGGTTTATGGGGTCAATGGGGGTCCTCATGGGGTTCCTGGTGGGTTCTCCATGGGGTTCTTGTTGGGTTCCCGTTGGGTTTTCTATAGGTTGCTGAGCGTAGGGCACGAACGATGGTTCCCGTTGGGTTCCCGTTGGGTTCCCGTTGGGTTCCCCGTAGGTTTTGGGGTCCGGGCGCTGCCGGGTGTCCCCATAAGGTGTCCCCCCCTGTCCCCCCGTCCCCCCCTAGGAGTGAAGATCATGTTCCGCGTGGGGCTGGTGCTGCTGCGGCAGGCGCTGGGCAGCCCCGAGAAGCTGCGGAGCTGCCAGGGGATGTACGAGACCATGGAGCGCCTGCGCAGCGCCCCCACCGCCGCCATGCACGAGGACCTCCTGGTGCAGCAGGTGGGGCTGCGGGGTCGCGGGGTGGGGGGGTCACGGGGTTGTGGGGTCAAGGGGGGCGGGGTATGGGGTCACGGGGTTATGGGGTTACGGGGTTACGGGGTTGTGGGGTTATTTGGGTGGGCTATGGGGTTGTGGGGTCAAGGGATTGTGGGGTCGCGGGGGCAGGGTATGGGGTCGTGGGGTTGTGGGGTCACGGGGTTGTGGGGTCAAGGGGTTGTGGGGTCAAGGGGTTGTGGGGTCAAGGGGTTTTGGGGTTATGGGGTCAAGGGGGCAGGGTATGGGGTCGTGGGGTTGTGGGGTTGTGGGTTATGGGGTTATTTGGGTGGGTTGTGGGGTTGTGGGGTTGTGGGGTCACGGGGTTGTGGGGTCACGGGGTTGTGGGGTCAAGGGGGCAGGGTATGGGGTCGGGGGGTTATAGGGTCAGGGGGCTTTAGGGTGATGGGGATATAGGGTCGGGGGTATATAGGGCCAGGAGGTTATAGGGTCAGGGGATGTATAGGGTCAGGGGTTATGGGGTCAGGGGGATATAGGGTCATGGGGATATAGGGTCGGGGGGATATAGGGTCAGGAGGTTATAGGGTCAGGGGGATATAGGGTCGGGGTTATAGGACGACATAAAAACAAGGGGATTTCGGGGCCGGGGGGGCACAACGGGATTTAGGGTCGGGGGGGATTTGGGGGTGACGGGGATTTGGGGTGTCCCCCCCGCAGGTGACGTCGCTGCCGGTGACGGAGGCGCTGATCGAGCGGGAGCGGGGGGCGCAGCTGCGGCGCTGGCGGCAGACGCGGGGGGAGCTGCAGCGGCCGCCCCCCCCCCAGCCTCCACGGGGCCCGCGCCATCCGCCGGGGGGGGGGCGGCGGGGCCGAGACCCCCCAGCTCCTCGGGGGGGGGACCCTAAAAGCGGGGGGGGGCGGGCAGGGGGAGAAGGAGGCCCCCAAAATCGAGGGGGGGGGGGCGGGAGGGGAAGGGGACCCCCCGGTTAGGGGGGGGGGAGCAGGGTTTTAAGGAGCCCCCCCAATTAGGGGAGGGGTCCCAGGGGGATGGAGGGACCCCCAAAATTTGAGGGGGGGGGGGCAGGAGGGGAAGGAGCCCCCCCAATTGGGGGAGGGGTCCCGGGGGGAGGAGGGACCCCCGAAATTGGGGGGGGGGGCCCAGGGACCCTCGGAATTAGGGGGGGGGGTCGCGGGGGATGGGGAGCCCCCGAAATTGGGGGGGGGTCCCCAGGGACCGCCGGAATTAGGGGGGGGGTCCCAGGGGGACGTGGGGGCCCCGAAATCAGAGGGGGGGTCCCAGGGGGAGAAGGAGCCCCCCAAATTGGGGGGGGGGTCCCCGGGGGCGCCCCCCGGGCCGGGGCTCCTGGAGCGGTGCCGGGAGCGGCTGCAGGGGCGGCGCAAGGCGGGGGGGGGGGCGGCGGACGAGGAGCCCCCCCCCGCGGCCAGAGACCCCCCCCGGTGAGGAGGGGCCGGTGAGTGAGCGGGGATGGGGTCGGGGGGGGGCGGGGGGGGGGGCGGGGGTTGATTGACAGCTGCCTCTGTCGCCCTGGGTTTGATTGACAGGTCAGTGGGATAGCTAGCCCTTTGATTGACAGCTGTGTTTGGTCGATACGTTTGATCGGCAGCTCCGCTTGATAGCGATCCCTTTGATTGACAGCTCGATTTGAGGGATAGATTTGATTGACAGCCCTCTCTGGTTGATTTAGTCGACGGTCCCATTCGATTGATGGCCCTTTGACAGCTGTATTTGATAGATAGTTTTGATTGACAGCTCTATTTGATAGAATTGACTGACAGCCCCGTTTGAGTGATGGGTCTTTGATTGACAGCTCCATTTGATGCCTTATGTTTGATTGACACCTCGATTTGATTGGTATATTTGATTGACAGCTCTATTTTCCTGATGGGTCCAGCCCCGTTTGAGCGATGGCTCTTTGATTGACAGCTCTATTTGAGGGATAGATTTGATTGACAGCTCTATTTGATTGATAGAATTGATTGACAGCCCCCTTCGAGTGATGGCTGTTTGATTGACAGCTCCATTTGATTGGTAACTAACTGACAGCTCTATTTGATGAATATATTTGATTGACAGCTCCGTTTGGCAGGTCCATTTGATTGACAGCTCTACTTGATGGGTATATTTGATTGACAGATACATTCGGTGGAGAGGTTTGATTGACAGCTCAATTTGACTGCCCTGTTTGATTGACAGCTCTGTTGGACAACTCTATTTAGCTCTATTTGATGTCTCTATTTGATTGACACCCCAGCTCCCTGTGATTGACAGCTCTCTCCCCCCTTTGATTGACAGCCCCGGCCCAGCCCCTGATTGGCCGACTGACGCCCCAGCCTGTGATTGACAGCTCGGATTGACGGCTCCCCCTTAACACCGGCTCCAGCTGATTGACAGCCCCGGCTGATTGACAGCTCCATTTGATTGACAGCGCCCACCCGATTGACAAGGCATCAAATAACAGCCCCTGATTGACAGCTCCAGTTTATTGACACCTCCGGTTGATTGACAGCCCCGGATGATTGACAGCTCCGGTTGATAGACAGCCCTGTCTGATTGACAGCCTTTTGTCTGATTGACAGCCCAGCAACAGCCCCATTTGATTGACAGCTCTGTCTGATTGACAGCCACGTCTAATTGTCCGCGGCATTTGATTGACAGCTCAGTCTGATTGGCAGCTCTGATTGATTGACAACCCCGTCAAACACACAGCTCGATTTGATTGACAGCCCCCTTTGATTGACAGGCAGGACTGATCGACAGCTCTGATTGACGGCTCCATTTGATCGACAGCCCAGTTTGATTGACAGCTCCATTTGATTGACAGCTCAGCTTGATCGACAGCCTGGATTGATTGACAGCCCAGTTTGATTGACAGCCTAGTTTGATTGACAGCCCAGTTTGAGAGCTCCGTTCACTTGACAGACCCCTTTGATTGACAGCCCGGATTGATTGACAGCCACGTTTGATTGACAGCCCAGTCCCATTGACAGCCGAGTCCGATCGGCAGCCCGGTTTGATTGACAGCTCCCAATGATTGACAGCTCCTCCTGATCCACAAGACGGATTGATCGACGGGCAGCCGTGATTGACAGCTCTGTCTGATTGACAGCCCGGAGTGATTGACAGCCACGTTTGATTGACAGCCCCACCCGATTGACAGCCGAGTCCGATGGACAGCCCAGTTTGATTGACAGCTCCTTCCGGTTGACAGCCTGGTTTGATTGACAGTTCGATTTGATCGACAGCGGTGATTGACAGCTCCGTTTGATTGACAGCTCCGTTTGACAGTTCAGTTTGATTGACAGCTCCCGTTGGTTGACAGCGCTGTTTGATTGACAGCTCAGTTTGATTGACAGCTCCTTTTGATTGACAGCCCGGATTGATTGACAGCCCTGCCTGATTGACAGCGCCCACTCATCGGCCCCCATTTGATTGACAGCCCCCTTTGATTGACAGCCGCCTGGCCCCGCCCCCGCTTATTTAACAGACTCCGCCCCCTCCCCTCCCCCCCCTCCTCCCCCGCCCCCCCCGGGTTATTTTTGGGTGAAAAAACGCCAAAAAAAGGCCCACGAGGAGCCCCCGGCCCCGCCTCTTTTTTTGAGGGGGCGGGGCTTAGGGAGGGGGCGGGGCTTAGGGAGGGGCGGGGCTTAGGGGGGGCGGGGCTTGAGGGAGGGGGCGGGGCTTAGGGAGGGGGCGGGGCTTGCGGATGGGGGCGGGGCTTGGGTAAAGGGGCGTGGCTTGGCGGGGGGCGGGGCTATTTGGGGGGGTCCTGGGGTGGGGGAGGGGCGGTTTTAGGGGTTTTGGGGGGGTTGGGGGGGGAGGGGGGATTTTTGGGGCGAATTCGGGGTTTTTGAGGATTTTCGGGGGGGGGTCTCAAAGGGTGGGGGAGGGTTTTTTTGGGGGGGGGAGGGGGTTAAAAATTGGGGACGCGGCGCCTTTAAGAGCCGCCAGCACCGCGGCGCCGCGCCGCTGCCCGGAGTTTGCGTCACTTCCGCCCGCCCCCTCCCGCCGGGCGGAAACCGGAAGTGTCGGCCCCGCGTTTACTTCCGGCGCGGTGCGGAGAGCGGCGGCGGCGCCGGGTGAGCGGGCCCGGCCCGCCGGGGCTCATTTGAATATGCAAATTAAGGGCTTGGAAGGGCTAATTAGGAGTGGAGGGGGGTTTAATTAGGGTCGCGGGGGTGTTAGTTGGGGTCGGGAGGTGTTTAATTAGGGCCTGAGGGGGGTTAACTGCGGTCGTGAGGGGGTTAATTAGGGCCTGGGGGGGTTAATTGGGGTCGGGGGGGCTAATTAGGGCAATGGGGAGGTAATTAAGGCTTGCAGGGGGCTAATTAGGGGTGGTGGGTGTTAATTAGGGGCAGTGGGGGTGATAAGGGGGGGTTAGGGGTTAATTGGAGTCTACGGGGGTTAATTAGGGATCGTGGGGGGCCAATTAGGGTCAAAGGGGGCTAATTAGGGTCAAAGGGGGCTAATTAGGGTCAAGGGGAGCTAATTAGGGTCATGGGGGGCTAATCGAGGCTCAAGGGGGGTTAATTAGGGCTCAAGGGGGGTTAATTAGGGCTCAAGGGGGGTTAATTAGGGTCAAGGGTGGATTAATTAGGGTCAAGAGGGGGTTAATTAGGGTCTGTGTGAGGATTGGGGCGGCTTAATTGGGGTACATGGGGGCCTCATTGGGATCAGACGAGCTAATTAGGGTCGGGGGGGCTAATTAGAGTCTGGGGGGGGCTCATTGGGCTCTCCACGGTGTTAATTAGCACCTGTGGGGGTTAATTAGGGCCGGGGGGGGCATTAATTAGGGTCTTGGGGGGGGGGGGGGGTAGCGGGTGTTGGGGGGGGGCAGCAGTGGCTTTTAATTAGCGTGCCTCCGTTAGGGGGGGGGCTAATTAGGGGCTGCGGTGATTAAGGGGGGTTAATTGGGGTTAGCAAAGGGTTAATGAGGGGTTAATGAGGGCTAATTAAGGCCTAATTGCAGCCATGGCCAAGCGCAAGGTGACCTTCGAGGACCTCGAGGACGAGGAGGAGCCGGGGCCCCCCCGCAAGAGGGTGAGGGGCGGGGGGGGGGGGCGCTATGGGGCGGATGTGGGGGGGGGGGGGGGCGCTATGGGGTGGATATGGGGGGCTATGGGGCGCTATGGGGCAGATGTGGGGCGCTATGGGGCAGATATGGGGGGCTATGGGGCGCTATGGGGTGGATATGGGTGGTTGTGGGGTGCTATGGGGGGATGTGGGGCGCTATGGGGCAGATATGGGGGGCTATGGGGCGCTATGGGGCAGATATGGGTGGTTGTGGGGTGCTATGGGGCAGATGTGGGGCGCTATGGGGCAGCTATGGGGGGCTCGGGGGGTGCTATGGGGTGGCTATGGGGCGCTATGGGGTGCTATAGGGTGGATATGGGGTGGATATGGGGTGCTATGGGGCGGATATGGGGGGCTGGGGGGCGCTATGGGGCGGATATGGGACGCTATGGAGCGGTATGGGGTGGATGTGGGGCGCTATGGGGCAGCTATGGGGGGCTGGGGGGTGCTATGGGGCGGATATGGGGCACTATGGGGTGCTATGGGGCAGATGTGGGGCGCTATGGGGCGGATATGGGGGGCTGGGGGGCGCTATGGGGTGGCTATGGGGCGCTATGGGGTGCTATAGGGTGGATATGGGGTAGATATGGGGCGCTATGGGGCGGATATGGGGGGCTGGGGGGCGCTATGGGGTGGATGTGGGGCGCTATGGGGTGGATATGGGGGGCTGGGGGGTGCTATGGGGCGGATATGGGGTGCTATGGGGCGGTATGGGGTGGATGTGGGGCGCTATGGGGTGGATATGGGGGGCTGGGGGGTGCTATGGGGCGGATATGGGGCACTATGGGGTGCTATGGGGCAGTTGTGGGGCGCTATGGGACAGATATGGGGGGCTGGGGGGCGCTACGGGGTGGATATGGGTGGTTGTGGGGCGCTATGGGGTGGATGTGGGGTGCTATGGGGTGCTATAGGGTGGCTATAGGGTGGCTGTGGGGCGCTATGGGGTGGCTGTGGGGTGCTTATAGGGTGGATATGGGGTGGATATGGGGCACTATGGGGTGGCTGTGGGGCGCTATGGGGTGGATATGGGGGGCTATGGGGTGGATATGGGGGGCTATGGGGTGGCTGTGGGGTGCTATGGGGTGGATATGGGTGGTTGTGGGGTGCTATGGGGCGGATATGGGGTGCTATGGGGTGCTATAGGGTGGATATGGGGTGGATGTGGGGCGCTATGGGGCAGAAAGGGGTGGCTGGGGGGCCTATGGGGTGGCTGTGGGGGGCTGTGGGGTGTCTGTGGGGGGCTGTGGGGTGGATATGGGGGGCTATGGGGCGCTATGGGGTGCCGTGGGGCGCTGTGGGGTGGCTGTGGGTCACTATGGGGTGGTTGTGGGGTGCTATGGGGCGCTATGGGGTGCCGTGGGGTCTCTGTGGAGTGCTATGGGGTGGATATGGGTGGTTGTGGGGTGCTATGGGGCAGATACGGGGTGTCTGTGGGGTGCCGTGGGGCGCTGTGGGGTGTCCATGGGGTGCTGTGGGGTCTCTATGGGGTCTCTATGGGGCGCTATGGGGTGTCTGTGGGGCGCTATGGGGTGCCGTGGGGCGCTATGGGGTGTCCATGGGGTGTCCGCGGGGCGCAGGAGGCGCTGGGCGGCCCCGGCAGCCGCTTCTCGGGGAAGCCGTCCCTGGACAGCGACGAGGACGACGACGACGACGACGGCGGCACCCTGGGGCTGCTCGACCTCGACGGTGGGCGCTGGGGGGCGGCTGGGGGGTGCTATGGGGCGCTGTGGGGTGTTATGGGGTGCTATGGGGTCATTATGGGGTGGTTATGGGGTCCTATGGGGTGGCTGTGGGGCAGCTGGGGGGCGCTATGGGGCACTATGGGGCGGCTATGGGGCGGCTGTGGGGTCCTATGGGGTGGGTATGGGGTGCTATGGGGCATTAGGGGGCAGCTGTGGGGTGGCTATGGGGCAGCTGGGGGGCGCTATGGGGCAGGGGGGCGCTATGGGGTGGCTGTGGGGCGGGGGGGGGGCACTATGTTTTTATATTTCTTAATGTTTTTTGTATGGGGTTTTTGGGCTTTTTTTGTATGTTTTTTAATGGTTTTTATGTTTTTTAATGTTTTTTTTAATATTTTTAATGTTTTTTAATGGTTTTTATGTTTTTAAATGTTTTTTATGTTTTCTTTTTATGTTTTCTTTTTATGCATGTTTTTTAATGGTTTTTTTTATGTTTCTTGTTAAGTGTTTTTATGGTTTTTTTATGTTTTTATGGTGTTTTTTTTCATGGTGGTTTTTTTTGCATGGGTGTTTTTTTATGGTTTTTTATGGTTTTATGTTTTTTATGTTTTTTTTATTTATTTTTATGGGTTTTCTATTTTTTCATATTTTTTATGTTTTGTATGTTTTTTTATGGATTTCTTTTATTGCTTTTTAAATGTTGTTTATTTTTTTGTTTTTTGTTACATTTTTTATGTTTTTTTTATTTTTTTATTTTTTATGTTTTTTAATTTTTTAATGTTTTTTTAATGTTTTTTATGGTTTTTTTTATGTTTCCTATGTTTTTTTTATGGCTTTTTTTTATGGTTTTTTTATGGCTTTTTTAATGTTTTTTTAATGTTTTTTAATGGGTTTTTTATTTTTTATGGTTTTTTTATGTTTCTTATGGTTTTTTTTTATGGGGTTTTTTACAACTTTTTTTTACAGCTTTTTTTATGGCTTTTTTTAATGTTTTTTTAATGTTTTTTATGTTTTTAATGGGTTTTTTATTTTTTATGGTTTTTTTTTATGTTTCTTATGGTTTTTTTAATGACTTTTTTTACGGCTTTTTTATGTTTTTTTTTAATTTTTTTATTTTTTTAATGGTTTTTTAATGTTTTTTTAATGGTTTTTTTTTATGGTTTTTTTTTATGGGTTTTTTTATGGGTTTTTTTATGGTTTTTTTTATGGTTTTTTTTATGGGGTTCTTTCTTTTTATGTTTTTTTATGGTTTTTTATAGCTTTTTTATGGCTTTTTAATTTTTTTTATCTTTTTTATGTTTTTCTTTTAAATTTGTTTTCTTATGTTTTTATGGGTTTTATGGGGTTTTAAATTTTTTTTCTGACTTTTTTTTCTGCCTTTCATGAAATCTCCTGGCTTTCCGGGGGGGGTCCCCGTGCAGGGCAGGAGGCGGCGGCGCCGTGGGGCTGGGAGGACGCGGGGGGGGCGGGGGGCGGCCCCCCCCTGACCCCCTTCAACCTGGCCGAGGAGCTGAGCGAGGGCGACTTCGACCGCGACGGCAACTTCCGGCCCCGGCGCGCCCCCCGCGCCCCCGACCGCTGGCTCGACGCCCTCGACTGGGTGCGGGGGGGTTGTGGGGTCGGGGGGGGGGGTTGTGGGGTCAGGGGGGGGGTTGTGGGGTCAGGGGGGGGGTTGTGGGGTCAGGGGGGGGGTTGTGGGGTCAGGGGGGGGTTGTGGGGTCAGGGGGGGGTTGTGGGGTCGGGGGGGGTTGTGGGGTCAGGGGGGGGGTTGTGGGGTCAGGGGGGGGGTTATGGGGTCGGGGGGGGGGTTGTGGGGTCGGGGGGGGTTGTGGGGTCGGGGGGGTCACGGGGGGGTTGGGGGAAATGGGGGGATATAGGGGAAATGGGGGGGTTATGGGGTCGGGGGGGTCACGGGGGGGTTGTGGGGTCGGGGGGGGGGTTATGGGGTCGGGGGGGGTTATGGGGTCGGGGGGGGTTATGGGGTCGGGGGGGTCTGTGGGGTCGGGGGGGGGGTTATGGGGTCGGGGGGGGTTGTGGGGTCGGGGGGGGGCTGGGGGAAATGGGGGGATATAGGGGAAGTGGGGGGGTTATAGGGCTGGGGGCTTGTGGGGTCACAGGGGGGTTATAGGGTCAGGGGGGTCACGGGGGGGGTTGTGGGGTCGGGGGGGGTTATAGGGTCACGGGGGGGGTTATAGGGTCGGGGGGGTCACGGGGGGGTTATAGGGTCGGGGGGGGTTGGGGGAAATGGGGGGGAAATGGGTTATAGGGTCAGGGGGGGGTTATAGGGCTGCGGGGGGGTTTATAGGGCCAGGGGGGGGTTATAGGGTTGGGGGGTCACGGGGGGGTTGGGGGAATGGGGGGGGTGGGGGGAAATGGGGGGGTTGGGGGAAATGGGGGGGAAATGGGATATAGGGTCGGGGGGGGTTGTGGGGTCACGGGGGGGGTTGTGGGGTCACAGAAGGGTTATGGGGTCGGGGGGGGTTATGGGGGGGTTGGGGAAAATGGGGGGGTTGGGGGGGATTGGGGGGAAATGGGATATAGGGGAAATGGGGGGGTTATAGGGCTGGGGGGGTTGTGGGGTCACAGGGGGGTTATAGGGTCAGGGGGGTCACGGGGGGGGTTGTGGGGTCGGGGGGGGTTATAGGGTCACGGGGGGGGTTATAGGGTCGGGGGGGTCACGGGGGGGTTATAGGGTCGGGGGGGGTTGGGGGAAATGGGGGGGAAATGGGTTATAGGGTCAGGGGGGGGTTATAGGGCTGCGGGGGGGTTTATAGGGCCAGGGGGGGGTTATAGGGTTGGGGGGTCACGGGGGGGTTGGGGGAATGGGGGGGGTGGGGGGGAAATGGGGGGGTTGGGGGAAATGGGGGGGAAATGGGATATAGGGTCGGGGGGGGTTGTGGGGTCACGGGGGGGGTTGTGGGGTCACAGAAGGGTTATGGGGTCGGGGGGGGTTATGGGGGGGTTGGGGAAAATGGGGGGGTTGGGGGGGATTGGGGGAAATGGGATATAGGGGAAATGGGGGGGTTATAGGGCTGGGGGGGGTTGTGGGGTCACAGGGGGGGTTATAGGGTCAGGGGGGTCACGGGGGGGCTTGTGGGGTCACAGGGGGGTTATAGGGTCGGGGGGGTCACAGGGGGGTTGGGGGAAATGGGGGGGAAATGAGATATGGAGGAAATGGGGGGGTTATAGGGTTGGGGGGGGTTATAGGGCCGGGGGGGGGTTATAGGGTTGGGGGGTCCCGGGGGGGTTGGGGGGTTAAGGGGGGGTTGGGGGAAATGGGGGGGGTTGGGGGGGATTGGGGGGAAATGGGATATAGGGGAAATGGGGGGGGTTATAGGGTCAGGGGGGGTTTATAGGGCCGGGGCTGGTTTATAGGGTCAGGGGGGGTTATAGGGCTGGGGGGTCATGGGGGGTTATGGGGTCGGGGGGGGGTGGGGGGAAATGGGGGGGAAATGGGATATAGGGGAAATGGGCGGGTTATAGGGTCGGGGGGGGGTTTATAGGGCCGGGGGGGGCTTATAGGGTCAGGGGGGGTTGGGGGGGTCCCGGGGGGGTTGGGGGAAATGGGGGGGAAATGGGATATAGGGTCGGGGAGGGTTATAGGGTCAGGGGGTTTATAGGGCTGGGGGGGGGTTTATAGGGTTGGGGGGGTTGGGGGGTCACGGGGGGGGTTATGGGGTCACGGGGGGGGGTTATAGGGTCGGGGGGTCGGGGGGGTTGGGGGAAATGGGGGGGAAATGGGTTATAGGGTCAGGGGGGGGTTTATAGGGTCGGGGGGGTTTATAGGGCTGGGGGGGGTTTATAGGGTTGGGGGGGGCTATAGGGTCGGGGGGGTTGGGGGGGATTGGGGGAAATGGGATGTAGGGGAAATGGGGGGGTTGTGGGGTCACGGGGGGGTTGTGGGGTCAGGGGGGGTTGGGGGAAATAGGGGGGAAATGGGGGGGAAATGGGTTATAGGGGAAATGGGGGGGTTGTGGGGTCGGGGGGGTTGTGGGGTCACGGGGGGGGTTATAGGGTCGGGGGGGGGTTATAGGGTCGGGGGGGGGTTATAGGGTCGGGGGGGGGGTTATAGGGTCAGGGGGGGTTGGGGAGGATTGGGGGAAATGAGGGGGTTGTGGGGTCAGGGGGGGTTATAGGGTCAGGGGGGGTTGGGGGAAATAGGGGGGGAATGGGATATAGGGGAAATGGGGGGGTTGTGGGGTCGGGGGGGGTTATAGGGTCAGGGGGGGTTGGGGAGGATTGGGGGAAATGGGGGGGTTGTGGGGTCAGGGGGGGTTTATAGGGCTGGGGGGGTTATGGGCTTAATTGGGGGGGGTTAATGGGGGGTCACGGGGTTAATTAGGGTGCGGGGGGGGTCAGTGGGGGGGTAACAGGGGAGTTACGGCATTACCGAGCCTCGCCCTGACCTTAACGAGGCCGCGCGGCCGTTAATTACCCTAATTACCCCCCCCCCCGCAGATGGAGATCCGGCCCCGCCCCCCGCGCCCCTCCCCGCCGCCGCCCCCCCCCCCCGCCCCCCCCGGGGGTGCTGCTGCGGGGGGCGCTGGCGCTGCTGCGCCCGGGGGAGACGGTGGCGGGGGCCCTGCGGCGCCTGGGGGACGAGGCCCGGAGGCAGCGGAGGCCGCGGGGAGGCAGAGGAGGGAGGGGAGGAAGGCCGGGGGGGGGGCGAGGAGGAGGAGGAGGAGGAGGAGGAGGCCGGGGGGGCGCTGAGGCCGAAGAGGAGGAGGAGGAGGAGGCGGTGAGGAAGGAGCGAGGAGGAGGAAGAGGAAGAGGAAGAGGAGGAGGAGGCCGAGGAAGAGGAGGAGGAGGAGGCCGGGGGGATGTGGAGGCCGAAGAGGAGGAGGAGGAGGTGGTGAGGAAGGAGCGAGGAGGAGGAAGAGGAGGAGGAGGCGCTGAGGCCGAAGAGGAGGAGGAGGAGGAGGAGGTGAGGAAGGAGCGAGGAAGAGGAGGAGGCGCTGGGGCCGAAGAGGAGGAGGCGGTGAGGAGGGAGCAAGGAGGAGGAGGAGGCCGAGGAAGAGGAGGAGGAGGTGCTGAGGCCGAAGAGGAGGAGGAGGAGGAGGCCGAAGGGGCGGCGGTGAGGAGGCCGCGAGGAGGAGGAGGAGGAGGAGGAGGAGAAGAAGGAGGAAGAGGAGGCCGGGGGGGCGTGGAGGAGGAAGAGGAGAAGGAGGCCGAGGCCGAAGGGGCGGCGGCGCGGAGGCCGCGAGGGGGAGGAGGAGGAGGAGGTGGGGGAGGAGGAAGAGGAGGAGGAGGAGGCCGGGGGGGTGTGGAGGCCGAAGAGGAGGAGGAGGAGGCTGAGGCCGAAGGGGCTACGGTGCGGAGGCAGCGAGGAAGAGGAGGAGGAGGAGGCCAAGGAGAAGGAGGAGGCCAAGGAGAAGGAGGAGGCCGAGGAGGAGGAGGAGGAAGGGGAGGCCGAAGAGGAGGAGGAGGAGGAGGCCAGGGGGGTGCCGAGGCCGAAGAGGAGGAGGAGGAGGCCGAGGCCGAAGGCGCGGCGGGGCGGCTGGAGCGCCTGGTGGAGCTGGCGGACGCGCTGGTGGCCCGCGGCCTCCACGGCGTCTACCAGGAGAGCCGCGAGAGGCTGGGCCTCCGCCTCCGCGCCCTGGCGGCCGGTGACGTCAGCGATGACGTCATCGGGGGCGGTGACGTCATCGGGGAGAGCGGTGACGTCATCGGGGAGAGCGATGACGTCATGGACGGGGGCGGTGACGTCGGCGGGGGGCGAGGCCGCGGAGGGGGAGAGGCCGGAGGAGGACGAGGAGGCGGAGGCCGGTGGGTAGAGGGGGGGTTTTTTGGGGGGGATTTTGGGGTTTTTGGGGTTTTTTTGGGGGGGAATTTGGGGGTTTTTGGGGGGGAATTGGGGTTTTGAGGAGTTTGGGGGGGGGGTTGGGGAGGTTTTGGGGGGGATTTGGGGGTTTTTGGGGTGGTTTCGGGGGGGTTTGAGGCTGATTTTGGGGGCGGCGGATTTGGGGTGGTTTTGGGGTGGTTTAGGGGGTTTTCGGTTTGGGGGGCAAATTTGGGGGTTTTTGGGGTGGATTTGGGGGTCTTTGGGGTGGATTTGGGGGTTTTTGGGGCGGTTTGGGGGGGATTTGGGTTTTTAGGGGGCGTTTTGGGGGTATTTGGGGGTTTTAGGAGGTGGTTTCGGGGTGGTTTGTGGCTGATTTTGGGGGCGACGGATTTGGGGCGGTTTTGGGGGGTTTTGGGTTTTTTCGGGGGGAAATTTGGGGGTTTTGGGGTGGTTTGGGGGGGATTTGGGTTTTTTGGGGGCGTTTTGGGGTGGTTTTGGGGGGATTTGTTTTTTTTTCGGGGTGATTTTGGGGTGGTTTGAGGCTGATTTTGGGGGCGACCGATTTGGGGTGGTTTAGAGGGGTTTGGGGGTGGTTTGGTTCATTTTGGGGTGCTTTGACTGGTTTTGAGTTGTATTTTTGGGCGGTTTCGGGGTGGTTTGATTGGTTTCGGGGTGGTTTTGGGGTGGTTTGGGTGGGTTTGGGGACGGCGGGTGGGTTTGAGGCGGTTTGGGGGGTTTTAGGGTGGTTTGCTGGGTTTTGGGGTGGGTTGGTTCATTTTGAGGAGTTTTGGGGTGGTTTGGGGCTGATTTGGGGGAATTTTGGGGTGGTTTGGGGCTGATTTGGGGGAATTTTGGGGTGGTTTGGTTCGTTTTGGTTGGGTTTTGGGGTGGTTTTGAGGGTTTTCGGGTGCTTTGAGGGTTTTTGGGGTGGTTTTGAGGGTTTTTGGGTGCTTCAGTTGGGTTTTGGGTGGTTTTGTTGACTTTTGCTTTTTTATCCACTTTATTGTCGGGTTTGGGTATTTCTGGACCGTTTTTATGGGGTTTTTTTTTGCCATTTTTGGGGTTTTCATTGCTTCCATTTATTCGCTTTTGCGCCCTTTTGACTTTTTCCCCTTTATTTCTTTCCACATCCGTGCGCGGTTTTGGGCGGTTTTTTTTGTTGGTTTTGGGTCTTTTTCCGTCGCTTTCGCCCCTTGACGTTATTCCATGTTTTTTTCGCTGCGTTTTTTTTGGGTGTTTTCGGGTGTTTTTGGCGTCAGCGGAGCCGCCCGAGGTGCTGTGGGAGTACAAGTGGGAGGAGAGCAGCGCCCAGCTCTACGGGCCCTTCAGCAGCGCCCAGATGCAGGTGGGGGGGCCCCCGAAATCGGGTCGGAAACGTCAAAAATTGGGTCGGGGACGTTAAAAATGGGGTCGGGGACCCAAAAGTTGGGTGGGGGGGTCCCGAAATTGGGTTGGAAACGCTGAAAATTGGGTTGGGAATGTCAAAAATTGGGTTGAGGACGTCAGAAGTTGGGTGGGGGTCCCGAAATTGGGTCGGGAACATTAAAAATTGGGTCGGGAACATTAAAAATTGGGTTGTGGATGTTAAAAATTGGGTTGGGGACCCGAAAGTTGGGTGGGGGGTACCAAAATTGGGTTGGAAACGCTGAAAATTGGGTTGGGAATGTCAAAAATTGGGTTGGGGATGTCAAAAGTTGGGTTGGGGTCCCGAAATTGGGTCAGGAACGCTAAAAATTGGGTTGGGAATGTCAAAAATTGGGTTGGGGACCCGAAAGTTGGGTGGGGGCCCCGAAATTGGGTTGGAACATCAAAAATTGGGTTGGGAATGTCAAAAATTGGGTTGAGGACGTCAAAAGTTGGGTGGGGGTCCCAAAATTGGGTCAGGAACGCTAAAAATTGGGCCGGGAATGTCAAAAATTGGGTTGGAGGCCCCAAAATTGGATTGGGAACGTTAAAAATCAGGTTGGGGACCCAAAAGTTGGGTGGGGGGGTCCCGAAATTGGGTCAGGAACGCTAAAAATTGGGTCGGGAATGTCAAAAATCGGGTTGGGGATGTCAGAAGTTGGGTTGGGGACCCAAAACTTGGGTGGGGGGGTCCTGAAATTGGGTCAGGAACACTGAAAATTGGGTCGGGAATGTCAAAAATGGGGTTGTGGACGTTAAAAATTGGGTTGGGGACCCGAAAGTTGGGTGGGAGCCCTGAAATTGGGTCGGGGACGTTAAAAATTGGGTCGGGAATGTCAAAAATTGGGTTGGGGATGTCAAAAGTTGGTTGGGGTCCCGAAATTGGGTCGGGAACGCTGAAAATTGGGTCGGGAATGTCAAAAATGGGGTTGTGGACGTTAAAAATTGGGTTGGGGACCCGAAAGTTGGGTGGGGGCCCCGAAATTGGGTTGGAAACGCTGAAAATTGGGTTGAGAATGTCAAAAATCGGGTTGAGGATGTCAAAAGTCGGGTGGGGGTCCCGAAATTGGGTCAGGAACGCTAAAAATTGGGTCGGGAATGTCAACAATTGGGTTGGGGACCCAAAAGTTGGGTGGGGGGCCCCAAAATTGGGTCAGGGACGTTAAAAATTGGGTTGGGGACCCAAAAGTTGGGTGGGGGACATCAGGATTTGGGTGAAGGCTGGGAAATTTGGGTCAAAGAGGCCAAAAATCGGGTCAAGGACGGCAAAATCGGGTCGAAGAGGCCAAAATTTGGGTCAAGGATGACAGAATTTGGGCCGGGGAAGGCAAATTTGGATTGAAGATGCCCCAAATTGGGTCGAACGTGCCAAAAACAGGGTCAAAAGTGGCAAATTTGGGGCAAGGACGCCAAAAATGGGGTTGAGGAAGGCAAAATGGGTTCTAGAACGGCAAATTTGGGTTCGAGACGCTAAAAATTGGGTGAAGGATGGGGAAAATTGGGTCAAAGGTGCTAAAATTGGGTCAAGGAGAAGAAATTTGGGTCGAGGATGCCAAAAATTGGGTCGAGGATGCCAAAAATTGGGTCAAAAGCGGCAAGTTTCGGTCAAAGACATTAAAAATGGGGTCGGGGATGGCAAATTTGGGTCAAAGGTGCTAAAAATTAGGCAAAGAAGAAATTCGGGTCGAGGACGTCAAAAACTGGGTCAAAGGTGCCAAAAATTGGGTCAAGGAGAAGAAATTTGGGTCGAGGATGTCAAAAATTGGGTCAAGGATGCCAAAAATAGGGTCAAAAGCGGCAAAGTTTGGGTCAAAGACATTAAAAACGGGGTTGAGGATGGCAAATTTGGGTCAAAGGTGCTAAAAATTAGGCAAAGAAGAAATTTGGGTCGAGGACGCCAAAAGTTGGGTCAAAAGCGGCAAATTTGGGTCAAAGACATTAAAAACGGGGTCAGGGATGGCAAATTTGGGTCAAAGGTGCTAAAAATTAGGCAAAGAAGAAATTCGGGTCGAGGACGTCAAAAATTGGGTCAAAGGTGCCAAAAATTGGGTCAAGGAGAAGAAATTTGGGTCGAGGATGTCAAAAATTGGGTCATGGATGCCAAAAATAGGGTCAAAAGCAGCAAGTTTGGGTCAAAGACATTAAAAATGGGGTCAAAGATGGCGAATTTGGGTCAAAGGTGCTAAAAATTAGGCAAAGAAGAAATTCGGGTCGAGGATGTCAAAAATTGGGTCAAAGGTGCCAAAAATTGGGTCAAGGATGCCAAAAATTGGGTCAGGGACGCCAAAATTTTGGGTCAAAACCACCACAGATCGGGTCGGGGACCCGAAAAGTTGCGCTGGGGACCAAAACGGGTCAAAACCCGTCCGAATCGGGTCAGGACCCCCCGAAATGGGTCTGGGACCCCCAGTTTTTGGGGTGGCCCCCCCGTTTTTGGGGTGCTCACCCCCCCCCTTCCTCCCGCAGGCCTGGGTGGATCAGGGCTATTTCGGGGGGGGTCCTGTGCCGCCGCGCCCGCAGCCCCCCGGCCCCTTCTACAGCTCCGCCCGCATCGACTTCACCCTCTACACGTGACCCCCCGGACCCAAAACCCCAGGAAACGGCCCCAAAACGGGGCGGGACCCCCCCAACCCCCAAGGTGTGGGGGGGCATTAAACCTGCGCCCCGATGCCGGGTCCCGAGTGGTTTTTGGGGGGAAAAGGGCGGATTTCGGGGCACGACGAGGGGGCGCGCGGGGGGGGGGGGCGTATTAACAGGGCCGCGCGTTTCTCTTTAGAAATCCGTTTTTTAGTTAATTTTGGGCGAAAAACGAGGGTTTGAGGGCTCGGGGAGGCACGCGGGGGCGTTTAATGGGGTGGGGGTGGGGGGTCCCCAAAATCCTTCACCTGCCCCACATCTTGCCCCCGTGTCGGGGGGGGCTCCCGGCCCCATAAGTTCTGGGGCGGCCCCACAGCGACACGGCTCCGGGGGTCTCGGCCTTTATCGGGGGGCAGCCGGGGGCGCCCCACGGCGCCGGGGGGGCACCTCAGGGTCTCAGGGCGCCGTCGCGGGCATCGGGGTAGGGGGGCCTGGGGGGGGCAAAGCAAGGTGTGGGGCTGCCCCACAAGTCCCCGGTTCTGCCCCCCAAGTCCCCGGTTCTGCCCCCACAGCCCCCCTCCTGCCCCACAAGTGCCTCCTCCTGCCCCCCCCCCAGCCCCCCCGTCCTGCCCCACATCTCACCCCCCCGCTGCCCCCCAGCCCTGCCCCGCTGCTCCTGCCCCACAAGTGCCCCCGCAGGCCCCCCCCCGCCTGCCCCACAACCCCCTCCTCCTGCCCCACAGCGCCCCACAACTGCCCCCACACCCACCCCACACCTTCCCCTTCTCCTGCCCCACACCTGCCCCATAGCCTGCCCCACACCTTCCCTTCCTCCCTGCCCCACAGCGCCCCACACCTGCCCCACACCTTCCTCTTCTGCCCCACACCTGCCCCACATCCACCCCACACCTTCCCCCTTCTCCTGCCCCACACCCTGCCCCACAGCACCCCACACCTGCCCCACACCTGCCCCTCCTCCCGCCCCACACCTGCCCCACACCTGCCCCACACCTTCCCCTCCTCCCACCCCACACCCTGCCCCACACCTGCCCCACACCTGCCCCTCCTCCCGCCCCACACCTGACCCATACCCGCCCCACACCCTGCCCCACACCTGCCCCACACCTGCCCCCCACCTGCGGCGGGCAGGCCCGTTGCGGCCGTAGCCGTGGTCGTGGTGGAAGCCGAGGGCCCGGAGCCGGGCGGCCGCCAGCGCCTCGGGGAGGGGCTGCTTGGGGGGGGCCCTGGGGGGGCTCCCAGCGTGTACTGGGGTCCTCCCAGTATCCCCCTAGGGTCCTCCCAGTCCTCCCAATACCCCCCTAGGGTCCTCCCAGTATCCCCTGGAGCCCTCCCAGTCCTCCCAGTATCCCCTGGGGCCCCTCCCATCACCCCCTGGGCCCCTCCCAGTCCCCTCCCAGCCTCTCCCACTCCCCTCCCAGTCCCCTCCCAGTCCCCTCCCAGTCCCCTCCCACTCCCCTCCCAGTCCCTCCCAAACCCCTCCCAGCCCCTCCCACTCCCCTCCCAGCCCCTCCCACTCCCCTCCCAGTCCCTCCCAAACCCCTCCCACTCCCCCTCCCAGTCCCTCCCAAACCCCTCCCAGTCCCTCCCAGTCCCTCCCACTCCCCTCCCACTCCCCTCCCAGTCCCCCCCTCCCCAGTCCCCTCCCCAGTCCCCCTCCCAGTCCCTTCCCCAGTCCCCTCTCAGTCCCCTCCCAGTCCCCCCCAGTCCCCTCCCAGTCCCCTCCCAGTCCCTCCCAGTCCCTCCCAGCCCCTCCCAGTCCCCTCCCAGCCCCTCCCACTCCCCTCCCAGTCCCTCCCAGTGCCCCCCGCCCCTCTCACCCGTCGCAGGCCTCCTGCCGCCGCTTGGCCCCGCTCAGCCTGGGGACGAGAGGAGGCCTCCAGCACCCCTCCCCACCCCCCCCCGGGGGGTCCTCCACCTTCCCACAACCCCCCGCGGCCCCCATCTCCCCCCCCCCCCCCCCGGTCCGCCCCGATCCCGTCACCCCCCGCTCACTCCGCGCCCAGCCGCTCCCGCCGGGCCGCCGCCATCTGCGCAGGCGCAGCAGGCGCCGTACGGAACAGGGCGGGCTCCGCGGCGGCGCCGGGCATGCGCAGGGAGCGCTCGGAGGCCGTACGGCGAGCGGCGCGCGTGCGCAGTTCCCGCCGTGTCCGTACAACCGGAGGGGGCGCATGCGCAGTACGTTCGGTGGCCGTATAGCGGGGGGGCAGCGCATGCGCAGTGCCTTCTGTATCCTTATAGGGGTTTGGAGCGTGCGCAGTGCGCTCACTGTCCGTACAGCGGGGCGGGAGCGCATGCGCAGTGCCTTCTGTACCTTATAAGGGGTTTGGAGCGTGCGCAGTGCGCTCGGCGTCCGTACAGCGGGGAGGGGGCGCATGCGCAGCGCGTTCCGCGTCCCCACAGCCAGGGGCGCGTGCGCGGCGCTCTGACGTCATCACCCGGCGCCGAGAAGAAGCGGCGAAAATGGCGGCGCCCACGGAAGAGGAGGGAGATGGCGGCGGCGGCGGCGGCCTCCCCGCGTCCCGGCCGTGCCCCCGGCGGGCCCGGCAGCTGCTGCACATGAGCGTCCTGTGCCAGAGCCCCTCGCCCTGCGGCCGCTACCTGGCGGCGGGCAACAACTACGGCGAGGTGGCCGTCTTCGGGCTGGCGGCCGCCCTCAGCGCCGAGGCCAAGGAGGAGAGCAAGAGGCCGCTCGTCTGCTTCCGGGGTGAGCCCGCGTGACCTCCCAGCGGGCTTTGCGGCGCGCCACCTCCCCCCCCTCCCCCTCCGGGCCTTCCCAGCGGGCCCTTCCCATAAGCCCCGCCCCCTTCCGTTAAGCCCCACCCCTTCTACAAAGCCCCGCCCCCTGTGTTAAGCCCCGCCCCTTCTATAAAGCCCCACCCCTTCCATTAAGCCCCGCCCCCTTTTCACTAAGCCCCGCCCCTTCCATTAAGCCCCCTCTTCCCTCAAGCCCCTCCCAGTTGCCAAGCCCCGCCCCCTTGCGTTAAGCCCCGCCCCTTCCGCCAAGCCCCGCCCCCTCCCCGTGAAGTCCCCCCTCCCCCAGCCCCTCCCCTTTCCCAAGCCCCGCCCCCTCGCGTTAAGCCCCGCCCCCTCCCCAAGCCCCTCCCCCTTTCCCCATAAAGCCACGCCCCCTTCTACAAGCCCCGCCCCCTCCATTAAGCCCCACTGGGTCCATCAAGCCCCGCCCCCTTGTGTTAAGCCCCGCCCCTTCCATTAAGCCCCACCCCCGTTCGCACCAAGCCACGCCCCCTTTATAACCCCGCCCCTACGCGAAGCCCCGCCCCTTTAAGCCCCGCCCCTAAAGCCACACCCCTTTAAGCCCCCGCCCCCTTAAGCCCCGCCCCCTTTAGGCCACACCCCTTTAAGCCCCGCCCCTTTAGTTACACCCCCTTAAGCCCCGCCCCTTTAGGGCCACACCCCTTTAAGCCCCGCCCCTTTAGGCCACACCCCTTTAAGCCCCGCCCCCTTTAGGCCACACCCCTTTAAGCCACGCCCCCTTTAGGCCACACCCCTTTAAGCCCCGCCCCTTTAGTTACACCCCCTTAAGCCCCTCCCTTTAGGCCACACCCCTTTAAGCCCCGCCCCCTTTAGGCCACACCCCTTTAAGCCCCGCCCCTTTAGGCCCCGCCCCTTTAAGCCACGTCCCCTTTAGGCCACACCCCTTTAAGCCATGCCCCCTTAAGCCCCGCCCCTTTAGGCCATGCCCCTTTAAGCCCCGCCCCCTTAAGCCCCGCCCCTTTAGGCCACACCCCCTTAAGCCCCGCCCCCTCAAGCCCCGCCCCCCCAGCCCACCAGGGCCCCGTCTACGCCCTGGCCTGCGGCGAGCGGCACCTGCTGAGCGCCAGCGACGGCGAGGTCAAGGCCTGGAGCTGGGCCGACGTCCACCAAAAGGTGCCCCCCCCCCAAATTTTGGGGTGTCCCCCCCTTATCAACCCCCCCCACCTCGTTTAACCCCCCCCTGACCCAAAATCGCCGTTTTTTCCCCCAAAAATCCAGGGCTGTAAGGAAGTGTGGACGCGCCGCCCCCCTTGCCGGTGAGCTCCCCTTTCCCCCTCCCATTTAAAAAAATTAAAATTTTGGGGGGCTAAAAAAATTTGGGGGGGGGCTAAAAGTTTTGGGGGTGTCCTTGGGGGTCGGCTGACCCGAAACGGCGGGATTTCGACCCAAAACTTGCCCCCGTTTTTTATAGGAGCAGCCTGGAGGTGCCGGAGATCAACAGCCTGCAGCTGAACCCGAGGGTGGGTGAAAAATTTGGGGGGGGGGGGGGGGGGCAAAAATTGGGGGGGGGGGGGGGCAAATTTGGGGCGGGGGGGGAAGTTTGGGGCGGGGGGGGTGAGTTTGGGGTGGGGGGGTAAATTTGGGGGGGGAGGGGCGGTGACGTCATCGTTGTCCCCCCCCCCAAAGGACAACTCCCTGGTGCTGGCCGGGGGGACGGCGCCGTGCGGGTGATGGACCTGGAGACGGGGGTTCACGGTGAGGGGGGGGGGTGGGGGGGATTTATTTGGGGGGGATTTGGGGGATTTTGGGGGGGGTTGGGGGGGTTTTGGGGGGGATTTGGGGGGAGCTGGGGGGATTTTGGGGGATTTGGGGGGGATTTTGGGGGATTTGGGGGGGATTTGGGGGAATTTTGGGGGGTTGGAGGGGTTTGGGGGGGGGATTTGGGGGGAGCTGGGGGGGTTGGGGAGGATTTGGGGGGGTAATGGGGGATTTTGGGGGGGATTTGGGGGTGTTTGGGGGGTTTGGGGAGGTTAGAGGGGGTTTGGGGTGGATTTGGGGGGGGGGGGTTGGGGGGGGGTTTTGGGGGGGTCAGTGGGGGGTTGGGGGGGGCTGGGGGGGGATTGGGGGGGGGGTTTGGGGGTCTTGGGGACATTTGGGGGGATTTGGGGACGTTGGGGGCTTTGGGGGGAAATAGGGGGGATTTGGGGGCATTTGGGGGGGGGTTTGGGGGGAAATGGGGGGATTTGGGGGCATTTGGGGGGGGGGTTTGGGGGGAAACGGGGGGGGTTTGGGGGCATTTGGGGGATTTGGGGGGCTTGGGGGGTTTTGGGGTGAAATGGGGGGGATTTGGGGTCGCAGAGGGGGGTGACAGCCCCGTGCCCCCCCAGCACGAGCTGCGGGGGCACCGGGACTACGTGCACTGCCTGGCGCTGCGCGACCCCCCCCAGGTGCTCTCGGGGGGAGGACGGCACCGTGCGCCTCTGGGGTGAGCGGCGGACCCAAAACCCCCTGAATCGCCCCAAAATCGCCTCGAGCGTCTCCGCGTTTCCCTCGGCGCCCCAAAACGCCCAGAAACGGCCCCAAAACGGCCAAAAACGGCAAAAAACGGCCCCAAAACGGCAAAAAATGGCAAAAAATGGCCCCAAAACGGCCAAAAATGGCAAAAAATGGCCCCAAATTTTCCCAAAATGGCCCCAAATTTCCCCAAAATGGCCCCCAATTTCCCCAAAATGGCATTAAATAGCCCCAAAATGACCCCATGTTTTTCTAAACAGCCTCATGTTTTCATGAAATGGGCAAAAATGGCCCTAAAATGGCACCAAAAAGGCCCCAAATGGCCCCCAAATTCCCTAAAATGGCCCCAAATTTCCCCCAGATGGCCCCAAATTTCCCCAAAACGGCCCTAAATAGCCCCAAAATGACCCCATGTTTGGCTAAATGGTCCCGTGTTTTCCTAAAACGGGCAAAAATGGCCCCAAAATGGCTCTAAATAGCCCTAAAATGACCCTAAATAGCCCCAAAATGGCCGCATGTTTCCCTAAATTTCCAGAAATGGCCCCAAATTTCCCCAAAATGGCCAAAAATTTCCCCAAAACGGCCCCAAATTTCCCTAAAATGGCCCTAAATAGCCCCAAAATGACCCCATGTTTCTCTAAATGATCTCACGTTTTCCTAAAATGGGCAAAAAATGGCCCTAAAATGGCACCAAAAAGGCCCCAAATGGCCCCCAAATTCCCTAAAATGGCACCAAAAAGGCCCCAAATGGCCCCAAATTTCCCCTAAATGGCCCTAAACAGCCCCAAAATGTCTCCATGTTTTCCTAAATTTCCAGAAATGGCCCCAAAAATGGCCCCCAAAGGGACCCAAATAGCCCCAAAATGTCCACGTTTCCTTAAATGTCTGTAGATTTCTAGAAATGGCCCCAAAATGGCCCAAATTGGCCCCAAAAGGGAACAAAATGGCCCCAATTTTCCCCAAATCGCCCCAAATTTCCCCAAAATGGCCGCACATTTCCAAAAATGGCCCCAAAATGGCCCAAAATGGCCACAAGTGGCCCCAAAAGGGACCTAAATGGCCCCAAAAAGGACCTAAATTTCCCCAAAATAGGAAATTTTCCCAAAAATAGGACCTAAATTTCCCAAATTTCACTGAAATGGCCTCAAATGTCCCCAGGATGTCCCCGTATTTCCTTAAATGGCCCCAAAATGGCCAAAAATGGACCCAAAATGGTACCAAAGTGGACCCAAATTACCCCAAAATGGCTCAAAATTTCCCCAAATTCCCTTAAATTTCCCCAAATTTCCTTTAAATTTCCTCAAATTTCCCCAAATTTCCCCAGTATTCCCTGAAATTTCCCCAATATTCCCTAAAATTTCCCCAAATTTCCCCAGTATTCCCTTAAATTTCCCCAATATTCCCTAAAATTTCCCCAATTTGCCCCAATTTGCCCCAAATCTCCCCAAATTTCCCTTAATTTCCCCAAATTCTCCCAAATTACCCAAAACCTCCCTAAATTCCCCCAAATCTCGCCCTCGTTTCAGACCTACGAAACGGCGCCCAAGTGCAGGTCATCGAGGTGCATAAATACGAGGTAAAAACCGGCAATTTCGGGCAAATCTGTTTTACCGGGGGTGCCAAAAATAGCTATTTTTAGGTTTTCGGCGTGGAAAAAGTCCTAAAATCGTGGTTTTTTGCCCCAAAATGCAGGAGTGCAGCCGGCCCCAGAACGGGAAGTGGATCCGCTGCCTGGCCACCGACTCCGACTGGATGGTGAGGGGATTTTGGGGTGAATCGGGGCGGTTTTGGGGTTTTCCCTCCATGTGCGATTTTGGGGTGAATTGGGGCCGTTTGGGGGTTTTGCCCCCTTCTTTTTGGGGTGAATTTGGGCATTTTGGGGTTTTCTCTATGTTTTTTTGGGGTGAATTGGAGCCATTTTGGGGTTTTCCCCCTTGTTTTTGGGGCAAATTTGGGCAGTTTTGGGGTTTTCTGTGTGCTTTTTTGGGTGAATTGGGGCAGTTTTGGGGTTTTGCCCCCTTCTTTTTGGGGTGAATTTGGGCAGTTTCGGGGTTTTCTCTGTGCTTTTTTGGGGTGAATTGGGGCCGTTTGGGGGTTTTCCCTCAATGGGGGTGAGATTTTGGGGGAGAATTGGGGTGCTTTGGGGGTTTTTCTTGGTCTTTTTGGGGCAAATCGGGGCGGTTTTGGGGTTTTCTCTCGGGTTTTGGGGGCAAATTGGGGCTGTTTTGGGGTTTTCCTTGGGGTTTTTGGGGCAAATCGTGGCGGTTTTGGGGTTTTCTCTGGACTTTTTGGGGCGAATTGGGGTGGTTTCAAGGTTTTCCCTCAGCTTTTTGGGGCGAATTGGGGCGGTTTTGGGGTTTTCCCTTGCCAGGGGTGGGATTTTTGGGGGCAAATTGGGGCGGTTTTGGGGTTTTCCGTGGGGTTTGGGGGGCGAATTGGGGCAGTTTTGGGGTTTTCCTTGGGGTTTTCGGGCCAAATTGGGGCAGTTTTGGGGTTTTCCCTTGCCAGGGGTGGGATTTTTGGGGCGAATTGTGGCGGTTTTGGGGTTTTCCGTGGGGTTTTGAGGGCAATTTGTGGCAGTTTTTGGGTTTTCCTTGGGGTTTTTGGGGCGAATTGGGGCAGTTTTGGGGTTTTCCCTTGCCAGGGTGGGATTTTTGGGGCGGGTGGGGCGGTTTTGGGGTTTTCCGTGGGGTTTTTGGGGCAAATTGTGGCAGTTTTGGGATTTTCCTTGGGGTTTTTGGGGCGGGTGGGGCAGTTTTGTGGTTTTCCCTTGCCAGGGGTGGGATTTTGGGGGCAAATTGGGGCAGTTTTGGGGTTTTCCTTGGGGTTTTTGGGGGCGTAATTGGGGCAGTTTTGGGGTTTTCCCTTGCCAGGGGTGGGATTTTGGGGGCGAATTGGGGCGGTTTTGGGGTTTTCCGTGGGGTTTTGGGGGCGAATTGGGGCAGTTTTGGGGTTTTCCTTGCCAGGGGTGGGATTTTTAGGGCAAATTGGGGCAGTTTTGGGGTTTTCCCTTGCCAGGAGTGGGATTTTTAGGGCAAATTGGGGCAGTTTTGGGGTTTCCCTTGCCAGGGGTGGGATTTTTGGGGCGAATTGGGGCGGTTTTGGGGTTTTCCGTGGGGTTTTCGGGGCGAATCGAGGCCGTTTCGGGTCTCTCCCCCCCCCCCCCACCCCCCGCGCCGTTTTGGGGTGAATCCCGGCGGTTTCTGTCCCCCAGGTGTGCGGGGGGCCCGGCGCTGACCCTCTGGCACCTGCGCTCCGTCACCCCCACCACGGTGTTCCCCTGCCCCCCGGGCAGCAGCACGTCCTCTTCCACCAGGACCTGGTCGGTGCCCCCCGCGACCCCCCCCGACCCCCCCAAACCCCCGGGACCCCCCCCCCCGCGACCCCCCCTGACCCCCCCCCGCGACCCCCCCCAAACCCCCGGGACCCCCCCCCCGACCCCCCCGGGACCCCCCCCAAACCCCCGGGGCCCCCGGGACCCCCCGACCCTGAGACCCCCCAGACCCCCCTGACCCCCCTGCCCCCCCCCAAATCCCTGGGACCCCCCCAAACGCCGCGACCCCCCCCCCGACCCCCCTGGACCCCCTGACCCCCGCGACCCCTGGGACCCCCCTCCGGGACCCCCTGACCCCCCAATCCCCTGGGACCCCCTCAGGACCCCCCCCCCAGGACCCCCCGGGACCCCCCAGTGCTCCCAGTGCACCCTAACCCCCCCCCCAGTCCCCTCCCCAGTCCCCTCCCAGTCCCCTCCCAGTCCCCTCCCAGTCCCTCCCAGTCCCTCCCAGTCCCTCCCAGTCCCTCCCCATCCCCTCCCAGCCCCTCCCAGTCCCTCCCAGTTGCCCTCAGCCCCCTCTCAATCCTCTCCCAGTCCTTCCCAGTTCCCCCAGTCCCCTCCCATCCCCCCCAGTCCCCCCCCCAGTCCCCCCAGTCCCCCCCCAGTCCCCCCCAGTCCCCCCCAGTCCCCTCCCAGTCCCTCCCAGCCCCTCCCAGTTGCCCTCAGCCCCCTCTCAATCCTGTCCCAGTCCTTCCCAGTCCCTCCCCGTCCCTCCCAGTCCCCTCCCAGTCCCTCCCAGTTCCCCCAAGTCCCCCCGCAGTCCCCTCCCAGTGCCTCCCAGTCCCTCCCAGTTCCCCCAGTCCCCTCCCAGTCCCTCCCCGTCCCTCCCAGTTCCTCCCAGTCCCTCCCAGTCCCCTCCCAGCCCCTCCCATCCCCTCCCAGTCCCCCCCACCCCCTCCCATCCCCTCCCAGTCCCCCCGCACCCCCTCCCAGTCCCTCCCAGTCCCCCCAGTACCCCCCCCCCCGCAGGTGCTGGCCTGCGGGCAGGGCCCGGCGCTGCACCAGCTGCAGCTGAGCGGGGAGCCCCGGGGGCGGGTGCCCTGCAGCCCCCCCGCCCTGCGCTGCCTCTGCCTGCACCCCCCGCCCCCGAGCACAAGGTGGGCGGGGCCAGGGAGGGGGCGGGGCCAGGGAGGGGCGGGGCCAGGGAGGGGGCGGGGCCAGGGAGGGGCGGGGCCTCCAGGGAGGGGGCGGGGCCTCCAGGGAGGGGGCGGGGCCCCTTCCAGGGGGGGCGGGGCCTCCAGGGAGGGGGCGGGGCCTCCAGGGAGGGGGCGGGGCCTCCTGGGAGGGGGGCGGGGCCAGGGAGGGGGAGGGGCCAGGGAGGGGGAGGGGCCTGGAGGGAGGGGGCAGGGGGAGGGAAGGGGGAGGTGGGGAGGGGAGGGTGGAAGGGGGAGGGGCCTAAGGGGTGGGAGGGGCTTAAGGGGGCGTGGCTTAAAGGGGCGGGGCCAAAGGGCGGGGCCAAAAGGGGCGGAGCTAAACGGGAAGGGGTGGGGGGAGGGGGGAGGGGAGAGGGGGGAACGGGGAGGGGGAGGGGCCTGGTGGGGGCGTGGTTTGGGTGGGCGGGGCAAAAGGGGGCGGGGTCTAAAGGGGGAGGGGCCAAAGGGGGCGGGGCCAAAGGGGGCGTGGTCTAAAGGGGGCGGGGCTAACGGGAAGGGAAAGGGGGGAAATGGGGAGGGGAAGGGGGAGGGGCCTGAGGGGTGGGCGGGGCCTGCGGTGGGCGGGGCCTGCGGTGGGCGGGGCCTGCGGTGGGCGGGGCTTGATGGGGGCGGGGCTTGATGGGGCGGGGCTTGATGGGGGCGGGGCCTGCGGTGGGCGGGGCCTGCGGTGGGCGGGGCTTGATGGGGGCGGGGCCTGCGGTGGGCGGGGCCTGCGGTGGGCGGGGCTTGGATGTGGGCGGGGCCCGCGGTGGGCGTGTCCCGACGCGGCCCCGCCCGCAGGTGCTGACGGCGGCGGGGAACAGCCCCAAGATCGACGTCTTCACCAACCTGGGCTACCGCGCCTTCGCCCTGCGCTTCGCCTGAGCCGCGCCGCCCAGTCACCCCCAGTTACCCCCCAGTAACCCCCCAGTCACCCCCCAGTAACCCCCCAGTAACCCCCCAGTAACCCCCCAGTCACCCCCAGTTACCCCCCAGTAACCCCCCAGTAACCCCCAGTCCCTCCCAGTCACCCCCAGTTACCTCCCGGTTACCCCCCAGTAACCCCCGGTCCCTCCCAGTGCCTCCCAGTAACCCCCGGTTACCCCCCAGTAACCCCCGGTCCCTCCCAGTGCCTCCTAGGTGCCTCCCAGTTACAGGCCAGTTATCGACCAGTAACCCCCAGTCCCTCCCAGTCACCTCCCAGTAACTCCCAATCCCTCCCAGTCATCTCCAAGTAACCCCCAGTTACCTTCCAGTTCCTCCCAGTTACCTCCCAGTAACCCCTAGTCCCTCCCAGTTACCTCCAAGTAACCTCCAGTCCCTCCCAGTCACCTCCCAGTAACCCCCAGTCACCCCCAGTTACCTCCCAGTAATCTCCAGTTTCTCCCAGTCTCTCCCAGTTACTTCCCAGTTACCTCCAAGTAACCCCCAGTTATTTCTCAGTTCCTCCCAGTTACTTCCAGTTACCTCCCAGTAACCCTCAGTGCCTCCCAGTGACCCCCCAGTACATTCCAGTCCTTCCCAGTAACTCCTGGGAACTCCCAGTGCTCCCAGTAACCTCCCATTCCCTCCCAGTGCCCTCCAATTCCCTCCCAGTGCCCCCCAGGCCCCTCCCAGTCCCCTCCCCAGTCTCTCCCAGTCCCCCCCAGTCGCTCCCAGTCCCTCCCAGTGCCCCCTCCCAGCGTCACTCAGGTCCGGAGGCTGGTCCCAGTTGCTCCCAGTCGCTCCCAGTTCCCCCAGTTTATTACAGCACTGGTCGTGTTTTATTTCTTGTGTCGGCTGCGCTTGGGGGCGGGGGGGGGAAGGGGAGGATTTGGGGAAAAATTGGGGAATTTGGGGTCAACTGGGGGGAATTAGGGGGATTTGGGGAAAAATTGGGGAAAACTTAGGGGATTTAGGGAAAAATTGGGGAAAATTTAGGGGATTTAGGGAAAATGGGGGGAATTTGGGGAAAATTTGGGAGGAATTGAGGGAATTTAGGGAAAACTGGGGGAATTTGGGGGGAAACGGGGAAAATTTGGGGAAAATTGTGAAATTTGGGGATAATGGGGGAATTGGGGAAAATTTAGGGGATTTAGGGAAAATGGGAATTTGGGGAAAATTGGGGAAAATTTGGGAGGAATTGAGGGAATTTAGGGAAAACTGGGGGAATTTGGGGAAAACGGGGGAAAAATTGGGGAAAATTAGGAAATTTGGGGGTAATGGGGGATTTGGGGAAAACTGGGGGGATTTGGGGGAAATTTAGGGACAATTGAGAGAGATTTGGGGAAAATTGGGGGGATTTGGGGAAAATTTAGGGACAATTGAGAGAGATTTGGGGAAAATTGGGGGGATTTGGGGGAAAATTGGGGGATTTGGGGGAAATCCAGGGACAATTGAGGGAATTTGGGGAAATTCGGGGAATTTAGGGAAAATCAGGGAAAATTTGGAGAAATTAAAGGAATTTGGGGAAAATGGGGGGAAATTGGGGAAAATTGAAGGAATTTTGAGGAAATTTGGAGAAAGTGGGGGAAATTTGGGGACAATGAGGAGGATTTGGGGACAATTAGGGAAATTCAGGGAAAATTGGAGGGAATTGGGGGAAATTGGGGGGATTTGGGGACAATTGGGAAATTTGGGGACAATGGGGGATTTAGGGAAAATTGGGGAAAATTTGGGGAAATTTAGGGAAAAATTGGGGAAATTTGGGGAAAATTAAAGGAATTTGGAGAGATTTGGGGAAAATTGGAGGAGAATTGAAGGAATTTGGAGGAAATGGGGGAAAATTGGGGAAAATTTGGGGATAATGTGGAGGATTTAGGGAAAATGGGGAAAATTGGGAAAATCGGGGAAATTCAGGGAAAATTGGGGAAATTTAGGGGAAAATGGGAAAATTTGGGGAAAATTAAAGGAATTTGGAGAGATTTGGGGGAAATGGAGAAAAATTTGGGGACAATGGGGAGGATTTGAGGACAATTAGGAAATCTAGGGAAAATTGGGGAAGTTTGGGGGGATTTGGGGACAATTGGGGGAAAATTTGGGGACAATTGGGGTTTAGGGAAAATTGGGGAAATTTAGGGAAAAATGGGGGAAATTTGGGGACAATTGGGAAAATTTAGGGAAAATTGGGGGGAAATTCGGGGAATTTGGGGAAAATTGGGGGGATTTTGGGGGGGGGCACCAAGGGGGCGGGGTCAGGGCGGGGCCAGCTCCAGAAGCTCCGCCCCCGCCATGTTCTCGTAGGAGCCGGCGTCTGGGGGGGGGGGGGGGGAACACGTGTCACGGGGGGCCCAAAATCCCCCAAAATGGCCCCAAAATCCCCCAAATTCCCCCCAAATCGCCCCAAAATCCCCCCCCCCCAAAAAAACGAATTCCCCCAAAATCCCCCTAATTCCCAACAAATCCCCCCAAAATCCCCCAAATTCCCCCAAATCCCCCCAAATTCCCCAAATCCCCCCCAAAATTCCCCAAATCCCCCAAAATCCCACCAAATTCCCCCAAATTCTACCCAAATCCCCCCAAAATCCCCCAAATCCCCCAAATCCCCCCAAAATCCCCCAAATTCCCCAAATCCCCCAAATCCCCCCAAATCCCCCCAAAATCCCCCAAAACCCCCCAAATTCCCCCCAAATACCCCCAACACCCCCAAATTCCCCCCAAATCCCCCAAACGGCCCCAAATCCCCCCTCACCGTCCTCGGGTGCCGGCGCTCGCCCCGGGGCCGGTCTTGGGGCCCCCATGTCCTCGTAGGGCTGCGAGCCTGGGGGGGGGGAGGGGTCCCCATCACCCCATGACCCCCCATGACCCCCCTGTGACCCCATAACCCCCCTGACCCCCCCGACCCCATAACCCCCATCCCCAACCCCGTGACGCCACAACCCCCTGTGACCCTATAACCCCCCCGACCCCATAACCCCATGACCTCCCTGTGACCCCATGACCCCCCATGACCCCATAACCCCTCGTGATCCCCCACTGACCCCATGACCCCCCCGTGACCCCATAACCCCCCCCCATGACCCCATAATGCCTCCCGTGACCCCATAACCCTCTCCCTGACCCCATAACCCCCCCAGAACCCCATGACCCCCTGTGACCCCCCCCGTGACCCCAGGACCCCTCATGACCCCATGACCCCCCCCAACCCCCGTGACCCCATAACCCCCCGTGACCCCATAACCCCCCCCAACCCCATAACCCCCCGTGACCCCCATGTGACCCCTCATGACCCCCCCATGACCCCGTGACCCCATAACCCCCCATGACCCCATAACCCCTCCTGACCCCATAACACCTCCGACCCCACAACCCCATAACCCCCCCGTAACCCCATGACCCTCCATGACCCCCCATGACCCCGTGACCCCATGACCCCCTGTTACCCCACATGACCCCATGACCCCCACGTGACCCCATGACCCCCACGTGACCCCCATGACCCCCCCTGTGACCCCATAACCCCCGTGACCCCATAACCCCATTACCCCCGTAACCCCATGACCCCCCCATGATCCTGTGACCCCCATGACCCCCGTGACCTCCCCATGACCCCATGACCCCCCGTGACCCCATGACCCCCCGTGAGCCCCGTGACCCCCGTGACCCCATGGCCTCCCTATGACCCCGTGTCCCCTTAACCCCCCGTGACCCCATAACCCCCCTGACCCCATAACCCCCTGTAACCCCATGACCCCCGTGACCCCATGACCCCCCGTGACCCCCCGTGACCCCCCGTGACCCCGTGACCCCCCGTGACCCCCCCCGCTCACCGGCCGAGCCCTCGCTCCTCCCCTCCAGGCGCTCGCCCGCCCCCTCGCAGCGCCCGCTGCAGCCCTGGGGGATTTGGGGTCAGTCAGCGGGATTTTGGGACATTCCGGGGATTTGGGGACATTCCGGGGATTTGGGGACATTCGGGGATTTGGGATTTTGGGGCCATTTTGGGGCCATTTTGCTATTTTGGGGCCACTTAGGGGATTTTGGGGACAATTTTGGGGCCATTTTGGGGCCATTTTGGGGGTTTTGGGCGCCATTTGGGGGATATTTGGGGCCATTTTGGGACCATTTAGGGGATTTTTTTTGGGGCAATTTGGGGAGCTTTTGGGGCCATTTTGGGGTCATTTCAGTGATTTTGGGGCCACTTAAGGGCTTTTGGGGCCATTTAGGGCATTTTTGGGGACATTTTGGGGCCATTTATGGGATTTGGGGTCCATTTTTGGGATTTTTGGGGCCATTTTGGGGCAATTTAGGGGCTTTTGGGGCCATTTAGGGGATTTTTAGGGCCATTTTGGGGTCATTTCAGGGATTTTGGGGGCCATTTAAGGGCTTTTGGGGCCATTTGGGGGATTTTGGGGCCATTTTGGGGCAATTTAGGGGCTTTTGGGGCCATTTAGGGGATTTTTAGGGCCATTTTGGGGTCATTTCAGGGATTTTGGGGGCCATTTAAGGACTTCTGGGGCCATTTAAGGGATTTTTGGGGTCCATTTGGGGGATTTTAGGGCCATTTTGGGGCCATTTAGGGGATTTTTAGGGCCATTTTGGGGCCGTTTCAGGGATTTTGGGGGCCATTTAAGGGCTTTTGGGGCCATTTAGGGGATTTTGGGGCCATTTTGGGGCCATTTGGGGGATTTGGAGTCCTTTTGGGGGATACTTGGGGCCATTTTGGGGCCATTTAGGGGCTTTTGGGGCCATTTGGGGGATTTTTAGGGCCATTTTGGGGCCATTTCAGGGCTTTTGGGGGCCATTTAAGGGCTTTTGGGGCCATTTAAGGGATTTTTGGAGCCATTTAGGGGATTTTGGGGGCCATTTTGGGGGCTTTTGGGGCCATTTGGGGGCCATTTAGGGGATTTTGGGGCCGTTTTGGGGCCGTTTCCGGGATTTTGGGGGCCATTTGGGGGCCATTTAGGGGATTTTTGGGGCCATTTTGGGGCCATTTGGGGGATTTGGGGTCCATTTGGGGGATATTTTGGGCCATTTGGGGGTCATTTAGGGGATTTTGGGGCCATTTTGGGGTCATTTAGGGGATTTTGGGGGCCATTTGGGGGCCATTTAGGGGATTTTGGGGCCATTTTGGGGCCGTTTCCGGGATTTTGGGGGCCCCTCACCTGCCAGCAGCCGCGCGGCGCCGGGCCCGAGCTGGCCCCGATCCCCCGGCGGGCACCCGGCACCTGGGGGGGGGGGGGGGGGGGGGCACTTGTGGGGCAGCCCCACAGCGACCCCCAGGCCGTGGGGGGCATCTGTGGGGCAGCTCTGCCCCATAAGTGCCCCCCCCCCAGTTACCTGCCCCATAGCGCCCACGGCGCCCTCAGGGTCGTTCTCGTAGCTCCCTGTGGGGAGGTTGGGGGTCAGGGGGCGCTACGGGGCGCGCTATGGGGCAGGCTATGGGGCAGGCTATGGGATGCTATGGGGGCGCTATGGGGTGCTATGGGGCAGGCTATGGGGCACTATGGGGTGCTATGGGGCACTATGGGGCGCTATGGGGCACGCTATGGGGCAGTATGAGGTGCTATGGGGCGCTATGAGGCAGGCTATGGGGCGCTATGGGGTGCTATGGGGCAGGCTATGGGGTGCTATGGGGCACGCTATGGGGCATGCTATGGGGCACTGTGGGGCGCTATGGTGCGCTATGGGGCACGCTATGGGGCAGTATGGGGTGCTATGGGGCAGGCTATGGGGTGCTATGGAGCACGCTATGGGGCGCTATAGGGCACTCTATGGGGCAGTATGAGGTGCTATGGGGCATGCTATGGGGCGCTATGGGGCAGGCTATGGGGTGCTATGGGGTGCTATGGGGCGCTATGGGGCACTGTGGGGAGCTATGGGGCACTATGGGGCACACTATGGGGCAGGCTACGGGGCGCTATGGGGCAGTATGGGGTGCTATGAGGCACTCTATGGGGCACGCTATGGGGCAGGCTATGGGATGCTATGGGGCGCGCTATGGGGCACGCTATGGGGCAGTATGGGGCGCTATGGGGCGCTATGGGGCACGCTATGGGGTGCTATGGGGCGCTATGGGGCGCTATGGGGCAGTGCTTTACCAATGGAGCTCCGCGCCGTGGGCACCGCCGGCTCGTTCTCGTAGCCATCTGTGGGGCAGGGGCTCAGTGGGGCTGTGCCCCACAAGTGCCCCCCTGCCCCACAAGTGCCCCCTGCCCCACAACTGCCCCCCTGCCCCACATCTCACCGCTGGGGCTGTCGCTGTCGGGGTCCTCGTAGCCTTCCTCCTCCTCCTCCCCCTCCTCCTCCTCTTCCTCGGGGCCCCAGCCCCACGGCGGCGTCACCGGGGGCTGCGCCGTGGGGCTGGCAGGACCCGCGGGGGGGGCTGTGGGGCAGGTGTGGGGCAGGGCGGGGTGGGTTATGGGGCAGGTGTGGGGCAAGGTGGGGGATGTGGGGCAGGACAGGGGATGTGGGGCAGGATGGGTTGGTTATGGGGCAGGATGTGGGGCAGGACGGGGGATGTGGGGCAGGTGTGGGGCAGGGTGGGTTGGTTATGGGGCAGGTGTGGGGCAGGGCATGGGGCAGGACAGGTGGGTTATGGGGCAGGTGTGGGGCAGGGTGGGGGATGTGGGGCAGGACAGGGGATGTGGGGCAGGATGGGTTGGTTATGGGGCAGGATGTGGGGCAGGACGGGGGATGTGGGGCAGGATGGGTTGGTTATGGGGCAGGATGTGGGGCAGGACAGGGGATGTGGGGCAGGATGGGTTGGTTATGGGGCAGGATGTGGGGCAGGACGGGGGATGTGGGGCAGGTGTGGGGCAGGGTGCGGGATGTGGGGCAGGTGTGGGGCAGGGTGTGGGGCAGGATGGGTTGGTTATGGGGCAGGTGTGGGGCAGAGCTGAGGTTGTGGGGCAGGGCGGGGGGTTGTGGGGCAGGTGTGGGGCGGGTGTGGGGCAGGGGTGTGGGGCGCACTCACAGGGGGCGGCCGTGGGGCCGAGCACGTTCCCGTAGCGCCCGGGGAGTCGGGGGCCGACACCCGGAAGAACCTGGGGGGCAGCGGGGCGAGACGTGGGGCCTGCCCCATAGCGGCCCTGCCCCATAGATAACAGCCCCCGCCCCACGGCCGGCCCTGCCCCATAGATACCCCTGCCCCATAGATCTGCCCCATAGATCTCACGCCCCATAGATCTCCTGCCCCATAGCTTCCCTGCCCCATAGATTCCCGGCCCCATAGATACCCCCACCCCATAGAAAACCCCGCCCCATAGATACCCCGGCCCCACAAGTAGACCCCTCCCTGCCCCATAGATACCCCGCCCCACAGATCTCCCTGCCCCACATCTCCCTGCCCCATAGATTCCCTGCCCCACAGATTCCCTGCCCCACAGATTCCCTGCCCCATAGATTCCCAGCCCCACAGATTCCCAGCCCCACAGATTCCCAGCCCCACAGATTCCCTGCCCCACAGATCTCCTGCCCCACAGATTCCCTGCCCCACAGATTCCCTGCCCCACAGATCTCCTGCCCCACAGATTCCCTGCCCCACAGATTCCCAGCCCCATAGATTCCCTGCCCCACAGATTCCCTGCCCCACATCTCCCCGCCCCACAGATCTCCCAGCCCCACAGATTCCCTGCCCCACAGATTCCCAGCCCCATAGATTCCCTGCCCCACAGATTCCCTGCCCCACATCTCCCCGCCCCACAGATCTCCCAGCCCCATAGATTCCCTGCCCCACAGATTCCCAGCCCCACAGATTCCCAGCCCCACAGATCTCCCAGCCCCACAGATTCCCTGCCCCACAGATTCCCAGCCCCACACCTGCGGTCCCACAGCTGCTGCCTCCGGCGGCTGCGCCGAGCTGTGGGGCAGAAACGGGGGGGTTGGGGGGCAGTTTGGGGCGCCCCACAGCTCCCCACACGCCCCCCCCCCCCCCCGTGGGTCCCGCCCCACGGATCCCCTCCTGCCCCCCAAGTGCCCCCACGGCACCGCGGCCCCGAGCCCCACGGCCACCGCCCAGCCCCACAGCTCCCGCCTGCCCCACACATCCCCCCAGCCCCACAACCACCCCCTTTCCCCACAACCCCTGCCCCACACATCCCCCCCAGCCCCATAACCCACCCCCAGCCCCACACCCTGCCCCACACCCCTGCCCCACACACCCCACACACCCAGCCCCACACCTCCCACCCCACACATCCCCAGCCCCACATCCCCCCAGCCCCATAACCACCCCCCTGCCCCACCCCCAAGCCCCACATCCCAGCCCCACATCCCCAGCCCCCCCACCCCACATCCCCCCCGCAGCCCCACACCTCCCACCCCACATCCCCAGCCCCACAACCACCCCCCTGCCCCACACCCCCTGCCCCACACATCCCTTCCCCACGCCCCCCTGCCCCATAACCACCCCCTCCCCACACCCCCTGCCCCACACCTCCTGCCCCACAACCCCTGCCCCACATCCCAGCCCCACACCTCCCACCCCACACCCCCCAGCCCCCAACCCACCCCCAGCCCCACACCCCCTGCCCCACACATCGCCCCCAGACCCACAACCACCCCCAGACCCACACCTTCTGCCCCCCCCGCCCCATAACCACCCCCCCTGCCCCACATTCTGCCCCAGCCCCACACCCAGCCCCACATCCCCAGCCCCACATCTGCAGCCCCACACCTCCCCCCAGCCCCACATCCCTGCCCCACATCCCCAGCCCCCCCACCCCACATCCCCCCCAGCCCCACCCCCCCAGCCCCATAACCACCCCCAGCCCCCCACCTCCCACCCCACATCCCCAGCCCCACAACCACCCCCCTGCCCCACACCCCCTGCCCCACACATCCCTGCCCCACACCCCCTGCCCCATAACCACCCCCCTGCCCCACACGTCCTGCCCCACACATCCCGCCCCACAACCCCTGCCCCACGTCCCAGCCCCACAACCACCCCCAGCCCCACATCCCTGCCCCACACCTCCCACCCCACACCCCCCCAGCCCCATAACCCACCCCCAACCCCACACCCCCAGCCCCACACCTTCTGCCCCCCGCCCCATAACCACCCCCCTGCCCCACATTCTGCCCCAGCCCCACACCCAGCCCCACATCCCCAGCCCCACATCCGCAGCCCCCCCACCCCACATCCCCCCCAGCCCCACATTCTGCCCCACACCCAGCCCCACACCTCCAGCCCCACACCTCCAGCCCCACAACCACCCCCAGCCCCACACCGCTGCCCCACATCTCCCACCCCACACACCCCCAGCGCCCCCCAGCCCCACCCCAGCCCCACACATCCCCCCTGCCCCACAACCACCCCTGCCCCACATCCTGCCCCACATCCTGCCCCACACCCCCCACACCCCCAGCCCCACACATCCCAACCCCACACCCCCAGCCCCACACCCCCAGCCCCACATCCCAGCCCCACACCCCTGCCCCACATCCCCCCCCCAGCCCCACAACCACCCCCAGCCCCACATCCCTGCCCCACATCCCAGCCCCACACCTCCCCCCGCCCCCCCCACCCCCCTGACCTCTCCGGGCCCGCCGGAGCCCCAGCAGGGCGGCCCCCCCCAGCAGCAGGTACCCCCCCGCCGCCGCCGCCACCGGCCCCCCCGGCCCCAGCGCGCCGGCCACAGCCCTGGGGGGGGGGGGCAAAAAGGGGGGTCAGAGACACGCGGGGGGGGAGGGGCACGGCCCCACGGACCCCCCCTGACCCCACAACCCCCCCGTGACCCCATAACCCCCCGTGACCCCGTAACCCCCGTGACCCCACAACCCCCCCGACAACCCCCCCCGTGACCCCATAACCCCCCCGTGACCCCGTAACCCCCCGTGACCCCGTAACCCCCCCGTGACCCCACAACCCCCCCGTGACCCCGTAACCCCCGTGACCCCCGTAACCCCCCGTGACCCCGTAACCCCCTGTGACCCCATAACCCCCGTGGCCCCATAACGCCCCCCCCGACCCCACAACCCCCCGTGACCCCACAACCCCCGTGACCCCGTAACCCCCTGTGACCCCATAACCCCCCGTGACCCCGTAACCCCCGTGACCCCATAACCCCCCGTGACCCCACAACCCCCCGTGACCCCACAACCCCCGCATGACCCCACAACCCCCCCCGTGACCCCATAACCCCTGTGACCCCGTAACCCCCGTGACCCCGTAACCCCCCGTGACCCCATAACCCCCCGTGACCCCGTAACCCCCCGTGACCCCATAACCCCCGTGACCCCGTAACCCCCCATGACCCCACAACCCCCCGTGACCCCATAACCCCCCCGTGACCCCACAACCCCCCGTGACCCCGTAACCCCCCGTGACCCCATAACCCCCCGTGACCCCGTAACCCCCCGTGACCCCATAACCCCCCGTGACCCCGTAACCCCCCGTGACCCCGTACCCCCGTGACCCCGTAACCCCCCCCGCCCCCCCCGCCCCCCCTCACCGTCCGGCCCCACCACCTCCAGCTCCACGTCCCGCCAGCCGCTGCCGTTCCCGGGGGGGGCTCCCAAAATCGGGGGGGCCCCCCGCCCCTCCCCCTCCCCCTTCTCCCCTCCCCCCCTCCCCGAAGTGGGGGCCCCCCCAGAAGGAGGGGGGGTCCCAAAAGAAGGGGGGTCCCGAAACCAAGGGGAGGGGGGGGGCCCCGGATCGGGGGGGGGCCCGGATCTTTGGGGGGGGTCCCCAAATTTTTTAGGGGGTCCCCGAATTTTTCGGGGGGGGGTCCCGGATTTTTGGGGGGTCCCCGAATTTTTGAGGGGGTCCCCAAATTTTTGGGGGGGGTCCCCTGATTTTTTGGGGGGGTCCCGGATCCTTTCGGGGGCTCCCAGATTTTTGGGGGGGGGGTCCCGGCCTTTTGGGGGGGTCCCCGAATTTTTCGGGGGGGGTCCCGGATTTTTGGGGGGGGTCCCCGGAGGGGAGGGGCCGGGGGGACCCCTTTCCAGGGGGGTCCCCGAATTCGGGGCGGGGGGCCCCCAGAACTGGGGGGGTCCCCGAAAGGGGGGGTCCCCGAATTGGGGGGGTCCCCGAGGGGGGGGGGTCCCCGGGTGGGGGGGGTCCTCGAAGGGGGGGGGTCGTCGTCGTCGTCCGGGGGGGGTGGTGGGGGAGGGGCCCCCCCCCGCCCAGAGGCAGCGGTACCCCCGCCTGCCCCCACGTCGCCCCCCCAGGGCCAGGCCCCCCCGGGCCCAGCCCCGCCCCCGGCGCCGCCCACCCCCGCAGGAGGGGGGGGAGGGGGAGGGGGAGGGGGAGGGGGAGGAGACCCCTCCCTCCCCCCCCAGCCGCCACCACGTGACCGAGGCGGGGGGAGGGGGGCCCCCCCCCGCTTTTGGGTTGGCCGCAGGGGAGCTCGGCCCAGCCCCCTGGGGGGCCCACACCTGCACGGCGCCTGGGGGGGGGATTTGGGGTGAAAAAGGGGAAAACGGGAAAAGGGAAAACGAAAACATTAAAAATTCAAAGTAATTAAAATTAAAATTAAAATTAAATTAAATTAAAAAATCCCCCGACCCCCCCGTTCCCCCTGCAAGCCCCGCCCCTTTAGCCCCGCCCCCTCCAAGCCCCGCCCCCTTTGGCCCCGCCCCTCCAAGCCCCGTCCCCTTTAGCCCCGCCCCTTTAGCCCCGCCCCTCCAAGCCCCGCCCCCTTTAGCCCCGCCCCCTCCAAGCCCCGCCCCCTCTAAGCCCCGCCCCCAGCCCCTTTAACCCCACCCCTAACACCCCGCCCCCTTTAGGCCCCGCCCCCTTTAGGCCCCGCCCCCTTTAACCCCAGCCCTGAGTCCCCGCCCCCTTAGCCCCGCCCCCTCCTTTAGGCCCCGCCCCCTCCCTCCAGGCCCCGCCCCTCCCTTTAGGCCCCTCCCCCTCCCTCCAGGCCCCGCCCCCTCCCCCTCCAGGCCCCGCCCCTCCCTGGGAGGCCCCGCCCCCTCCCCCCAGGCCCCGCCCCCTCCCCGTAGGCCCCGCCCCCTCCCTCTTGGCCCCGCCCCTCCCCGAGGCCCCGCCCCTCCCCGTAGGCCCCGCCCCCTCCCTCTTGGCCCCGCCCCTCCCCGAGGCCCCGCCCCTCCCCATAGGCCCGCCCCTCCCCCAGGCCCCGCCCCCTCCCTCTAGGCCCCGCCCCTCCCTCCGAGGCCCCGTCCCTACCTCTAGGCCCCGCCCCCTCCATCTAGGCCCCGCCCCCTCCCTCTAAGCCCCGCCCCCTCCCCCAGGCCCCGCCCCTCCCTCCAGGCCCCGCCCCCTCCCCCAGGCCCCGCCCCCTCCCCCTTTAGGCCCCGCCCCTCCCTGGAGGCCCCGCCCCTCCCTCCATGTCCCGCCCCCTCCCTGGAGGCCCCGCCCCCTCCCTCTAGGCCCCGCCCCCTCTAGGCCCCGCCCCTCCCCCAGGCCCCGCCCCCTCTAGGCCCCGTCCCCTCCCTCTAAGCCCCGCCCCTCCCCCCAGGCCCCGCCCCCTCCCTCCAGGCCCCGCCCCCTCCTTTAGGCCCCGCCCCTCCCTCTAGGCTCCGCCCCCTCCCTCTAGGCCCTGCCCCTCCTTTAGGCCCCGCCCCTCCCCCAGGCCCCGCCCCCTCCCCGTAGGCCCCGCCCCCTCCTTTAGGCCCCGCCCCCTCCCCCAGGCCCCGCCCCCTCCCCCAGGCCCCGCCCTCTCCTTTAGGCCCCGCCCCCTCCCCCAGGCCCCGCCCCTCCCTCTAGGCCCCGCCCCTCCCACTAGGCCCCGCCCCCTCCCCCAGGCCCCGCCCTCTCCTTTAGGCCCCGCCCCCTCCCCCAGGCCCCGCCCCTCCCTCTAGGCCCCGCCCCTCCCCCGAGGCCACGCCCCCTCCATGGAGGCCCCGCCCCCTCCCCGAGGCCCCGCCCCCGCTCACCGCCCAGCACCACGTGCACGGTGCCGCCCCTCCCCCGCCCCCGGCGCAGTCGTAGCGCCCGGCCTGGGCCCGCCCCACGTGGCGCAGCCGAAGCCCCGCCCCTTCCGCCAGGGGGCGGGGCAGGGGCCGCCCGCGGTGGAACCAGCGCGCGGGGGGCGGGGTCCAGTTCCCGGGGGGCGTGGCCTGCGGAGGGGGCGTGGCCTCCGGGGTGGGCGGGGCCTGCGGAGGGGGCGTGGCCTCCGGGGTGGGCGGGGCCTGCGGAGGGGGCGTGGCCACGGGGCAGCGCAGGGTGACGGAGGAGCCCGGGGAGACGGCGACGTACTGGGTGCCTGCGGGCCAGTATGGACCAGTAAGGACCAGTATAAACCAGTACAGGTCAGTACAGGCCAGTATAAACCAGTACAGGCCAGTACAGGTCAGTATAAACCAGTACAGATCAGTACGGTCCAGTATGGGCCAGTATAAACCACTACAGGCCAGTACGGGTCAGTACGGGCCAGTATAAACCAGTACAGGTCAGTACGGTCCAGTATGGGCCAGTATAAACCAGTACGGGCCAGTACGGGTCGGTACAGGTCGGTACGGGCCAGTACGGGCCAGTATGGGCCAGTACGGGTCGGTACAGCCCAGTACAGGTTGGTATAAACCAGTATGGGTCAGTACAGGCCAGTATGGGCCAGTATAAACCAGTATGGACTAGTATAAACCAGTACGGTTCAGTACGGGCCAGTATAAACCAGTACGGCCCAGTACGGGTCAGTATGGGCCAGTATAAACCAGTATAGACCAGTACGGTCTGGTATGGGCCAGCATGGACTGTTACAGGCCAGTATAAACCAGTATGGGCCAGTATAGACTGGTATGTGCCAGTATGGGCCAGTATAAACCAGTATAGACCAGTACGGACTGGTATGGGCCAGTATGGCCCAGTATAAACCAGTACGGACTGGTACAGGCTGGTAAAGACCAGGATAAACCAGTATAAACCAGTATCGGCCCCATTATAGCCCAGCACAGCCCAATGGCCCTGCCCAGTACAGACCAGTACAGACCAGTACAGACCAGTACAGAGCAGTACAGACCAGTACAGGCCAACATGGCCCCTGCGGTGCCCCCCAGTCCCTCCCAGTGCCCCCATACCCCCCATTACCCCCCAACGCCCCTCATTTTGCTCCCCCAACCCCCCCATTTGCCCCCCCACCCCAAATTTGACCCCCCCGGACCCCCTCCCTCAAAAAAATTGCCCCCCGGTGCCCCCCCCCCAGTTACCCCCCCGTACCCCCCAAATCCCCCTTTAACCCCCCCAGCCCCCCTTTCACCCCCCCTTACCCCCCCCCTAAATTTGCCCCCCCCACCCCAAATTTGCCCCCTGGTGCCCCCCCACCCCAATTACCCCCCGTAACCCCCCATAACCCCCCCATTTCCCCCCAAATCCCCCCACCCCCCCCCCACCCCCCCCTTTTACCCCCCACCCCCCCAAACAACTTGCCCCCCCCCCCCCACACCCGCCCCCCCCCCCCCACTCACGGCTGCCCCCGACGTTGAGCAGGGCCCGGTGGCGGCCCCCCCCCCCCGGCCCCCTGCAGACGTAGACCCCGGCGTGGGGGGCCCCACGCGGGGCAGCAGCAGCGCCCCCCCCGCGCCCAGCCCCACGCCCCCCCCCCCCCGCCAGGGCCAGCGGGGGGCGCCCCCCCCCCCCCCCCCCCCACCCGCACCCAGAGCAGGCGGGGGGCAGCGCCCGGGGGGGGAGGGGGGCCGGGGGGGCCGGGGGGGGGCCCCAGCAGGGGAGGACGGCGGGGTGGGACACTGGGGGGGTAATTAGATGGGGGTAATTAATTGGGGGGGATTAAATGGGGGGTGATTAAATGGGGGGGTGATGGGGGTAATTAAATGGGGGGGGTAATTAAATGGGGGGATTGGGGGTAATTAAATGGGGGGGTGATGGGGGTAATTAAATGGGGGGAATTAAATGGGGGGGATTGGGGGGTAATTAAATGGGGGGGTAATTAAATGGGGGGGGATTGGGGGGGGGTAATTAAATGGGGGGGAATTTGGGGGGAATTAAATGGGGGGGTGATTGGGGGTAATTAAATGGGGTGGTAATTAAATCGGGGTAATTAAATGGGGGGATTGGGGGGTAATTAAATGGGGGAGTGATTGGGGGGTAATTAAATGGGGGGTAATTAAATGGGGGTAATTAAATGGGGGGATTGGGGGAATGGGGGGTAATTAAAAGGGGGTAATTAATAATTGGGGGGGTGATTGGGGGAATTGGGGGGGAATTAAATGGGGGGTAATTAATAATTGGGGGTAATTAAATGGGGGTGATGGGGTAATTAAATGGGGGGTAATTAAAGGGGGGTAATTAAAGGGGGGCAATTAAAGGGGGGCAAATTTGGGGGGTGATGGGGAGTAATTAAATGGGGGGTGATTAAATGGGGGGTAAATGGGGGATAATTAAATTGGGGGTGATTAATGGGGGGAGTGATTAATGGGGGAGTCATTAATGGGGGGTAATTAGTGGGGGGGCACAATGGGGGGCAATAAGGGGGGGAATGGGGGTGGGGGGAGAAAGGGGGGGGAGAAAGAGGGGCAGGAGGTCAGGGGGGCCGGGGGGAGAGACCCCAAAACGGGGCCGCACCCCCACAGCCCCAGACCCCAAAACCCCGTAACTGACCCCAAAACCCCATAAACCGACCCCAAAACCCCGTAACCGCCCCCCGACCCCATAACCGACCCCAAAACCCCATAACCGACCCCAAAACCCCGTAACTGACCCCAAAACCCCATAACCGCCCCCCAACCCTATAACTGACCCCCAACCACCCCAAAACCCCATAAACCGCCCCCAAAACCCCGTAACCGCCCCCCGACCCCATAACCGCCCCCCAACCACCCCAAAACCCCGCAACCGACCCCAAAACCCCGTAACCGCCCCCCGACCCCATAACCACCCCCCAACCACCCCAAAACCCCGTAACTGACCCCAAAACCCCATAACTGACCCCAAAACCCTATAAGCACCCCCCCCCAACCACCCCAAAACCCCATAACCGCCCCCAAAACCCCATAACCCCCGACCCTATAACCGCCCCCCCAACCACCCCAAAACCCCGTAACCGACCCCAAAACCCTATAACCAACCCCTGACCCTATAACCACCCCCAAAACCCTATAACCGCCCCCAAAACCCCATAACCGACCCCAAAACCCCATAACCGACCCCAAAACCTGTGTCCCTGTCTCCAGGGCTCCCCTCCCAACCTTGTCCCACATCCCCAGACCCCAAATCCCAACGACCCCAACCCCCCAAACCCCAAAACCCTATAACCGCCCCCAAAACCCCATAACCGCCCCCAAAACCCCGTAACCGACCCCAAAACCCTATAACCGCCCCCATACCTGTGACCGTGACCTTCAGCACCCCCGGGGGTCCCGGCCCCCAACCCCCAGCACCACGAGGGCCCCCAGCACCCTCGCGGCCGCCATCTTCCCCTTATAGGGCCGCGTCGCGTCGCGGCCCTATAACCGTCACGGCCCTATAACCGTCACGGCCCTATAACCCGGCACCGCGTCCCCGGGGACCCCGCAGGTGGCGCCTGGAGGGGGAGGGGGCGGGGACGTTTTGGGGCGGTTTGGGCCTTTTGAGCAGCGGCGGCGCTGTAGGGTTTTTGGTAGGCCCTGTAGGGTTTTTGTTGGGTTTTATAGGGTTTTTGGTAGGCCCCGTAGGGTTTTTTGTTGGGTTTTATAGGGTTTTTGGTAGGCCCCGTAGGGTTTTTGTTGGGTTTTATAGGGTTTTTGGTAGGCCCCGTAGGGTTTTTGTTGGGTTTTATAGGGTTTTTGGTAGGCCCCGTAGGGTTTTTGTTGGGTTTTATAGGGTTTTTGGTAGGCTTTATAGGGTTTTTGTTGGGTTTTATAGGGTTATTGTTAGGTTTTATAGCGTTTTTGATAAGCTTTATAGGGGTTTTGTTAGGTTTTATGGGGTTTTTGGTAGGCCTTATAGGGTTTTTGGTAGGCCTTATAGGGTTTTTTAGGCCTTATAGGGTTTTTTAGGCCTTATGGGTTTTTTTAGGCCTTATGGGGTTTTTTAGGCCTTATGGGGGTTTCGGGTAGGCTTTATATTTTTTTTTTAGGCCTTTTAGGGTTTCGTTAGGCCTTATAGGGCTTTTTTAAGCCTTGTAGGATTCTTTTTTAGGCCTTATAGGGTTTTTATCGGCTTTATAGGGTTTTTGGTAGGCCTTATAGGTTTCTTTTTAGGCTTGTAGGGTTTTGTTAGGCCCTATAGGGTTTTTGGTAGGTTTTATGGGGTTTTTGGTAGGCTTTATAGGGTTTTTTAGGCCTTATAGGGTGCCTGGTAGGCTTTATAATTTTTTTAAGGCCTTATAGGGTTTCATTAGGCCTTATAGGATTCTTTTTTAGGCCTCATAGGGTTTTTATCAGGTTTATAGGGTTTTTGGTAGGCCTTGTAGGATTTTTGTTAGGTTCATGGGGTTTTTGGTAGGCCTTATAGGTGTTTTTTAGGCCTGTAGGGTTTTGTTAGGCCCTAGAGGGTTTTTTAGGCCTGTAGGGTTTTTGTTAGGTTTTATGTTTTTTTTTGTGAGGCCTTACAGGTTGTTTTAGGCCTTATAGGGTTTTGTTAGGCCTATAGGGATTTCTGTCAACCCTGTAAGGGTTTTCAGTGGCCCTATAAGGTTTTGGTAGGCCTTATAGGGCTTTTGGTAGGCCTTATAGGGTTTTAGGCCTTATAGTTTTTTTTTTAGGCCTTATGGGTTTTTTTTTAGGCCTTATAGGGTATTTTTAGGCCTTATAGGGCTTTTGGTAGGCCTTATAGGGTTTTTTATAGGCCTTATAGGGTATTTTTAGGCCTTATAGGGTTTTTTTTTAGGCCTTATAGGTTTTTTTTAGGCCTTATAGTTTTTTTTTAGGCCTTATAGGGTTTTTTTTTTAGGCCTTATAGGGTTTTTTAGGCCTTATAGGGATTTTGTAGGCCTTATAGGGATTTTGTAGGCCTTATAGGATTTTTATTAGGTCTTATAGGGGTTTTCAGGCCTGTAGGGTTTCGTTAGGCCTTATAGGGTTTGCTGTCGGCCCTATAAGGGTTTTTGGCGGCCCTATAGGATTTTTTTCTGTCCTTATAAGCCTTATAGGGTCTTTGGCAGCCCTATAGGATTTTTTTTCAGGCCTCATAGGGTTTTTAGGCCTCATAGGGTTTTTTAGGCCCTATAGGGTTTTTGTCGGCCCTATAGGGTTTTTGTCGGCCCTATAGGGTTTTTGTTACCCCTCCTTATAGGGTTTTTGCCGCCCTGATGGGGTTTTCCACCCCTATGGGGTTTCCGCCATCCTTTTGGGGTTTTGTCCCCCCTTCTTTAGGGTTTTTGTCCCCCCCCCATATGGGATTTCCCCTCCCCCCTTTGTTTTTTAACCTATTTGGGGTTTTTTTTTTGGCCCCCCCTTGGGATTTTTGTCTTCCCCCCCCCGGTGATGACATCACTTCCCCCCTCCCCCCCCCCGGGACACTTCCTGGGGTGGGGGTGGGGTTTTGGGGGGTTTATGGGGTTTTGGGGGTTTTGGGGGGTTTATGGGGTTTTGGGGGTATTTGGGGTTTATGGGGTGATGGGGGTTATAGGGTAATGGGGTCTGTGAGGGGTTTGGGGGGATTTTTGGGGTATTTTGGGGGGATTATGACAGACTTTGTGGTGATTATGACAGACTTTGAGGTGATTATGAGGATTTCTGGGTTGATTACGAGGGATTTTGGGGCAATTAGGTGGGATTTGGGGGCTTTATGGGGTGACGGGCGCCCTATGGGGGGTGCTCGGGACCCCCTTCGGGTATTTCCGTCACTCCCCGAGGCCCCTTCGGGTATTTCCGTCACTCCCCGAGGCCCCTTCGGGTATTTCCGTCAGTCCTCGGAGCCCGCCTTCGGCTACTTCCGGCTCTCCTCGGGGCCCCTTCGGCTACTTCCGGCTCCGCTCGGAGCCCCCCCCCCCCTCCCCGCCTTCGGAACCCTTCGGCAATTTCCGCCCCGCTTCGGCTCCTTCCGTCCACCCCTCGGTCCTCCAAGGCCACAGAGACGAGCCCGCCCCCGAGTCCTAGAGCGCCCCCTATAAGAAGCGCGCGGGGCGGGCTGCGACGTCACATCCGGCGCGGGAGGAGGGCAAGATGGCGCTGCCCTCCGCGCTCCTGCGGGCGGCGGGCGGTGAGGGGCCGGATTTTTGGGGCGAGTTCGGGCGGTTTTGGGCTCGCTTCGGGGGGGCGGCGGAGCTCGGCGGAAGGGTCCCGGAGCCGCTTTTCCCTTTTCCCTCAGGTTTGAACCCGCTGCGGCCTCGCTGGGGGGCGGCGGCCATTTCGGTGAGTGCGACCATAGAGCCGAGTCCTCCGGGCGGGCTAGAGCGCCGCCGCGCCTACCATAGAGTCTCGGCGGCCTTTTGGCCGTTTTTTCGGTTTTTTGACGAGTTTTTCGGGATTTTTTTTTAACTTTTTCTTTTAGGGGGGCCTGGCTGGCGGCGGAGGCCCGGAGCTTCGTGCGGGACCGGCCCCACCTCAACGTGGGCACCATCGGGCACGTGGACCACGGCAAGACCACGCTCACCGCCGCCATCACCCGCGGTGAGGGGGGGGAGGGCGGGGGGGGTGGGGGGAGGGGGGGGGTCCTGGGGGGCTGGGGGGGTTGGGGGGAGGGGAGGGGTCCTGGGGGGAGGGGAGGGGCTGGGGGGGTCGTGGGGGGGTGGGGGGAGGGGGGAGGGGTCCTGGGGGTTTTGGGGGGGGGGTGTTGGGGGGAGGGGGGTTGGGGGGGTTGGGAAGGGGGAGGGGAAAGAGGGGGAGGGGAGGGGTCTTGGGGGGTTGGGGGAGGGGGGAGGCTGGGGGGGTTTTGGGGGGGGGTGAGGGGGTCGTGGGGGGAGGGGAGGAGGTGCTGGGGGGGGTCTGGGGGGGGTCGTGGGGGGGGAGGGGAGGGGGTCCTGGGGAGGTTGTGGGGGGGGGGTTGGGGGGGGAGGGTAGGGGGTTGGGGGGGTCCTGGGGGGGGGAATTGGGGGGGGGGGGGTTGGGGGCTAACCCCCCCCCAAAGTTCCCTCAAAGCCCCCACCCCCCCCCCCCCCCCACGCCCCAAAAAAAAACCAAAACCCCCTGAATCCCCCCCCAAAACCCCATTTAACACCATTTAAGCCCCCCACCCCCCCCTCCCGCCCCCCCACCCCCCAAAAAAACCCCAACCCCCTGAATTCCCCCCAAAACCCCATAAATCCTCCTTAAACCCTATTTAACCCCGTAAGTCCCTATAAATCCCTTCTAAACCCCATTTAACCCCCCCAACCCCCCAACCCCCCCGATGCCCCCCAACCCCCCCCACCCCCCAAAAACCCCAAACCCCCCTGAATCCCCCCAAAACCCCATAAAACCCCATAAAACCCTATAAATCCCTATTTAACCCCATTTAACCCCCCAAGCTCCCCCGATGCCCCCCAACCCCCCCAGCCCCCCCAAAACCCCAAACCCCCCTGAATTCCCCCCAAAACCCCATTTAACCCCCCAAATCCCCCTGAAACCCCCCCACCCCCCCCCAAAAAAACCCCAAACCCCCCTGTATTCCCCCCCAAAACCCCCTGAATCCCCCCAAAACCCCATAAAACCCCATAAATCTTCCTAAGTCCCCATCAATCCCCCCTAAACCCCATTTAACCCCCCAAATCCCCTCCCAACCCCCCCAACCCCCAAAAAAACACCAAACCCCCTGAATTCCCCCCATTTAACCCCCCCAAATCCCCCCAAGCCCCCCCGATGCCCCCCAACCCCCTCCCACCCCCCAAAACAACCCCAAAACCCCCTGGATTCCCCCCAAAACCCCATTTAACCCCCCCCCAAATCCCCCCCGATGCCCCCCAGCCCCCTAAAAAACCCCAAACCCCCTGAATTCCCCCCCAAAACCCCATTTAACCCCATTTAACCCCCCTCCCAAATCCCCTCTGAAACCCCCCCCAAACCCCCCCGATGTCCCCCAACCCCCCCCCCACCCCCCAAAAAAAACCCCAAAACCCCCTGAATTCCCCCCAAAACCCCACAAAACCCTATAAATCCCCATTTAACCCCCCCAAATCCCCCCAATTGCCTCCGAAATGCCCCCCGATGCCCCCCAACCCCCCCCACCCCCCAAAAAACCCCAAACCCCCCTGAATTCCCCCCGAAAACCCCTAATCCCCCCCATAAAATCCCATAAATCCCCATTTAACCCCATTTAACCTCCCCAAATCCCCCCAATTGCCCCCGAAATCCCCCCCGATGCCCCCCAACCCCCCCCCCACCCCCCCCAAAAAACCTCAAACCCCCCTGAACCCCCCCCCCCCCCAAAACCCCATAAATCCCATAAATCCCCATTTAACCCCATTTAACCCCCCCAAATCCCCCCAAATCCCCCCAACCCCCCCTGATGCCCCCCAACCCCCCAGCCCCCAAAAAAACCCCAAACCCCCCTGAATCCCCCCCCCAAAACCCCATAAACCCCATAAATCCCCCTAAACCCCATTTAACCCCCCCAAATCCCCCCCCCAAATCCCCCCGATGCCCCCCACCCCCCCAAAAAAACCCCAAACCCCCCTGCATCCCCCCCCAAAACCCCATAAATCCCATAAATCCCCATTTAACCCCCAAATCCCCCCCAACCCCCCGATGTCCCCCAACCCCCCCCCCACCCCCCAAAAAAACCCCAACCCCCCTAATTCCCCCCCAACCCCCCCCCCCCAGTGCTGTCGGAGGCGGGGGGCGCAGTTCCGGCCCTACGAGGCCATCGACAGCGCCCCCGAGGAGCGGGCGCGGGGCATCACCATCAACGCCGCCCACGTGGAGTACCGCACCGCCCGGCGCCACTACGCGCACACCGACTGCCCCGGGCACGCCGACTACGTCAAGGTGGGGGGTTTGGGGTCGGATTCGGGGTTTTGGGGTCGGATTCGGGGTTTTGGGGTCGGTTTTGGGGTCAGATTTGGGGTTTTGGGGTCCTTGTGGGGTCGGGGTTAGGGGTACGGGGTCAGGAAAGGGAGTGGGGTTGGGGTGAGGTAGGGGGTGACGGTGTCGTACCCACACCGACTGCCCCGGGCATGCCGACTACGTCAAGGTGGGGGGGGTTTGGGGTCGGATTCGGGGTTTTGGGGTCGGATTTGGGGTTTTGGGGTCAGATTTGGGGTTTTGGGGTCTTTATAGGGTCGGGGGTTGGGGTACGGGGTCAGGGAGGGCAATGGGGTTGGGGTAGGGGGTGGGGGCGCCGCGATATTGGGGCGTTGGGGGCTCAAAGCACGGTGAGCGTGGCGAGGCGGGGGGTTTTGGGGTCGGATTTGGGGTTTTGGGGTCGGATTTGGGGTTTTGGGGTCAGATTTGGGGTTTTGGGGTCCTTGTGGGGTCGGGGGTTGGGGTACGGGGGGCGCTATGGGGTAACGGGGTCGCTGTGGGGGCACCACAGCCTTTTGGGGTCCCCCCAATTCTTCGGGGTTTCTCCCCCCAGATTTTGGGGGTTTCACCCCCCAGTTTTGGGGTTCCCCCCCAAATTTTGGAATTTCCCCCCCCGAAGTTTTGGGGTTCCCTGCCCCCAGATTTTGGGATTTCACCCCAAATTTTGGGATCCCCCTCCCCTGAATTTTTGGAATTGCCCCTCAAATTTTGGGATCCCCCCGAATTTTTGGGTTCCCCTCCCAATTTTGGGGTTTCCCCCCTGAATTTTTGGGGTTCCCCTCCCCAATTTTTGGGCATTTTTCCCCCAGTTTTTGGGTGTTTTTCTCCCAATTTTTGGGGTTTCCCCCCTGAATTTTTGGGGTTTCCCCCCTGAATTTTTGGGGTTCCCCTCCCCCAATTTTTGGGCGTTTTTCCCCCAGTTTTTGGGGATCCCCCCCAATTGGTAACCCCCCTGCCCCCCACCCCCCCTTTTTGCCCAATTCTGTGCCTTTCTTTCTGCCCCAATTCTGCCCCGTTTTGCCCAATTCTGCCCTGTTTTGCCTCTTTTTGCCCCCTTTTGCCCAATCCTGCCCCTTTTTGCCCCGTTTTGCCCAATTCTGACCCCATTCTGCCCCCGTTTTGCCCCATTCTGCCCCCCTTTTGCCCCATCCTGCCCCGTTTTGCCCAATTCTGCCCCCTTTTGTCCCCTTTTGCCCCATCCTGCCCCCACTTTTGTCCCCCTTTTGCCCCTTTCTGCCCCTGTTTTGCCCCATCCTGCCCCCGTTTTGCCCCATCCCGTCCCCGTTTTGCCCCCTTTTGCCCCCGCCCCTGCCCCGTTTTGCCCAATTCCGCCTCGTTTCGCCCCCAGAACATGATCACGGGCACGGCCCCGCTGGACGGCTGCATCCTGGTGGTGGCGGCCACCGACGGGCAGATGCCGCAGACCCGCGAGCACCTGCTGCTGGCCAAGCAGGTGGGCGCCGGGGGCAGCTGTGGGGCGGGCTGTGGGGCGGGCTGTGGGGCGCTGTGGGGCAGCTATGGGGCGGGCTGTGGGGCGGGATGTGGGGCGCTATGGGGCAGGGGGTGGGGCAGGGGTGGGGGCAGGGCCTGGGGTGGTATGGGGCACGCTATGGGGCGGGCTGTGGGGCAGGGGGTGGGGTGCTGTGGGGCAGGTGTGGGGCAGGGTGTGGGGTGGGATGTGGGGCAGGGTGTGGGGCGGTATGGGGCAGGGTGTGGGGTGGGCTGTGGGGTACTGTGGGGTGGCTATGGGGCATGCCGTGGGGCAGCTGTGGGGCGGGGTGTGGGGTGCTATGGGGCAGGTGTGGGGCAGGGTGTGGGGCGGGGTATGGGGTGGGATGTGGGGCACACAATGGGGCAGGGTGTGGGGCTGGATGTGGGGCAGGGTGTGGGGTGCTATGGGGTGGGGTGTGGGGCAGGGTGTGGGGCACAATGTGGGGTGGGTGTGGGGCTGGATATGGGGTACGCTATGGGGCAGGGTGTGGGGCTGGATGTGGGGCAGCTGTGGGGCAGGACCTGGGGTACACAGTGGGGCAGCTGTGGGGCGGATGTGGGGCAGGGGGTGGGGTGCTGTGGGGCAGCTATGGGGCAGGGTGTGGGGCAGGGTGTGGGGTGCTATGGGGCGGCTGTGGGGCAGGGTGTGGGGCTGGATGTGGGGCAGGTGTGGGGCAGCTATGGGGCAGGGTGTGGGGTGGGATGTGAGGTGCTATGGGGCAGGCTGTGGGTTGGGGTGTGGGGCACGCTATGGGGCAGGGTGTGGGGTGGGTGTGGGGCAGCTGTGGGGCGCTATGGGGCTGGGGGTGCTTTGGGGAGGGGCTGTGGGGCTGGGAGGGGCGGGAAGGGGGAAAGGGGAGGGGTTGGGGGCGCAGCCCCACAAGTGGGGGTCCCAGCCCCCTTTCTGTGGGTCCCAGCCCCACACCTATGGGCCCCAGCCCCCTCCTATGGGTCTGAGCCCCCACTTATGGGTCTGAGTCCCCCACTTATGGGTCTGAGTCCCCACCTATGGGTCCGCCCCACATCTATGGGTCCGAGCCCCCTTCTATGGGTCCGAGCCCCACATCTATGGGTCCGAGCCCCATTTCCATGGCTCCCAGCCCCCTTCTATGGGCCATGAGCCCCCACTTATGGGTCTGAGCCCCCCACCTATGGGCCCGCCCCCACACCTATGGGTCTGCCCCCCACGTGTGGGTCCCAGCCCCATTTCTATGGGTCCCAGCCCCATTTCTGTCAGCCCGAGCCCCCCTTCCATGGCTCCCAGCCCCCTTCTATGGGCCCCAGCCCCCTCCCCGTGGCTCTGCCCCACACGTGTGGGTCTGCCCCACATCTATGGGTCCGCCCCACACCTCTGGGTCCGCCCCCCACGTGTGGGTCGCTGACGCCGCGTGGGGCAGGTGGGGGTGCGGCACGTGGTGGTGTTCGTCAACAAGGCCGACGCCGTGGGCGACCCCGAGCTGCTGCCGCTGGTGGAGCTGGAGGTGCGCGAGCTGCTGGCCGAGTTCGGCTTCGACGCCGAGCGCACGCCCGTCATCGTCGGCTCCGCGCTCTGCGCCCTGCAGGTCTGCCCCATAGCCTGCCCCACGGCGCCCCATAGCGCCCCATAGCCTGCCCCATAGTGCCCCATGGCGTCCTATAGAGCCCGGAGGCTGCCCCACAGCAAGGCCTGGGGGATGTGTTCCGGTGCTGTGCTGCTTCGTGGGGTGGCCCTGCCCCACGGCGCCCCATAGCCTGCCCCATAGCGCCCCATAGCCTGCCCCATAGCGCCCCATGGTGCCCTATAGAGCCCGGAGGCTGCCCCACAGCAAGGCCTGGGGGATGTGTTCCAGTGCTGTGCTGCTTCGTGGGGTGGCCCTGCCCCATGGCTGCCCCACAGATGCCCTATAGCGCCCCATAGCCTGCCCCATAGAGCCCGATGGCGCCCCATAGCGCCCCATAGCACCGTATAGAGCCCAGAGGCTGCCCCATAGCGAGCACCTGGGGGATGCGTTCTGGTGTTGTGCTGCCTCGTAGCTGCCCCATAGCACCCCACAGATGCCTCATAGCGCCCCATAGCGCCCCATAGCCTGCCCCATAACGCCCCATAGCGCCCCATGGTGTCCTATAGAGCCTTGAGGCTGCCCCATAGCGAGCACCTGGGGGTGTGCCCTGGTGTTGTGCTGCCTTATGGGGTGGCCCTGCCCCATAGAGCCCCATGTCTGCCCCATAGCCTGCCCCATGGCACCCCATAGCTGCCCCATAGCGCCCCACGGATGCCCGTAGCCTGCCCTGTAGCCTGCCCCATAGCGCCCCATACTGCCCCATAGCCTGCCCCATAGCACCCCATAGCATGCCCCATAGCGCCCTATAGCTCCTCATAGCGCCCAATAGCCTGCCCCATAGCCTGCCCCATAGCACCCCATGGCTTCCCCATAGCGCCCCATGGTGCCCCATAGCCTGCCCCATAGAGCCCTGAGGCTGCCCCATGGCACCCTGAGGGGCCCGACCGCACGCCCGTCATCGTCGGCTCTGCGCCCTGCAGGTCTGCCCCATAGCCTGCCCCATGGCACCCCATAGCGCCCCATAGCGCCCCATAGCGCCCCATAGCACCCTATAGAGCCCAGAGGCTGCCCCATAGCGAGCACCTGGGGGATGCGTTCGGGTGTTGTGCTGCCTCGTGGGGCGTTCCCTCCTCCTGCCCCACAAGTCCTGCCCCACAGCCTCCCCTCCCCGCCCCACAAGTTCTCCTCCTGCCCCACAGCCTCCCCCCTGCCCCACAAGTCGTGCCCCACAAGTTCTCGTCCCGCCCCACAACTTCTCCAGCCCCACAACCTCCTCGTCCTGCCCCACATCTCCCTGCCCCACACCTCCCCCTGCCCCACATCTTCTGCCCCACAGATCCCCCCCAGGCCCCACACCCCTGCCCCACAGATCCCACTGCCCCACATCTCCCTGCCCCCCAGCCCCACAACCCCGCCCCCCAGCCCCCCAGCCTCACACCTCCCTGCCCCACACCCCTGCCCCACACCCCCCAGCCCCCCCAGCCCCACATCCCCGCCCCACACCCCTGCCCCACACCTCCCTGCCCCACACATCCCCGCCCCACAACCCCCCCTGCCCCACACCCTCACCCCACACCTCCCCACCCCACACCTCCCCCCCCATTCCCTGCCCCAAATCTCTCCCCATTCCCTGCCCCCCAGCCCCACACCCAGCCCCACACGCCCCCAGCCCCACACCCAGCCCCACACCCAGCCCCACACGTCCCCCCGCAGGGCCGTGACCCCGAGCTGGGCCAGCAGTCGGTGCTGAAGCTGCTGGACGCCATCGACACCCACATCCCGCTGCCGCCCCGCGACCTCGACAAGCCCTTCATGCTGCCCGTCGAGACCGTGCACTCCATCCCCGGTACGGCCCGGCCCCACAGCCTGCCCCACGGCCGCCCCACGGCCCGCCCCACACGTTCTCCCCCCCCAGGCCGCGGCACGGTGGTGACGGGGACGCTGGAGCGCGGCACCATCCGCAAGGGCGACGAGTGCGAGTTCCTGGGCTACAACCGCAGCCTGCGCTCCGTGGTCACGGGTGAGCGCCGGCCCCACAAGCGCCGGCCCCACAAGCGTCGGCCCCATAAGTGTCAGCCCCATAAGCGCCGGCCCCATAAGCGTCGGCCCCATAAGCGCCGGCCCCATAAGTGCCGGCCCCATAAGCGCCGGCCCCATAAGCGTCAGGCCCCATAAGTGTCGGCCCCATAAGTGTCGGCCCCATAAGTGTCGGCCCCATAAGTGCTGGCCCCATAAGTGCCGGCCCCATAAGTGTCGGCCCCATAAGTCTCAGCCCCATAAGTGTCAGGCCCCATAAGTCTCAGCCCCACAGCATCTGCCCCATAAGCGCTGGCTCCATAAGCACCAGCCCCATAAGTGCCGGCCCCATAAGTGTCAGCTCCACGGCGCCAGCCCCATAAGTGCCAGCTCCACAGCATTTGCCCCATAAGCACCGGCCCCATAAGTCTCGGCCCCAGAAGTCTCAGCCCCATAAGTCTCAGCCCCATAAGCGCCGGCCCCATAAGTGCCGGCCCCATAAGTCTCAGCCCCATAAGTGTCAGGCCCCATAAGTCTCAGCCCCACAGCATCTGCCCCATAAGCGCTGGCTCCATAAGCACCAGCCCCATAAGTGTCGGCCCCATAAGTGTCAGCTCCACGGCACCTGCCCCATAAGTGCCAGCTCCACAGCATTTGCCCCATAAGCACCGGCCCCATAAGTCTCGGCCCCACAAGTCTCAGCCCCACAGGTCTCAGCCCCATAGAACCTGCCCCATAAGTGTCAGACCTGTGGTGTAAGTCCTATGGTACCAGCCCCATAAGCACTGGCCCCATAAGCGCAGCCCCATAAGTGCCGGCCCCGTAAGTGTCAACTCCACGGCGCCTGCCCCATAAGTGCCAGCCCCACAGCATTTGCCCCATAAGCGCCGGCCCCATAAGTGTCAGCCCCATAAGCACCGGCCCCATAAGTCTCGGCCCCATAAGTCTCAGCCCCATAAGCGCCAGCCCCATAAGCGCCGGCCCCAGAAGTTTCAGCCCCATAAGTCTCAGCCCCATAAGCACCGGCCCCATAAGTGTTGGCCCCATAAGTGTCGGCCCCATAAGTCTCAGCCCCATAAGTCTCAGCCCCACAGCATCTGCCCCATAAGCGCCGGCCCCATAAGTGTTGGCCCCATAAGTGTCGGCCCCATAAGTGCCAGCCCCATAAGTGTCGGCCCCATAAGTGTCGGCCCCATAAGTGCCAGCCCCATAAGTGTCGGCCCCATAAGTGTCGGCCCCATAAGTCTCAGCCCCATAAGTCTCAGCCCCATAGAACCTGCCCTATAAGTGTCAGACCTGTGGCGTAAGTCCTATGGTGCTGGCCCCATAATTGCCGGCCCCATAATTGCCAGCCCCATAATTGCCGGCCCCATAAGCGCCAGCCCCATAAGTGTCGGCCCCATAAGTGTCAGGCCCCACAAGTCTCAGCCCCATAAGTCTCAGCCCCACAGCATCTGCCCCATAAGCGCTGGCTCCATAAGCACCAGCCCCATATGTCTTGGCCCCATAAGTGCCAGCCCCGTAAGTGTCAACTCCACGGCGCCTGCCCCATAAGTGGCAGCCCCACAGCATTTGCCCCATAAGCGCCGGCCCCATAAGTGTCGGCCCCATAAGTCTCAGCCCCATAAGTCTCAGCCCCATAAGCGCCGGCCCCAGAAGTCTCAGCCCCATAAGTCTCAGCCCCATAAGTCTCAGCCCCATAAGCGCTGGCCCCAGAAGTCTCAGCCCCATAAGTCTCAGCCCCATAAGCGCCAGCCCCATAAGTGTCGCCCCATAAGTGCCGGCCCCATAAGCGTTGGGCCCCATAAGTGTTGGCCCCATAAGTCTCAGCCCCATAAGTTTCAGCCCCATAAGTCTCAGCCCCACAGCATCTGCCCCATAAGCGCCGGCCCCATAAGCGCCAGCCCCATAAGTCTCGGCCCCATAAGTCTCAGCCCCATAGAACCTGCCCCATAAGTGTCAGACCTGTGGCATAAGTCTTATGGTGCTGGCCCCATAATTGCCGGCCCCATAAGCGCCAGCCCCATAAGCGTCGGCCCCATAAGTGTCAGGCCCCATAAGTCTCAGCCCCACAGCACCGGCCCCATAAGCGCTGGCCCCATAAGCACCAGCCCCATATGTCTCAGCCCCATAAGCGCCGGCCCCATAAGTGCCGGCCCCGTAAGTGTCAGCTCCACGGCGCCTGCCCCATAAGTGCCAGCTCCACAGCATTTGCCCCATAAGCGCCGGCCCCATAAGTGTCAGCCCCATAAGTGCCGGCCCCACAAGTCTCAGCCCCACAAGTCTCAGCCCCATAAGTGCCAGCCCCATAAGTCTCAGCCCCACAAGTCTGAGCCCCACAAGTCTCAGCCCCATAAGTGCCAGCCTAATAAGTGTCAGCCCCATGGCACCTGCCCCATAAGCGCCGGCCCCATAAGTGCCAGCCCCATAAGTGCCAGCCCCATAAGTGTCGGCCCCATAAGTCTCAGCCCCACAGCCCCTGCCCCATGGCGCTGACCCCTTCCAGCCCCATAGCCCCACACCCCCAGCCCCACACCCTCAGCCCCACAGCCCCTGCCCCACACCCCCGCCCCATAGCCCCACAGCCCCATAGCCCCATAACCCTATAGCCCCCCGCCCCACACCCCGCCCCACATCCCCCCCCCAGGCATCGAGATGTTCCACAAGAGCCTGGAGCGGGCGGAGGCCGGGGACAACCTGGGGGCGCTGCTGCGGGGCTGCGGCGCGAGGACGTGCGGCGCGGGATGGTGATGGGCAGGCCGGGCTCCCTGCGGGCACACCAGAAGGTCGAGGCGCAGGTGGGGGGCGCCGTGGGGCGGGGGGGGGTGGGGTGGATATGGGGTGGGTGTGGGGCAGATGTGGGGCAGGGAGGGGTGTGGGGTGGATGTGGGGCAGATGTGGGGTGGGTGTGGGGCAGGGATGTGGGGCAGGGGTCTGGGGTGGATGTGGGGCAGATGTGGGGCGGGTGTGGGGGTGGCTATGGGGGCAGGGATGTGGGGTGGGTGTGGGGCAGGGAGGTGAGTTGGATATGGGGCAGGGATGTGGGGCAGGGATGTGGGGGGCAGGGATGTGGGGCAGGGGGTGCGGTGGGGTGTGGGGGGGGTGCGGGGCAGGAGGTGCGTTGGATATGGGGCAGGCGTGGGGCAGGGATGTGGGGTGGCTGTGGGGTGGGTGTCGGGTGGCTGTGGGGCAGGGGTGTGGGGCAGATGTGGGGTGGATATGGGGTGGGTGTGGGGCAGGTGTGGGGCAGATATGGGGCAGGTGTGGGTGGGGCAAGGGGTGAAACAGGAGGATGGAGGGGGAGGGTGTGGGGCAGATGTGGGGCAGGAGGTGGGGTGGATGTGGTGCAGATGTGGGGTGGGTGTGGGGCGGGTGTGGGGCAGGGATATGGGGTGGGTGTGGGGCATGCTATGGGGCAGGGTGTGGGGCAGGAGGTGAGTTGGATATGGGGCGGGTGTGGGGGCAGGGATGTGGGGCAGGGATCTGGGGTGGGGTGTGGGGCAGGGTGTGGGGCAGATAGGGGGTGGTGTGGGGTGGGACAAGGGATGAAAGAGGAGGATGGAGGGGGAGGATGTGGGGCAGGTGTGGGGCGGGTGTGGGGCAGGAGGTGGGGTGGGTGTGGGGCAGGGATGTGGGGTGGGTGTGGGGTGAGGTGTGGGGGCGGGACACGGGATTGGGGGCAGTTATGGGGCAGGAGATGGGGGTGGGACACGGGCTGTGGGGCGGGGGATGTGGGGCAGGGGGATGTGGGGCAGGGGGATGTGGGGCAGGGGGATGTGGGGTGGGGGGAGATGTGGGGCAGGGGAGATGTGGGGCGGGATGGGGGCAACAGTGGGGGGGACAACGGGAGCGGGAGACCAGCAGCGAGCACCCTGTGGGGTGAGCCTGGGGCTTCTATGGGGCGGCTGTGGGGCGGCTGTGGGGGCGGCTATGGGGCGCTATGGGGCGCTATGGGGCGCGGTGGGGCGGCTATGGGGCGGCTATGGGGGCGCTATGGGGTGGCTATGGGGCGCTGTGGGGCGGCTATGGGGCGGCTATGGGGCGCTATGGGGCGCTATGGGGTGCTGTGGGGCGGCTATGGGGCGGCTATGGGGCAGCCATGGGGCAGCTATGGGGCGCTATGGGGCGGCTATGGGGCGCTATGGGGCGCTATGGGGCAGCCATGGGGCGCTATGGGGCCGCCCCCAGCGCCCCCGCCCGCAGGTGTACGTGCTGAGCCCGCAGGAGGGCGGCCGCCACAAGCCCTTCGTGGCGCACTACACGCCCGTGATGTTCTCCCACACCTGGGACATCGCCTGCCGCGTGCTGCTGCCGCCCGACAAGGTGCTGCCCCACGGCCTGCCCCACACAGCCCTGCCCCACACAGCCCTGCCCCACACCTCCCTGCCCCACACCTTCCTGCACAACACGTCCCTGCCCCACAGATCCCTGCCCCACACAGCCCTGCCCCACATCCTTCCCCTGCCCCACATCTCCCACCCCACAACTTCCTGCCCCAGACCCCCGGCCCCATGCCCCCCTCCCCATGTCCTCTGCCCCACATCCTTCTGCTGCCCCACATAACCCTGCCCCACAACCACCCCCCCAGCCCCACAACCACCTCTTAGCCCCACATCCCCCCCAGCCCCACATCCCCCCCAGCCCCACATCCCCCCCGCAGCCCCACCCTCCAGCCCCACAACTACCCCCCAGCCCTACATCGCCCCCCAGCCCCACATCCTCATCCCCCCAGCCCCACATCCCCCCACCCCAGCCCCACAACCACCCCCCCACCCCACATCCTCCTCATCCTCCACCCCATAACTCCCAGCCCCACATCCCTCCCAGCCCCACATCCCCCCCAGCCCCATAACTACCCCTCATTGCCCCCCAGCCCCACATCAACCCCCAGCCCCACATCCCCCCCCAGCCCCACAACCACCCCCCGGCCCCACATCCCCCCCCCCCCCCGGCCCCACATCCCCCCCCAGCCCCATATCCCCCCCCCCAGCCCCACATCCCCCCCCCCCGGCCCCACAACCACCCCCCCGGCCCCACATCCCCCCCCCCCCGGCCCCACAACCACCCCCCCCAGCCCCACATCCCCCCCCAGCCCCACATCACCCCCCCAGCCCCACAACCACCCCCCAGCCCCACAACCACCCCCCCAGCCCCACATCCCCCCCAGCCCCACATCCCCCACCCCAGCCCCATATCCCCCCCCCCCAGCCCCACATCGCCCCCCAGCCCCACATCACTCCCCCCGCCCCCCAGGAGCTGGTGATGCCGGGCGAGGACGCGACGCTGCGCCTGCTGCTGCGGCAGCCGATGGTGCTGGAGCAGGGCCAGCGCTTCACCCTGCGCGACGGCGCCCGCACCATCGGCACCGGCGTCGTCACCAGCACCCTGCCCCTGCAGCCCGAGGACCAGGCCGTCAAGTGGGGCTGAGGGGGGCCGGGGCGGGCGGCGGGGACGCCGCGGCGGGGACGGGGACGCGACGGTGGGGGATACTGTGAGGGGGGGACACCGCGACAGTTAGGACACCGCGACAGTGACACCGTGACACTTGGGACACCGCAACGGTGACGCCGTGACAGTGACACCGCGACAGTGACACCGCGACAGTGACACCGCGACAGTGACACCGCGACAGTGACACCGCGACAGTGACACCGCGACAGTTAGGACACCACGACACTTGGGACACCACGACGGTGACACTGTGACAGTGACACCGTGACAGTGACACCGCGACAGTGACACCGTGACAGTTAGGACACCGTGACAGTGATGATACCATCACTGTGACGGCAACACCGTGACAGCAATGACACTGTGACAGTGACACCGTGACACTTGGGACACCGTGACAGTGACACTGTGACAGTGACACCGTGACAGTTAGGACACCGTGACAGTGATGATACCACGATGGTGACACCGTGGCAGTGACACTGTGACAGTGACGTTGTGACATTTGCAACACCGTGACAGTGACACCGTGACAGTGATGACACCGCGACGGTGACACCGTGACATTTGCAACACCATGACAGTGACACCACAACAGTTAGGACACCGTGACGGTGACACCGTGACAGTGACGATACCACGATGGTGACACCGTGAGAGTTAGGACACTGTGACAGTGACACCGTGACAGTGACACCGTGACAGTGATGACACCGTGACAATTAGGACACCGTGATGGTGACACCGTGACAGTTAGGACACCGTGACGGTGACACTGTGACAGTGACAATATCACGATGGTGACACTGTGAGAGTTAGGACACTGTGACAGTGACACCGCGACACTTGTGACACCGTGACGGTGACACCGCGACAGTTAGGACAGTGTGATCGTGACACCGTGACAGCAATGATGCCACGATGGTGACACCGTGACAATGACACCGTGACAGTGTGACAGTTAGGACACCATGACACTGATGATACCACGATGGTGACACCGCAACACAACACCATGACGTTTAGGACACCGTGACGGTGACACCACAGTGGTGACGATACGGTGATGGGGACACCGCGACAGCTAGGACACCGTGACGGTTACACTGTGACAGTGACGATACCACGATGGTGACACCATGACAGTGACACCGTGGCAGTTAGGACACGGTGACGGTGACACCATGATGGTGACAATACCACGATGGTGACACCGTGACGGTGACTATACCACGATGGTGACACCATGACAGTCAGGACACCGTGACAGTGACATCGTGACAGTTACGACATGGTGACGGTGACACCGTGATGGTGACAATACCACGATGGCGATGCCGTGACGGTGACAATGCTGTGATGGTGACCCCGTGACGGTGACACCACCGTGGTGACAACACCGCGATGGCGACGCTGTGACGGTGACACCGCGATGGTGACGATACCACGACGGTGACACCGTGACAGATACGACACCGTGGCGGTGACACCGTAAGGGTGACACCGCCACCACGGTGACACCGCGACGGTGACACGATGACGGTGACAACACTGCGCTGGTGACACCGCGCCGGTGCCGCCACCCCCGCTGACGACAGCGACGACCCCGCGGACGGTTCGGTTTAGTTGAAGGTTTTATTAATTTTTTATTTTTTTTTTATTTTTCGGCCTTTTTTTTTTTTTTAAACCTTTTTTTTCTTTTTTTTTGCCTTTTTTTGTTGTTTTTTTGTTTTTTTTTTTAAACCTTTTTCCTCCTGAACGTAATAAAAAAGTCCCCGAGCGCGGCGGCAGCGGCGGCTCCCTTGTGGTTTGTCGTGGTGGTTGGGGGGACGCCCCCAAAATCCCCCGTTTCGCGCCCGTTTTCTTCTTCTCCTCCTCCCCCGCCCGCCCTCGTTTTGGGGCAGTTTCCGTCCCTTTCGCCAATTCTTATAAATAACAGAAAACGCGGGGCCGGGGCGCCCCCCGGGCGCGGAGCCGCGGCGCTGCCTGGAGCCGGCGTCAGTTCCCCGGGGGGTGGAACGGGAGCTGCTGGGACGGGTGGGACTGGACTGGGGGGGGGAGAAAAAGGGGGGGGGGGAGGTAAGTGTGGGGCGCCCCATAGCGCCGTGGGGCGCCCCATAGCACCAGAGCCTGCCCCATAGCACCGTGGGGCGCCCCATAGCACCATCTATGGGGCAGCTTGGGGCACCCGTAGCGCTGCGGGATGCTGCGGGTGGGGTGTGCCGTGGGGCTGGGGGGTGCCCCATAGCGCCGCAGCCTGCCCCATAGCGCCGCAGCCTGCCCCATAGCGCCGTGGGGTGCCCCATAGCGCCGTGGGGCGCCCTATAATGCTGTGGGGTGCCCCATAGCACAATGGGGTGGTGCCCCATAGCACACGGTGTGCCCTACGGCACTGCAGGGAGCCCCATAGCACTGTGCGGCTGCCCCACAGCAGTGTGGGGCTGCCCCCTAAGTGCCCCAGGCTGCCCCATAACTGCCCCTGGCTGCCCCGTAAGTACCACAGGCTGCCCTATATGTGCCTCAAGCTGCCCCATAAGTGCCCTGGGCTGCCCCATAAGTGCCCCTGGCTGCCCCATAGCACCATGGGGCTGCCCCATAAGTGCCCCGGGCTGCCCCATAGCACTGTGGGTCTGCCCCATAGCATGATGGGGCTGCCCCATAAGTACCGCAGGCTGCCCTATATGTGCCTCAAGCTGCCCCGTAAGTGCCTCGGGCTGCCCCATAAGTGCTTTAGGCTGCCCCATAGCGCTGTGGGGCTGCCCCATAAGTGCCTCATGGTGCCATATAAGTGCCCCAGGCTGCCCCATAGCGCTGTGGGGCTGCCCCCTAAGTGCCCTGGGCTGCCCCCTAAGTGCCCCGCGCTGCCCCCTGGCGCCGTGGGGCTGCCCCCTAAGTGCCCTGGGCTGCCCCGTAAGTGCCCTGGGCTGCCCCATAAGTGCCTCGGGCTGCCCCATAGCACCATGGGGCTGCCCCATAAGTGCCTCACGGTGCCATATAAGTGCCCCGGGCTGCCCCATAGCACTGTGGGTCTGCCCCATAGCATGATGGGGCTGCCCCATAAGTACCGCAGGCTGCCCTATATGTGCCTCAAGCTGCCCCGTAAGTGCCTCGGGCTGCCCCATAAGTGCTTCAGGCTGCCCCATAGCACTGTGGGGCCGCCCCATAGCATGATGGGGCTGCCCCCTAAGTGCCTCACGGTGCCATATAAGTGCCCCGCGCTGCCCCATAGCGCTGTGGGGCTGCCCCCTAAGTGCCCTGGGCTGCCCCCTAAGTTCCCTTGGCTGCCCCCTGGCGCCGTGGGGCCGCCCCCTAAGTGCCCCCCCCGGGACTCACCTTGGTGGTGCCCGATGTAGGTGTAGGGGGCGGGGGTGGAGGCCGGCAGCGCCGGCACCGCCCCCCCTGGGGCACCCCGGCCTGGGGGGCCCCGCGTGGCTCTGGGGGGGGGGGGGGGGGCAGCAGCATCACCTGCGGGGGGTGGGGGGCGCCCGGGTGGGGGCGGCGCCGGCGGCAGCCCCGGTTGCACGTGGGCCTGGGGGGGGGGGGAATAAAGGGAGGGGGGGGACCCCAGGGTCAGCACTGGGGTGGGGGGGGATCGCACCCCAACCCCCCCCCCCCATTGCCCCCCCCCACCCCATAGCCTGCCCCATAACCCCCCCGCCACCCCCACGTCCCCCCCACCCTCCTCGACCCCGTAACCCCCCCCACACCACAACCCCCCCCACCCCATAATATCCCCCTCACCCCATAACCCCCCCGACCCCACAACCCCCACTCCATAACACCCCCTGACCCCATAACCCCCGTGACCCCACAACGCCCCCCATGACCCCACAACCCCCCCCGTGACCCCATAACACCCCCTGACCCCATAATGCCCCCCCCGACCCCACAACCCCCCCGACCCCATAAACCCCCCCACCCCATAATGCCCCCCGACCCCATAACACCCCCCATGACCCCATAACGCCCCCCCCCCATGACCCAACGCCCCCCCATGACCCCATAACACCCCCCCCGACCCCAAAACCCCCCCACCCCATAACACCCCCAACCCCACAACCCCCCCCATGACCCCCCCACGACCCCCCCCACGACCCCCCCATGACCCCATAACCCCCCCCATGACCCCCCCACGACCCCCCATAACCCCCCGACCCCCCCATGACCCCCACCCCCCGACCCCCCCACCCCCCCCCCATACGCCCCCATCCCCCCCCCCACCCCCCAAACCCCCCCCCCCCCGGCACCCCCAACCCCCCCCCCGCCCCCCCGACCCCCCCGACCCCCCCGTGCCCCCCGCCCCCCCTGACCCCCCCGTGACCCCGTGCCCCCCGTGCCCCCGCGCCCCCCGCGCCCCCCCCACCTGCCCGACGTGGGCCATGCCCCCGTAGCCCAGCCCGTGCAGCGCGCACGGCGGCGGCGGCGGCCGGCGGCGGCGGGGGGGGGCGGGGGGCGCCCCGAACCCCCCCCTGCGGGGACTGGAGCCCCGGGGGGGCCCCGGGGGGGCGGGGGAGGAGGCGCGCGGGGGGGCGGCGGAGGCGGCAGCGCCGGGGGTCCCGGCCACGTGGAACAGCCCCTGCTGGGCCTGCGCCCCCCTGCGGCTGGGGGGGGGAGGGGGGGTCAGGGGGCAATATTTGGGGGCCCCCGGAAGTATTTGGGGGACCCCCTTAAATATTTGGGACCCCCCTTAAATATCTGGGACCCCCCCTCAAATATTTGGGACCCCCCTTAAATATCTGGGACCCCCCCTTAAATATTTGGGACCCCCTTAAATATTTGGGACCCCCCTTAAATATTTGGGACCCCCCTCAAATATCTGGGACCCCCCTTAAATATTTGGGACCCCCTCAAATATCTGGGACCCCCTTAAATATCTGGGACCCCCCCTAAATATCTGGAACCCCCCAAATATTTGGGACCCCCTCAAATATTTGGGACCCCCCTTAAATATTTGGGACCCCCCCAAATATTTGGGACCCCCCTTAAATATTTGGGACCCCCAAATATCTGGGACCCCCTTAAATATTTGGGACCCCCCTAAATATCTGGGACCCCCCTCAAATATTTGGGACCCCCTTAAATATTTGGGACCCCCCAAATATCTGGGACCCCCTTAAATATTTGGGACCCCCCTAAATATCTGGGACCCCCCTCAAATATTTGGGACCCCCCTTAAATATCTGGGACCCCCCCCCAAATATTTGGGACCCCCCCTCAAATATCTGGGACCCCCTTAAATATCTGGGACCCCCCTCAAATATTTGGGACCCCCCCCCCATTATTTGGGACCCCCATTATTTGGGACCCCCCCCAAATATTTGGGGTCCTCCCCCTGATTTTGGGACCCCCCAAATATTTGGGGTCCTCCCCCTGATTTTGGGACCCCCCCCCAACTTTTTGGGGACCCCCCAGATATTTGGGACCCCCCCCAAAATTTATGGGAACCCCCCAAGTATTTGGGACCCCCCCCATTATTTGGGACCCCCCTCAAATATTTGGGACCCCCCCGAAATATTTGGGACCCCCCATTCTTTGGGACCCTCCCCCAAAATATTTGCCCCCCCCCCCCCCAATTCCCACCCCCCCTTGGGGACCCCCCAGTTTTCGGGGGCCTCCCCCATTTTTACCCCCCCATTATTCCCCCCCCCCCCATTTTGGACCCCCCTCCTCATTTTAGACCCCCCCATTTTTAGACCCCCCATTATTTTAGACCCCCCCCCAAATTTTAGGCCCCCCCTTTTGCTCCCCCCCCCCTTTTTAGGCTGCCCCCATTTCTGCCCCCCTCCCCCCCCCCCTTTTTGGGGTCCCCCCCCCCTTTTTGCCCCCCCCCCCCCCCCCCCCCCCCCCCCCCCCCCCCCCGGTACCTGCACGGGGCTGGGGGCTGCGGCGTGCGGCGGCGGCGGCGGGGGGGGCGCGGGGGGCGGCGGGGGGGGCTGCGAGCCCGTGGGGGTGGAGGCGGCCTGGGGGGGGGGGGCAGGGGGGGGGGCGTGGGGGGAACGGCTGCGGCACCGCGGCTGCGGGGAGAGGGGGGCGTTAATTGGGGGGGGGGGGATTTAATTGGGGGGGGTAATTGGGGGGGAATGGGGGGGGTTAATGGGGGGGCAAGGGGGGGCCCTAAGGGGGACTGGGGGGGGGGGCTGAAGGGGATGGGGGGGGGGGGGGGGGGTCTTGGGGGGGGTTAAGGGGATTGGGGGGGCGGGGGGGGGGGCTGGGGGGGTCTGGGGGGGTCCTGGGGGGTCTTGGGGGGGGTAAAGGGGATCGGGGGGGTCTGGGGGGCTCCAGGGGGGATTTGGGGGCTGGGGGTCCTGGGGGGTCTTGGGGGGGGGGGGGGCCGGGGGGGCTCTAAGAGGGCTGGGGGGGGCCGGGGGGTCCTAGAGGGGGTCTGGGGGGTCTGGGGGGGTCCTGGGGGGTGTTGGGGGGGGTAAAGAGGATTGGGGGGGGGGGGTCTGGGGGGGCTCAGGGGGATTTGGGGGGGCTGGGGGGTCCTGGGGGGTCTTGGGGAGGGGGGGCGGGGGGGCTCTAAGGGGGCTGGGGGGGGGGCTGGGGGGGTCCTGGGGGGTCCTGGGGGTCCTGGGGGGGTAAAGGGGATCGGGGGGGGGGGGTCTGGGGGGGGCTCCAGGGGGGGATTTGGGGGGGCTGGGGGGGTCCTGGGGGGGGGGGTCTTGGGGAGGGGGGGCCGAGGGATATTTGGGGGGGGGTCTGGGGGGGGGTAAATGGGACTGGGGGGGCTAAGGAACATTTGGGGGGGTCTGGGGGGGGGTTGGGGGGGGGTCCTGGGGGGGCCCCGAGGGGGGATTTGGGGGGGTCTGGGGGGGTTAAACGGGGGGGGGGTCTGGGGGGGGGGGGGTAAATGGGGGGGGGGGGGGGGGTCTGGGGGGGGTCTGGGGGGGGTTAAATGGGGGGGGGTAAATGGGGGGGGCGGTCACTCACCGTAGAGCGCGGGGGGCCGGCTCCCCGGGGGGTACGGGGGCGCGGCCGAGGAGACGAGGCCCGGGGGGCCGCCGGGGGCAGCAGCCGGGGGCTGCCGGGCAGCAGGGGGGCGAACACCGCCTGGGGGGGCGAGACGTCAGGGGGGGTGACGTCACGGGGGGTGTGACGTCACGGGGGGGGGGGGTGTGACGTCACGGGGGGCAGGAGCCCCCCAGCCCCTTGTGCCCCCCCCCCAAGACCCCCCCAAACCCCTTCAAGACCCCCCCACCCCCCCCATTTGCCCCCCACCCCCCCCCAGGACCCCCCAACCCCCCCAACCCCCCCCAGGACCCCCCCAACCCCCCCAAACCCCCCAATTCCCCTCCCAGGACCCCCCCCCCAAACCCCCCAACCCCCCAACCCCCCCAGGACCCCCCACCCCCCCCACCCCCCCCCCCCCCCCCAGGACCCCCCACCCCCCCCATTTCCCCCCCCCAGGACCCCCCAACCCCCCAGGACCCCCCCACCCCCCCCATTTGCCCCCCAACCCCCCCGGGACCCCCCAACCCCCCAAAGCCCCCAGGACCCCCCAGGACCCCCCCACCCCCCCCCCCCCCCAGGACCCCCCAACCCCCCCAGGACCCCCCCCAGTTCCCCCCCCGCGGTACCTGGGAGGGGTAGTGGGCGAGGGGCTGCACGAGGGGGGGGCTGCGGCGGGGAACTGCTGGGGGCCGTAGGGGCCGTAGGGGGGGGTACGGGGGCCGCGGCCACCAGGGGGGGGCCGGCGGCCGGCAGCAGGGGGGGGGGGGGCCGAGGGGCGGGGGCTGCTCCGAGCGGGGGGGGGGGGCAGCGAGCCTGGGGGGGAGAAAATTGGGGGGGGGGAGAATAAAGGGGGGGGGGGAGAGAGAAAGGGGGGGGTGGGGGGGAAACGGGGGGGTCAGAGAAACAAGGGGGGGCCCCATAGAAGGGGGGCCCCCAAGCGCGCCCCCCGCGGCCAGCCCCACAGCGCCCCACGGCCGCGGCCCCCCCCCCCCCCCAAGGCGGCCCCCCCACGGGAGCGCCCCATGAGAGCGGCCCCGGGAGCCTGCCCCACACCCGCCCCACGCCGTGCCCCACGGCTGCCCCATAACTGCCCCATGGCTGCCCCATAGCTGCCCCATGGCTGCCCCATAGCGCCCCATAACTGCCCCATAACTGCCCCATAACTGCCCCATAGCTGCCCCATAGCTGCCCCATGGCTGCCCCATGGCTGCCCCATGGCTGCCCCATAGCGCCCCACGGCTGCCCCCACACCAGCCCCATAGCTGCCCCACACCCTGCCCCACAGCGTGCCCCACATCCCACACCCACCCCGCACCCTGCCCCACAGCCTGCCCCATAGCATGCCCCACACCTGCCCCACACCCCACAGCACCCCACATCCCTGCCCCATGGCTGCTCCACAGCCTGCCCCATAGCCACCCCCCATTGTGCCCCACAGCGTGCCCCATAGCTGCCCCACAGCACCCCACAGCCACCCCACACCCTGCCCCACATCCATGCCCCGTAGCCACCCCACATCGTGCCCCACACCCTGCCCCATAGCTGCCCCACATCCCTGCCCCACATCCCACACCCACCCCACATCCACCCCACACCCTGCCCCACAGCCACCCCATAGCTGCCCCACACCCTGCCCCATAGCGTGCCCCACATCCCACATCCACCCCACACCCTGCCCCACATCCCTGCCCCATAGCATGCCCCATAGCAATATCACCCTAGAAGCCTGCCCCACACCTGCCCCACACCTGCCCCATAGCACCCCGCACCCTGCCCCACATCCGCCCCATAGCTGCCCCACAGCACCCCATGCCCTGCCCCATAGCTGCCCCACACCCGGCCCCACACCTGCCCCACATCCCTGCCCCACACCGCACACCCACCCCACACCCTGCCCCATAGCCTGCCCCATAGCTGCCCCACATTGTGCCCCACACCCTGCCCCACAGCACCCCACACCCACCCCATAGCTGCCCCATAGCCCCGCCCCACACCCTGCCCCATAGCTGCCCCACATCCCACCCATCCCACCCCACACCCACCCCACACCCTGTCCCACATCCGCCCCATAACCTGCCCCACACCCACCCCACAGCTGCCCCACATCCCACCCGACACCCTGCCCCACACCCCACCCCATAGCACCCCACATCCTGCCCCCACATCCAGCCCCACACCCTGCCCCACACCTGCCCCACATCCCTGCCCCATAACTGCCCCACAGCCGCCCCATAGCGTGCCCCACACCCCACAGCACCCCACCCCCTGCCCCATAACTGCCCCATAGCCACCCCACATCGTGCCCCACACCCTGCCCCATAGCATGCCCCACACCTGCCCCACACCTGCCCCACATCCAGCCCCACATCCAGCCCCCCCCGCCCCCCCCCGCCCCCCCGTACCTTTGCCCCCCGGCCTTCCCCTGCTGCGCGGGCACGGAGCCGGAGACGGGGTACGGGTACAGCGGGGGGCCTGGGGGGCACAAACGGGGGGTCAGGGGGATTTTGGGGGGGGGGCCCAGGGGGGGCATTTTTGGGGTGGGGGGGTTGGGGGGGGCAGGGGGGTGGGATTTTGGGGTGGGGGGCCCAGGGTGGGATTTTTGGGGTAGGGGGGGTTGGGGGGGGATTTTGGGGGGGGGTCCGGGGGGGGGCATTTTGGGGTGGGGGGGCGGGAGGATTTTGGGGGGGGTGTTGGGATGGGGGGGCCGGGGGGGTAATTTTGGGGCCGGGGGATTTTGGGGTGGGGGGCCCAGGGTGGGATTTTGGGTAGGGGGGTTGGGGGGGCATTTTTGGGGTGGGGGGGTATGGGGGGATTTTTGGGGTGGGTTTGGGATGGGGGGGCCCGGGGGGCAATTTTGGGGGTTGGGGGGATTTCGGGGGCGGGGGGTTCCAGGGGGAGGTTTTGGGGTGGGGGGGCATTTTGGGGTGGGGGGGGGCAAACGGGGGGGGGTTTGGGGTGGGGTGGGGGGGGTTTGAGGGGGGGCTTGGGATGGGGGGGGGCCCGGGGGGATTTTGGGGTGGGGGGGGGGTTTGGGGGCTGGGGGTGTCCAGGGGGAGGTTTTGGGGTGGGGGGGGGGATTTTGGGGCAGGGGAGGGTTTTTTGGGGGGGGGAGGGATTTGGGGGGGGGGATTTTGGGGGGGGGGGGGATTTTTTTGGGGGGGGTCTCACCTGCAGGGCGGGGCCGACGTGCAGCTGGGGCAGGTAGGAGATGTAGGGGGGCCGTAGACGCCCCCCCCTGGGGCAGCACCGGCAGCGGGGGGGGGCGCCGAGTGCGTGCGGGGGGCCCGGCGAGGTGGGGGCGCTGCTGGCGGCCTTGCTCTGGGGGGGGGGCAGAAATTAGTGGGGGGGGGGGGCTTGGATTAATTGGGGGGGGGCCCTGAATTAATTGGGGGGTCCCTGAATTAATTGGGGGGGGCACAAGTTAATTGGGGGGGTCCTGAAATTAAAGGGGGGGGGGGATGGGGAGGGTGGGGGGGGGGGGGAGAAAAGGGGGGTTAAACTGGGGGGGGGGTCCCAAAATTAATGGGGGGGGGGCCTGGATTAATTGGGGGGGGCCCTGAATTAATGGGGGGTCCCTGAGTTAATTGGGGGCACAAGTTAATTGGGGGGGTCCTGAAATTAAAGGGGGGGGGAATGGGGAGGGAGGGGGTGGGGGGAGAAAAGGGGGGTTAAATTCGAGGGGGGGGCAAAATTAATGGGGGGGGTCCCTGAATTAATTGGGGGGGTCCCTGAATTAATTGGGGGGGGCACAAGTTAATTGGGGGGGTCCTGAAATTAAGGGGGGGAATGGGGAGAGAGGGGGGTGGGGGGAGAAAAGGGGGGGGTTAATTGGGGGGGGTCCCAAAATTAATGGGGGGGGCCTGGATTAATTGGGGGGGCCCTGAATTAATTGGGGGGGGGCATAAATTAATTGGGGGGGGGGTTGAAATTTTAGGGGAGGGGCCCAATTTGGGGGGGGGGGTCCCAAATTAAAGGGGGGGGAATTAAATGGGTTCCCCCCAAATTAAGGGGTGTCCCCTAATTAAGGGGCTCCCCCTTAGTTAAGGGGGGGTCCCTTAATTAATGGGGGTTCCCTCATTAAGGGGGGGTTCCCTAATTAGAGCGGGGGTCTCCTAATTAAGGGGGGTCCCTAATTAAGGGGCTCCCCTTCTGTTGGGGGGGGTCCCTTAATTAATGGGGGTCTCCCTAATTAAGGGGGGTCCCTAATTAAGGGGGGGTCCCTAATTAAGGGGCTCCCCTTCTGTTAAGGGGGGCCCTTAATTAAGGGGGCTCTCCCATTAAGGGGGGGTTCCCCTCATTAAGGGGGGTTCCCTCATTAAGGGGGGGTTCCCCTAACTGGGGGGTGTCTCCTAATTAAGGGGGTGTCCCTAATTAGGGGGTCCCTAATTACCCCCCCTCACCACGGCCAGCAGGGGCTTGCAGGGGTTGAACTCCTTGGCGTTGGGGTTCAGCGTCGACTTCTTCACCTGCCTGCGGGGGGGCAGACCCCAAAAACCCCAAATCTGACCCAAATCCCGCCCCAAAACCCCAAATCCCGCCCCAAAACCCCAAATCCCACCCCAAAACCCCAAATCTGACCCAAATCCCGCCCCCAAAACCCCAAATCCCACCCCAAAACCCCAAATCTGACCCAAATCCCGCCCCAAAACCCCAAATCCCGCCCCAAAACCCCAAATCCCACCCCAAAAACCCCAAATCTGACCCAAATCCCGCCCCAAAACCCCAAATCCCGCCCCAAAAACCCCAAATCTGACCCAAATCCCACCCCAAAACCCCAAATCCCAGCCCAAAAACCCCAAATCTGACCCAAATCCCGCCCCAAAACCCCAAATCCCACCCCAAAAACCCCAAATCTGACCCAAATCCCGCCCCAAAACCCCAAATCCCGCCCCAAAAACCCCAAATCTGACCCAAATCCCACCCCAAAACCCCAAATCCCAGCCCAAAAACCCCAAATCTGACCCAAATCCCGCCCCAAAACCCCAAATCCCACCCCAAAACCCCCAATCTGACCCAAATCCCGCCCCAAAACCCCAAATCCCGCCCCAAAAACCCCAAATCTGACCCAAATCCCACCCCAAAAACCCCAAATCCCACCCCAAAACTCCAAATCCCACCCCAAAAACCCCAAATGACCCAAATCCCGCCCCAAAACCCCAAATCCCACCCCAAAACTCCAAATCCCACCCCAAAAACCCCAAATCTGACCCAAATCCCGCCCCAAAACCCCAAATCCCACCCCAAAACCCCGCAATCTGACCCCCAAACCCCGAATCTGCCCCCCAGAAGGCCCCAACCCCCCCCCAAAAGCCCCATTTCCCCCAAATCCCCCAAATCCCCCCCCAAGACCCCCCAAATCCCCCCAAAAAGCCCCAAATTCCCCCAACCCCCCCCTGAAGACCCCAGCACCCCCCAAGACCCCCCAAAATCCCCCCCCAAAAGCCCCAAACCCCCCCAGCCCCCCCCAAATCCCCCCCAAATCCCCCCAAAAAGCCCCAATTCCCCCAAATCCCCCCAAATCCCCCAAAAACCCCCCTGAAGACCCCCAGCACCCCCCAAGACCCCCCAAAAGCCCCCCAAAAGCCCCAAATCCCCCCCAAATCCCCCCCCCAACCCCCCCAAATCCCCCCCAAACCCCCCCAGCCCCCCCAAATCCCCCCCCCCAAAAGCCCCAAATCCCCCCCCCAAATCCCCCCCCCCAACCCCCCCAAATCCCCCCCCCCAACCCCCCCCCAAATCCCCCCCCCAAATCCCCCCCCCCAAATCCCCCCCCAGCCCCCCCCCCCAAATCCCCCCCAACCCCCCCCCAAATCCCCCCCAAATCCCCCCAGCCCCCCCCCAAATCCCCCCAAATCCCCCCAAATCCCCCCAGCCCCCCCCCAATCCCCCCAAACCCCCCAAAAGCCCCCCCCCCCCCCCCCCCCCCCCCCACTCACTCGGGGAGCGCCCCCCTGCTCCTTGCCCGGGGGGGTCCCCGGGGGGTCCGGGCCCGGGGGGCTCCTCCTGCTCCTGCCCCCCCCCGGCTCCTCGCCCTGGGGGGGGGGGGGGGCGGCGCCTCCGGGGGGGGGGCGGGGCGGGGGCGGCGCTGGGCTGCAGCTGGGGGGGGGAGGAAAGGGGGGGGGGGGTCAGGTCCTATAGGGGCCCCGTGGGGCCTTACGGACCCCACAGGGACCCCACGGACCCCATAGGGGCCCTATAAGGACCCCACAGACCCCATAGGGGCCCCACAGACCCTATAGACCCCATAGGGGCCCATAGACCCCATAGGGGCCCTATAGATCCCATAGGGGCCCCACAGACCCCAGAGACCCCATAGGGGCCCCACAGACCCTATAGATCCCATAGGGGGCCCACAGACCCTATAGATCCCATAGGGGGCCCACAGACCCCATAGGTCCCATAGGGGCCCTATAGATCCCATAGGGACCCCACAGACCCTATAGATCCCATAGGGGGCCCACAGACTCCGTAGGGACCCCACAGACCCTATAGAACCCATAGGGGCCCCACAGACCCCATAGGGACCCCACAGACCCTATAGAACCCATAGGGGCCCCACAGACCCCATAGGGACCCCACAGACCCTATAGGTCCCATAGGGGCCCCACAGACCCCATAGGTCCCATAGGGGCCCCACAGACCCTACAGATCCCATAGGGACCCCACAGACCCCAAAGGGGCCCCACAAGACCCTATAGGTCCCATAGGGGCCCCACAGACCCTATAGATCCCATAGGGGGCCCACAGACCCCATAGGGACCCCACAGACCCTATAGATCCCATAGGGGCCCCACAGACCCTATAGATCCCATAGGGGCCCCACAGACCCCAAAGGGACCCCACAGACCCTATAGAACCCATAGGGGCCCATAGACCCCATAGGGGCCCTATAGATCCCATAGGGGTCCCACAGACCCCAGAGACCCCATAGGGGCCCTATAGATCCCATAGGGACCCCACAGACCCTATAGATCCCATAGGGGCCCCATAGATCCCATAGGGCCACACAGACTCCATAGGGGCCCATAGACCCCATAAGGACCCCACAGACCCTATAGATCCCATAGGGACCCCGCAGATCCCATAGGGGCCCCACAGACCCCATAGACCCCAAAGGGGCCCTATAGATCCCATAGGGACCCCATAGAGCCCCACAGACCACATAGGAACCCTATAGATCCCATAGGCACCCCACAGACCCCATAGATCCCATATGGACCCTATAGATCCCATAGGGACCCCATAGAGCCCCACAGACCACATAGGAACCCTATAGATCCCATAGGCACCCCACAGACCCCATAGATCCCATATGGACCCTATAGATCCCATAGGGACCCCATAGAGCCCCACAGACCACATAGGAACCCTATAGATCCCATAGGGACCCCACAGACCCCATAGATCCCATAGCGGCCCCGCAGATCCCATAGGGCCCCACAGACCCCGTAGGGACCCTATAGATCCCACAGACCCTATAGAGGCCCTATAGAGACCATAAGGACCCCACAGACCCTATAGATCCCATAGGGCCACACAGATCCCATAGGGGCCCCACAGACCCCATATGGACCCCGAAGGGGCCCTATAGACCCCATAGGGACCCCATAGACCCCATAGGGGCCCATAGGCCCCATAGGGGCCCTATAGATCCCATAGGGACCCCACAGACTCCATAGACCCCAAGGGGGTTCTATAGATCCCATAGGGACCCACACACCCTATAGGGACCCCACAAGCTCTATAGAACCCATAGGGAACCCCACAGACCCTATAGGGCCCCTATAGAACCCCATAGCACCCTATGGGGCCCTATAACACCCTCACAGGGCCCCATAACGCCCCCCCAGCCCCTAGAGGACCCCATAGGGCCCCCCCCACCCATAGGACCCCCCCCCCAGCCCCCTATAGGGCCCCTATAGAACCCCCAGAGCACCCCATAGGGCCCTATAACACCCCCACAGGGCCCCATAACGCCCCCATAGGGCCCCATAACGCCCCCCAGCCCCCTATAGGATCCCATAACCCACCCCCTCACTCCATAGGACCCCCACACCCTATAGGGCCCCTATGGGACCCCACACACACCCTATAGGGCTCCTATAGAACCCCCATAGCACCCTACAGGGCCCTATAACGCCCCCCAGGGCCCTGTAACGCCCCCAGCCCCCTACAGGACCCCATAGGGCCCCCCACACCCCATAGGGCCCCCCCCGACACTATAGGACCCCCCCACACCCTATAGGGCCCCCATAGAACCCCCAGAGCACCCCCATAGGGCCCTATAACACCCCCACAGGGCCCCATAACGCCCCCATCAGGCCCTATAATCCCCCCAGCCCCCTATAGGGCCCCCCCTCACCCCATAGGGCCCCCCCTACCCTATAGGGCCCCTATAGGACCCCACACACACCCTATAGGGCTCCTATAGAACCCCCATAGCACCCTACAGGGGCCCTATAACGCCCCCCAGGGCCCTGTAACGCCCCCAGCCCCCTACAGGACCCCATAGGCCCCCCCCACCCCATAGGACCCCCCCCCACACCCTATAGCCCCCCCCCACCCTATAGGGCCCCTATAGAACCCCATAGCATCCCATAGGGCCCTATAACACCCCCAAAGGACCCCATAACGCCCCCATAGGGCCCCGTAACGCCCCCAGCCCCCTATAGGGCCCCCCGACCCCATAGGGCCCCCCCCGACCCTATAGGACCCCCCCACACCCTATAGGGCCCCCATAGAACCCCCAGAGCACCCCATAGGGCCCTATAACACCTACATAGAGCCCCCATAACGCCCCCATAGGGCCCCATAACGCCCCCCAGCCCCCTATAGGATCCCATAGCCCCCCCCCCTCACCCCATAGGACCCCCCCTACCCTATGGGGCTCCTATAGGACCCCAAACACACCCTATAGGACTCCTATAGAACCCCCATAGCACCCTACAGGGCCCTATAACGCCCCCATAGGGCCCTATGATGCCCCCCAGCCCCCTATAGGCCCCCCCCCCGACCCCATAGGGCCCCCCCCACATCCTATAGGCCCCCCCCACATCCTATAGGCCCCCCCCCCACCCTATAGGGCCCCTATAGAACCCCCAGAGCACCCCATAGGGCCCTATAACACCCCCAAAGGACCCCATAACGCCCCCATAGGGCCCCGTAACGCCCCCAGCCCCCTATAGGGCCCCCCCGACCCCATAGGACTCCCCCTACCCTATAGGGCCCCTATAGGACCCCACACACACCCTACAGGACCCCTATAGGACCCCATAGCACCCCACAGGACCCTATAATGCCCCCACAGGGCCCTATAATGCCCCCCCAGCCCCCTATAGGACCCCATAGGGCCCCCCCGCACCCCATAGGACCCCCCCCACACCCTATAGCCCCCCCCCACCCTATAGGGCCCCTATAGAACCCCCAGAGCACCCCATAGGGCCCTATAACACCCCCACAGGGCCCCATAACGCCCCCACAGGGCCCCGTAACGCCCCCAGCCCCCTATAGGGCACCCCCCGACCCCATAGGGCCCCCTGCCCCTATAGGGCCCCTATAGAACCCCCAGAGCACCCCATAGGGGCCTATAACACCCCCACAGGGCCCCATAACGCCCCCATAGGGCCCCGTAACGCCCCAGCCCCCTATAGGCCCCCCCCCCCACCCTACAGGACCCCCCCCAATCCTATAGGCCCCCCCACCCTATAGGGCCCCTATAGAACCCCCAGAGCACCCCATAGGGCCCTATAACACCCCCACAGGGCCCCATAACGCCCCCCAGCCCCCTATAGGACCCCATAGGGCCCCCCCCACCCCATAGGGCCCCCCACACCCTATAGGGGCCCCTATAGAACCCCATAGCACCCTATAGGGCCCCATAACACCCTCACAGGGCCCTATAACGCCCCCTTAGGGCCCCGTAACGCCCCAGCCCCCTATAGGGCCCCCCTCACCCCATAGGACCCCCCCTACCCTATAGGGCCCCTATAGGACCCCACACACACCCTACAGGACCCCTATAGGACCCCATAGCACCCCACAGGGCCCTATAATGCCCCCACAGGGCCCTATAATGCCCCCCCAGCCCCCTATAGGACCCCATAGGGCCCCCCCCACACCCCATAGGGCCCCCCCCCCGACTCCATAGGCCCCCCCCACCCTATAGGGCCCCTATAGAACCCCCAGAGCACCCCATAGGGCCCTATAACACCCCCACAGGGCCCCATAACGCCCCCATCAGGCCCTATAATCCCCCCCAGCCCCCTATAGGGCCCCCCGACCCCATAGGACCCCCCACACCCTACAGGGCCCCTGTAGAACCCCCAGAGCACCCCATAGGGCCCCATAACACCCCCACAGAGCCCCATAACGCCCCCATAGGGCCCCGTAACGCCCCCCCAGCCCCCTATAGGGCCCCCCCTCACCCCATAGGGCCCCCCTACCCTATAGGGGCCCCTATAGGACCCCACACACACCCTATAGGGCTCCTATAGAACCCCCATAGCACCCTACAGGGCCCTATAAAGCCCCCCCAGGGCCCTATAACGCCCCCCAGCCCCCTATAGGACCCCATAGGGCCCCCCCACACCCTATAGGGCCCCCCCCGACCCCATAGGACCCCCACCCAGCCCCCTATAGGGGCCCCTACAGAACCCCCAGAGCACCCCACAGGGCCCTATAACACCCCCACAGGGCCCCATAACGCCCCCACAGGGCCCCGTAACGCCCCCCAGCCCCCTATGGGGCCCCCCTCACCCCATAGGGCCCCCCTACCCTATGGGGCCCCTATAGGACCCCACACACAGCCTATAGGGCTCCTATAGAACCCCCATAGCACCCTACAGGGCCCTATAACGCCCCCCAGGGCCCTGTAACGCCCCCCAGCCCCCTACAGGACCCCATAGGGCCCCCCCCACACCCCATAGGGCCCCCCCGACACTATAGGACCCCCCACACCCTATAGGGCCCCCATAGAACCCCCAGAGCACCCCATAGGGCCCTATAACACCCCCACAGGGCCCCATAACGCCCCCATCAGGCCCTATAATCCCCCCCAGCCCCCTATAGGGCCCCCCTCACCCCATAGGGCCCCCCTACCCTATAGGGCCCCTATAGGACCCCACACACACCCTATAGGGCTCCTATAGAACCCCCATAGCACCCTACAGGGCCCTATAACGCCCCCCAGGGCCCTATAACGCCCCCCCAGCCCCCTATAGGACCCCATAGGGCCCCCCCCACACCCCATAGGACCCCCCGACCCTATAGGCCCCCCCCCCTCCACCCTATAGGGCCCCTATAGAACCCCCAGAGCACCCCATAGGGCCCTATAACACCCCCACAGGGCCCCATAACGCCCCCAGCCCCCTATAGGACCCCATAGGGCCCCCCCCCACCCCATAGGGCCCCCCCACACCCTATAGGGCCCCTATAGAACCCCATAGCACCCTATAGGGGCCCCATAACACCCTCACAGGGCCCTATAACGCCCCCTTAGGGCCCCGTAACGCCCCCCAGCCCCCTATAGGGGCCCCCCTCACCCCATAGGACCCCCCTACCCTATGGGGCCCCTATAGGACCCCACACACACCCTACAGGACCCCTATAGGACCCCATAGCACCCCACAGGGCCCTATAATGCCCCCACAGGGCCCTATAATGCCCCCCCAGCCCCCTATAGGACCCCATAGGGCCCCCCCCACACCCCATAGGGCCCCCCCGACTCCATAGGCCCCCACCCTATAGGGCCCCTATAGAACCCCCAGAGCACCCCATAGGGCCCTATAACACCCCCACAGGGCCCCATAACGCCCCCATCAGGCCCTATAATCCCCCCCCAGCCCCCTATAGGGCCCCCCCCGACCCCATAGGACCCCCCACACCCTACAGGGCCCCTGTAGAACCCCCAGAGCACCCCATAGGGCCCCATAACACCCCCACAGAGCCCCATAACGCCCCCATAGGGCCCCGTAACGCCCCCCAGCCCCCTATAGGGGCCCCCCTCACCCCATAGGGCCCCCCCTACCCTATAGGGGCCCCTATAGGACCCCACACACACCCTATAGGGCTCCTATAGAACCCCCATAGCACCCTACAGGGCCCTATAAAGCCCCCCAGGGCCCTATAACGCCCCCCCAGCCCCCTATAGGACCCCATAGGGCCCCCCCCACACCCTATAGGGCCCCCCCGACCCCCATAGGGACCCCCACCCAGCCCCCTATAGGGCCCCTACAGAACCCCCAGAGCACCCCACAGGGCCCTATAACACCCCCACAGGGCCCCATAACGCCCCCACAGGGCCCCGTAACGCCCCCCAGCCCCCTATAGGGCCCCCTCACCCCATAGGGCCCCCCCTACCCTATAGGGGCCCCTATAGGACCCCACACACAGCCTATAGGGCTCCTATAGAACCCCCATAGCACCCTACAGGGCCCTATAACGCCCCCCCAGGGCCCTGTAACGCCCCCCAGCCCCCTACAGGACCCCATAGGGCCCCCACACACCCCATAGGGCCCCCCCCGACACTATAGGACCCCCCACACCCTATAGGGCCCCCATAGAACCCCCAGAGCACCCCATAGGGCCCTATAACACCCCCACAGGGCCCCATAACGCCCCCATCAGGCCCTATAATCCCCCCCCCAGCCCCCTATAGGGCCCCCCCTCACCCCATAGGGCCCCCCCTACCCTATAGGGCCCCTATAGGACCCCACACACACCCTATAGGGCTCCTATAGAACCCCCATAGCACCCTACAGGGCCCTATAACGCCCCCCAGGGCCCTATAACGCCCCCCAGCCCCCTATAGGACCCCATAGGGCCCCCCCACACCCTATAGGGCCCCCCCCCAACCCCATAGGACCCCCCACACACCCTATAGGGCCCCTATAGAACCCCCAGAGCACCCCACAGGGCCCTATAACACCCCCACAGGACCCCATAACGCCCCCTTAGGGCCCCGTAACGCCCCCCAGCCCCCTATAGGGCCCCCCCACACCCCATAGGACCCCCCCGCCCCTATAGGCCCCCCCCCGCCCCTATAGGGCCCCTATAGAACCCCCAGAGCACCCCATAGGGCCCTATAACACCCCAAAGGACCCCCAAAGGACCCCATAATGCCCCCATAGGGTCCTATGATGCCCCCCCTGCCCCCTATAGGCCCCCTCCCCGACCCCATAGGACCCCCACATCCTATAGGCCCCCCCCCACCCCCTAGAGGGCCCCTATAGAACCCCCAGAGCACCCTATAGGGCCCTATAACACCCCCACAGGGCCCCATAGCGCCCCCATAGGGCCCCGTAACCCCCCCCAGCCCCCTATAGGGCCCCCCCGACCCCTATAGGCCCCCCCCCGCCCCTATAGGCCCCCCCCGCCCCTATAGGGCCCCCTATAGGGCCCCCCCACCTTAAACTGGGCGCCGAACTTGCGCAGCTCCTCCAGCTGGCTCCGCTGCTGCTCCGCCTGCGGCCCTCCTGGGGGGGGGCACCGAAATTTGGGGCCGGGGGGGCCCCAAAATCGGGGCGATTCGCCCCAAAATTTGGGGGGGGTCCCCGGAAGCCCCCTCTCCCCCCCGAACTCACCTTTCCCGGGGGGCTTCGGGGGGTCCGGGGGGGGGTCCGGGGGGGGGCCCCCCTGCCGGTGTCCTTGGGGGGGTCCTTGGAGGGGGGGGGGGGGGGAGGGGGGAGGGGGGCGGGGGGGGGCGGGGGGGGGGCTGCTCCCTGCCCCCCCCCCCCGAGGGGGGGTCCGGGGGCATTTTGGGGGAGCGGGGGGAAGGAGCGGCCTGGGGGGGCAAATTGGGGGGGGGGGGGGGGTAAAAATGGGGGGGGGGGTAAAATGGGGGGGGCACGGGACCCCCCCCCCGTAAAATTTGGGGGGTTTTGGGGCTTTTTGAGGTCTTACCTGAGGGCGGGGGGCGTGGGGGGGCGCCCCCCGGGGCCGAGGTTTTGCCCCCCCGGGAGGGGCGCTGGGATTTGGGGGAGGTGCGGGGGGGGCCTGGGGGGTTTTGGGGGGAAAAAAGGGGTTTTGGTTAAAAAGGGGGGGGGGAAGGGTGGGAAGGGGGTTTGGGGGAAAAAAGGGGTTTTGGTTAAAAAGGGGGGGGAGGGGTGGGAAGGGGGTTTGGGGGAAAAAAGGGGTTTTGGTTAAAAGGGGGGGGGGGGGGGGGGAAGGGGGTTTGGGGGAAAAAGGGGGGTTTTGGTTAAAAGGGGGGAAGGGGGGGGGGAAGGGGGTTTGGGGGGAATTGGGGGGGCAGGGGGTTTGGGGGGAAAAAAGGGGGTTTTGGTTAAAAGGGGGGGGGGGGGGGGGAAGGGGGTTTGGGGGGCAATTGGGGGGCAGGGGGTTTGGGGGGAAAAAAGGGGGTTTTGGTTAAAAGGGGGGGGGGAAAGGGGTGGGAGGGGGGGAAAGGGGGGTTGGGGGGAAAAAAGGGGATTTTGGTTAAAAGGGGGGGGGAAGGGGGGAAAGGGGGTTTGGGGGGAATTGGGGGGCAGGGGGTTTGGGGGGAAAAAAGGGGATTTTGGTTAAAAAGGGGGGGGGGAGGGGTGGGAGGGGGTTTGGGGGGAAAAAAGGGGGTTTTGGTTAAAAGGGGGGGGATGAAAGGGGTGGGAGGGGGTTTGGGGGGAAAAAAGGGGGTTTTGGTTAATAAGGTGGGGGGGAAGGGGGGAGGGAGTTTGGGGGGAAAACGGAGATTTTGGTTAATGAAAGTTTTTTTTGGGGGGGAAAAAGGTAGGTTTTAGGGTAAATAGGGGAGGGTGGGGGGGACGGGGGGAGGTTGGGTGGAAAAATGGGGTTTTTGGTTAAAAAGATGAGGTTGGGGCGAAAAACCAGGGTTTTAATTGAAAAGAAAAGGGTTTGGGGCAAAAAGAAAGGATTTGGGTTAAAGAATGGAGAGAACGGGTTAAAAAAACGGGGTTTTAAGGAAAAAGAGGGATTTGGGGTGAAAAAAAGAGGGTTTTGGTTAAAAAGGGGGTTGGGGGGAAACAGGGTTTAGAGAAAAACGAGGTTTTGAATAAAAAGGAAGGATTTGGGGTAAAAGCGAGAAAAAATTGATTAAAAACCCACAATTTAGGGCAAAAATAAAGAATAGCGATTAAAAAGTAGGATTTGGGTTTAAAAATGGGATTTTAGGGCAAAAAGAGTGGGATTAGGGGAAAACCACACGGATTTGGGGCTAAACCAACGAGTTTTGGGGTTAAAGGGGGGTTTGGGGGTAAAAAGAGGGATTTGGGGGCAAAAAGGGGGGTTTCGGGTAAATTGGGGGGATTTGGGGGCAAAAAGGGGGATTTGGGGGTAAAAGAGGAGATTTTGGGGCTAAAAAGGGCGGTTTGGGGTTAAAAAGTGGGATTTGGGGGTAAAAAGGGGGGATGTGGGGGCCAGAGGGGGTAAACTGGGGGTAAAAGGGAGGTTTTTGGGGTAAAAAAGGGGGATTTAGGGGTAAAATCGGGGTAAACGTTTGATTTTGGGGTAAAAAGGGGGAATTTGGGGGTAAAAAGGGGGATTTGGGGGCAAAAAGGGGGTTTCGGGTAAAAGGGAGGAATTTGGGGGAAAAGAAAGGGGTTTCGGGGTAAAATTGGGGAGAACTGGGGTAAAAAGGGGGATTTTGGGGGGAAAAAGGGGGGTAAAATTGGGGGGAAAAGGGGGATTTTTGGGAAAAAAGGGACTAAAATCGGGGTAAAGAGAGGATTTTGGGGTAAAAAAGAAGGGATTTTGGTGCAAAAAGGGGGATTTGGGGGCAAAAAGGGGGGGATTTTAGGGCAAAAGAGGGTAAAATTGGGGTAAAAGCATGATTTGGGGGAAAAAAGGGGATTTGAGGGTAAAAAGGGGGGTTTTGAGGTAAAAATTCGGGATTTTAGGGCAAAAAGGTAAGAATTTGGGGAAAAAAGGGTGATTTGGGAGGGAAAAAGGGGGGTTTGGGGGTAAAAAGAGGGAGTTTTGGGGAAAAAAGAGGGAGTTTTGGGGAAAAAAGGGGGAGTTTTGGGGAAAAAAGGGGGAGTTTTGGGGAAAAAAGAGGGAGTTTTGGGGTAAAAAGGGAGTTTTTGGGTAAAAAGAGGGAGTTTTGGGGTAAAAAGAGGGAGTTTTGGGGAAAAAAGGGAGTTTTGGGGAAAAAGAGGGAGTTTTGGGGTAAAAAGAGGGAGTTTTGGGGTAAAAAGGGGATTTTGGGGTAAAAAGGAGTTTTGGGGAAAAAGAGGAAGTTTTGGGGTAAAAAGAGGGAGTTTTGGAGTAAAAAGAGGGAGTTTTGGGGGTAAAAAGGAGTTTTGGGGTAAAAAGAGGGAGTTTTGGGGTAAAAAGAGGGAGTTTTGGGGTAAAAAGAGGGATTTGGGGGTAAAAAGAGGGAGTTTTGGGGTAAAAAGAGGGAGTTTTGGGGTAAAAAGAGGATTTGGGGTAAAAAGAGGGGATTTGGGGTAAAAAGAGGGGATTTGGGGTAAAAAGAGGGAGTTTTGGGGTAAAAAGGGAGTTTTGGGGTAAAAAGAGGGAGTTTTGGGGTAAAAAGAGGGAGTTTTGGGGTAAAAAGAGAGAGTTTTGGGGTAAAAAGAGGGAGTTTTGGGGTAAAAAGAGGGGATTTGGGGTAAAAAGAGGGGATTTGGGGTAAAAAGAGGGGATTTGGGGTAAAAAGAGGAGTTTTGGGGAAAAAAGAGGGAGTTTTGGGGTAAAAAGAGGGAGTTTTGGGGTAAAAAGAGGGATTTGGGGGTAAAAAGAGGGGATTTGGGGTAAAAGAGGGGATTTGGGGGTAAAAAGAGGGGATTCGGGGGTAAAAGGGGAGGATTTTGGGTTAAAAACCAGGGATTTTGGGTCCGACTCACCGCCGTTGACGCCGCGCTGCTCGGGGCCGGCCTCGTGGTGGGGGGGGGTCCCCGGGGGGGCGGGCAGCGAGCCCCCGGCCCCCTCCCCTCCCCCCCCCCCTCCCCCGGGGGGGCCGGGGGCCGCGGGGGGGGGGGCCCCGGAGGCGCAGCGCAGCCCCCCACCGCCCCCCCCCGGGTCTCCGTCCCCGCCGCGCCGGGGGGGGGGAACTTGGGGTCCCTGGGGGAAATGGGGGGGGGGGTGTGAATTGGGGCCCTGCGCCGCCCCACGGACCCCCCACGTGCCCCATAGGTGCCCCCCCGCCCCATAAGTGCCCCCCCCCGCCCCATAAGTGCCCCCCCGCCCCATAGGTGCCCCACGTACCCTATACGTGCCCCCCCCAAGACCCCATACGTGCCCCATAGGTGCCCCCCTGCCCCATAAGTGCCCCATAAGTGCCCCCCCCGCCCCATACCTGCCCCATAGGTGCCCCATAGGTGCCCCCCAGCCCCCATAGGTGCCCCATATACCCCCTCATGCCCTATAGGTGCCCCACAGGTGCCCCCCAGCCACTGCAGGTGCCCTATAGGTGCCCCCCAGCCCCCATAGGTGCCCCCCACACCCCATACGTGCCCCATATACCCTCCTCATTCCCCATAGGGGCCCCATAGGTGCCCCCCAGCCCCCATAGGTGCCCATAGGTGCCCCATATACCTCCCTCATGCCCCATAGGTACCCCCCAGACCCCATAGGCGCCCCATAGGTGCCCCATATACCCCCTCACGCCCCCATAGATGTCCCCCAGACCCCATAGGTGCCCCGTATACCCCCTCAAGACCCATAGGTGCCCCCCAGACCCCATAAGTGTCCCCCACACCCCATACACACCCCATAGGTGCCCCCCAGCCCCCATACACACCCCATAGGTGCCCCATATATCCCCCTCATGCCCCACAGGTGCCCCCAGCCCCCTATGGGTGCCCCATAGGTGCCCCCCAGTCCCCATAACTGCCCCATACGTGCCCCCGGCTCCCATACACACCCCATAGGTGCCCCATAGGTGCCCCCCAGCCCCCATAGGTGCCCCATATACCCCCCTCACGCCCCATAGCTGCCCCGTAAGTGCCCCCTCATGCCCCATAGGTGCCCTGTAAGTGCCCCCCAGCCCCCATAGGTGCCCCATATACCCCCCTCATGCCCCATAGGTGCCCTATAAGTGCCCCCCAGCCCCCATAGGTGCCCCATAAGTGCCCCCCAGCCCCCATAGGTGCCCCCCAGACCCCATAGGTGCCCTGTAAGTGCCCCCTCATGCCCCATAGGTGCCCCATAAGTGCCCCCCAGCCCCCATAGGTGCCCCATATACCCCCTCGTGCCCCACAGGTGCCCCATAGGTGCCCCCCAGCCTCCATAGGTGCCCCATATACCCCCTCATGCCCCATAGGTGCCCCGTAAGTGCCCCCTCGTGCCCCATAGGTGCCCCGTAAGTGCCCCCCAGCCCCCATAGGTGCCCCATATACCCCCTCGTGCCCCATAGGTGCCCCGTAAGTGCCCCCCAGCCCCCATAGGTGCCCTATAGCCCCCCCCCAGCCCCTAGGCGCCCCCCGCACCGCGCGGCGTGGCGCTCGTCGTCCCCGCGGGCGTCGTCGGCGTCGAGGGCGAGGCGCAGGCGGAAGTGGGGCCCGGCCTCGATCTCCCCGCCGCCAGCTGCGCCGCCCGCGCCTCGCGCTGCCGGAACTGCTCCGAGTCCTCCCCGCGGCAGCGGCACCCTGCGGGGGGGGGCACGGGGGGGTCACGGGGGGCTGGGGGGGGCAATAAGGGGAATTGGGGGGTTATGGGGGTTTGGGGGGATTTGGGGGGAATTGGGGGAAAGGGGGATTTGGGGGTTATGGGGGGGTTTGGGGGGTTATGGGGGAGATTGGGGGCAATAAGTGGAATTGGGGGGTCTGGGGGTAAGAGGGGGATTTGGGGGGTTATGGGGGGAATTGGGGGGGCATGGGGGAGATTAGGGGGCAATAAGGGGAACTGGGGGTCTGGGGGGGCAAAGGGGGATTTGGGGGGCTATGGGGGGGGTTTGGGGGGTTATGGGGGGGTTATGAGGGAGATTGGGGGGCAATAAGTGGAATTGGGGGGTCTGGGGGGGTAAGAGGGGGATTTGGGGGGGTTATGGGGGGTTATGGGGGAGATTGGGGGGCAGTAAGGGGAATTGGGGGGTCTGGGGGGTAAAGGGGGGATTTGGGGGAGCTATGGGGGGATTTGGGGGGCTATGTGGGGTTATGGGGGGACTGGGGGGCACGGGGGGCTGGGGGGATTTGGGGGATTATGGGGGGGTTTGGGGGGTTGGGGCGCTGCCGGAACTGCCCCGAGTCCTTCCGCGGCAGCGGCACCCTGCGGGGGGGGGCACGGGGGGTCACGGGGGGCTGGGGGGGGGCTGGGGGGGGGGCTGGGGGGGATTTGGGGGGTTATGGGGGGTTTGGGGGGTTATGGGGGGTTTGGGGGGTTATGGGGGAGACTGGGGGGCAATAAGGGGAATTGGGGGGGGTCTGGGGGGTAAAAGGGGATTTGGGGGGCTATGGGGGGGTTTGGGGGGGCTATGGGGGGTTACGGGGGAGACTGGGGGCAATAAGGGGATTTGGGGGGGGGTATGGGGGGGTAAAGGGGATGGGGGGGCCAAGGGGGTAATTTGGGGGGAAAAAGCAAATTTGGGGGAGGAAAAAGGGAGATTTGGGGGTTTGGGGGGGATTTGGGGGGTCTGGGGGGGCAAGGGGGATTGGGGGGGCTAAAAGGGATGGGGGGGTAACGGGGGGGGTCAGGGGGTAATTCGGGGGATTTTGGGGGGAAAAAAAGCGAATTTGGGGGAGGAAAGACGGAGATTTGGGGGGATTTGGGGAGGATTTGGGGGATTTGGGGGGTCTGGGGGGGTAAAGGGGCTGGGGGCCGGGGGGTAACGGGGGGGGTAAATGGGATTGGGGGGTTCGGGGGGGTAATTGGGGGGGGCCCCACGTGTAGGCGGCCAGGCTGCTGTCGTAGGTGGAGGTGAGGCCGTACGTCTCCTCGTGGAAGCGGAACATCTCCGCTGCGTCCCAGCCGTTCGACTGCGGGGGGGCGGGGGGGGTTGGGGGCAATTCCGGGGGTTTGGGGCGTTTGGGGGGGTTGGGGGTATGGGGGGGGGGGGGGTGCGGGGGGATCGGGGGGTTTGGGGGAATTCCGGGGGTTTTGGGGCAGTTTGGGGGGGGTTGGGGACAGGGGGAGGGGGTGCGGGAGGATTGGGGGGGTTTGGGGGGATTGGGGGGTTTGGGGGGGGTTGGGGGAAGGGGGGGTAAAAAAGGGACAACGGGGGGTTTGGGGTGAATTCCGGGGGTTTTGGGGCATTTTGGGGGAGTTTGGGGGGAGTTGGGGATTGGGGGAGGGGTTGGGGGGGAATTGGGGGGGATCAGGGGGGTTTGGGGGGAAAAGGGGGGTAAAAAAGGACAAGGGGGGAGGGGGAGAGTTTTGGGGTGAATTCCGGGGGTTTTGGGGCATTTTGGGGCATTTGGGGGCATTTGGGGGCATTTGGGGGGAAGTTGGGGGGAGTTGGGGGGAGGGGGAGGGGTGCGGGGGGGTTGGGGGGATCGGGGGGATCGGGGGGTTGGGGGGAAAAGGGGGGGAAAAAAAGGACAAAAAAGCCCCAATTAGAACTTGAGCGGGAACCGGGAGCGGCACAAGCCCCGCCCCCAGAGCCCCGCCCCCAGCGAAGCCCCGCCCACCAGCTCCCAGGCCCCGCCCCCTCGTCCCAAGCCCCGCCCCCCAGCTCCCAAGCCCCGCCCCCTCGCTCCCAAGCCCCGCCCCCTCGCTCCCAAGCCCCGCCCCTCGCTCCCAAGCCCCGCCCCCTCGCTCCCAAGCCCCGCCCCTCGCTCCCAAGCCCCGCCCCTCGCTCCCAAGCCCCGCCCCTCGCTCCCAAGCCCCGCCCCCTCGCGCCCAAGCCCCGCCCCTTCACCTCCCTCCCTCCCCCTTTCCCTCTCCTGACCCCACCCTGACCCCACCCCGGCCCCTCCCCAGACCCCGCCCCGTTAAGCCCCGCCCCCTTTGGGCCCCACCCCTTTAAGCCCCGCCCTCTTTGGGCCCCACCCCTTTAAGCCACGCCCCCGAGCTCTCAAACCCCGCCCCTTTTCCCCCTCCCCCGCCCCTTCTTTCCCCACCTCCTTCCCCAACCCCACCCCCCGGCCCCTCCCCAGACCCCGCCCACTTAAGCCCCGCCCCTCCCCAGACCCCACCCACTTAAGCCCCGCCCCTCCCCAGACCCCACCCCGTTAAGCCCCGCCCCCAGGCCCCGCCCACCAGGTCGGCCTCCAGCTCGTAGTCGTCGCTGCCGTCGCCGCCCTCCCAGCGCTGCAGCACCTTCTCGCGGGGCTCCCCGTTGGCCTTGCACCCGGTGGCGATGGCCGCGTCCGTGAACTTGTCTGCGGACCCAAACCCTTCGCTTTTCGCCCCGAAACGAGCCCCCCCCCCCCCCCCCAAAAAAAAAGGGGCGGGGCCGGGCACCTTTGGTGGCGAAGGCGAAGTCGACGTTGCGGAAGCGCACGAGGGCGACGTCGTGGGGCCGGAACACCATCGTGTCCACGATGTCCTCGCGCCGCGGCGCCTCCGCCGCCCGCCGGTGCACCGCGTCCACCGCCAGCTCGAACTGGGGGGCACGGGTCAGGGAACCCCCCGGTTTGTCCCCGTTCCTCCCAGTTTGTCCCCGTTCCTCCCAGTTTGTCCCCGTTCCTCCCAGTTCGATGCCGGCCCCACCAGTTTGACGCCAGCCCCACCAGTTTGTCTTTGGATCCTCCCAGTTTGTCTTTGGACCCCCCAGTTTGTCAGGGACCCCCCCAGTTTGTCACCAGTTCCCCCAGTTCATCATCAACCCCCCCCAGTTTGTCCCCGTTCCTCCCAGTTTGATGCTGGCCCCACCAGTTTGACGCCGGCCCCCCAGTTCGTCATTTACCCCCCAGTTCATCAGGGACCCCCCAGTTTGACACCAGCCCCCCCAGTTCCTCAATGACCCCCCAGTTTGCCATTGGCCCGCCCCCAGTTTGTCCCCGTTCCTCCCAGTTTGACACCGGCCCAACCAGTTTGTCGTTGGACCCCCCCAGTTCATCAGGGACCCCACCAGTTTGACGCCAGCCCCCCAGTTTGTCTTTGGACCCCTCCCAGTTCATCATTTACCTCCCCAGTTCGACACTGGCCCCCCCAGTTTGTCCTCGCCCATCCCAGTTTGACGCCGGCCCCACCAGTTTGACGCCGGCCCCACCAGTTTGTCTTTGGACCCCCCCAGTTCGTCAGGGCCCCCCCAGTTCGTCACCAGTTTCCCCAGTTCATCATCAACCCCCCCCCCCAGTTTGTCCCCGTTCCTCCCAGTTTGACGCCGGCCCCACCAGTTTGACACCAGCCCCACCAGTTTGTCTTTGGACCCCCCAGTTTGTCCCCGTTCCTCCCAGTTTGACGCCGGCCCCGCCAGTTTGACGCCGGCCCCGCCAGTTTGTCTTTGGACCCCCCAGTTTGTCAGGGACCCCCCAGTTCATCATTTACCCACCCAGTTTGTCACCAGTTCCCCCAGTTCATCATCAACCCCCCCCCAGTTTGTCCCCGTTCCTCCCAGTTTGACACCGGCCCCACCAGTTTGATGCAGGCCCCACCAGTTTGACGCCAGCCCCACCAGTTTGATGCCGGCCCCCCAGTTTGTCTTTGGACCCCCCAGTTCGTCAGGGACCCCCCCAGTGTGTCACCGACCCCCCAGTTCATCAGGGACCCCCCCAGTTTGTCCCCGTTCCTCCCAGTTTGATGCCGGCCCCACCAGTTTGACGCCAGCCCCGCCAGTTTGACGCTGGCCCCACCAGTTTGTCTTTGGACCCCTCCCAGTTCATCATTTACCTCCCCAGTTCGACACTGGCCCCCCCAGTTTGTCCTCGCCCATCCCAGTTTGACGCCGGCCCCACCAGTTTGACGCCGGCCCCACCAGTTTGTCTTTGGACGCCCCCCAGTTCGTCATTTACCTCCCCAGTTCGACATTGGGCCCCCCCCGGTTTGTCCTCGCCCATCCCAGTTTGATGCCGGCCCCACCAGTTTGATGCCGGCCCCACCAGTTTGACGCCGGCCCCACCAGTTTGACGCCGGCCCCACCAGTTTGAAGCTAGCCCCACCAGTTTGTCTTTGAACGCCCCCCAGTTCATCATTTACCTCCCCAGTTCGACGTTGGGCCCCCCCCGGTTTGTCCTCGCCCCTCCCAGTTTGACGCCGGCCCCACCAGTTTGTCTTTGGACCCCCAGTTCGTCAGGGACCCCTCCCAGTTCATCATTTACCCCCCCCCAGTTCATCAGGGACCCCCCAGTTTCACGCCAGCCCCCCCAGTTCCCCTCCAGTTCGTTTTTGGGGACCCCCCAGTCTGTCCCCGACCCCCCCAGTTCGTCACTGACCCCCCAGTTTGACCCCAGCCCCACCACTTTGAGGCCCCCCCGTTTTTTGGGGTTCCCCCCCATTTTTGGGGCCCCTCTCCCCCGTTTTTGACCCCCCCATTTTGCCAACCCCCATTTTTGGGCTGCCCCCCCCAGTTTTTCGGGTCCCCCCCATTTTTGGGCTGCCCCCCCATTTTTGGGGTGCCCCCCTTATTTTTGGCCCCCCCCCCCACCTTGGAGCTGAGCGTCTTGAAGATGCCCTCGAAGGTGCAGCCGCTGCGCACGCGCACGTCGCACGTCGAGCCCTGGGGGGACGGGGGTCAGGCCCACACCGGGGGGCTCCGACCCATAGTGGGGGGCCCGGACCCATAAGTGGGGGCCAGACCCACAAGTGGGGGTCCCAGACCCACACTTGGGGGCTCGGACCCATAGCAGGGGTCCTGGCCCCATAAGTGGGGGCTCAGACCCACAAGTGGGGGGCTCGGACCCACAGCGGGGGGCTCGGACCCATAGCAGGGGGCTCGGACCCATAGCAGGGGGCCTGGCCCCATAAGTGGGGGCTCAAACCCACAAGTGGGGGTCCCAGACCCACACTTGGGGGGCTCGGACCCATAGCGGGGGTCCTGGCCCCATAGATGGGGGGCTCGGACCCACAAGTGGGGGGCTCAGACCCATAGCGGGGGGTCCTGGCCCCATAGCGGGGGCTGAGACCCACAAGTGGGGGGCCAGACCCACAAGTGGGGGTCCCGGACCCATAGCAGGGGTCCTGGCCCCAAAGTGGGGGGCTCAGACCCACACATGGGGGCCAGACCCACACATGGGGGGCTCAGACCCACAAGTGGGGGTCCCAGACCCACAGGAGGGGGGCTCAGACCCACAGGGGAGGTGCTGACCCCATAGCGGGGGGCTCAGACCCACACTTGGGGGCTCGGACCCATAGAAGAAGGTCCCAGCCCCATAGCGGGGGGCTCAGCCCCATAAGTGACCCCCAGCCCCACAGCCGGCCCCACAGATGAGCCCCCCGCCCCATAAGCGGGTCCTGGCCCCACAGACAGCCCCCAGCCCCACAACTGAGCCCCCCAAGTCGCCCCCCAGCCCCCCAAGTTGCTCCCTAGCCCCACAACTGAGCCCCCCAGCCCCCCAAGGAGCCCCCAAAGTGCCCCCCAGCCCCCCAAATCGCCCCCAGCCCCACATCGAGCGCCCCCAAGTCGCCCCCAGCCCCCCAAGTGCCCCCCAAGTCGCCCCCCAGCCCCACAACTGAGCCCCCCAGCCCCCAAGTCGCCCCCCAGCCCCACAACTGAGCCCCCCAGCCCCCCAAGTGCCCCCCAGCCCCACATCAAGCCCCCCAAGTGCCCCCCCAGCCCCCCAAGTGCCCCCCAAGTCACCCCCCAGCCCCACAAGGAGCGCCCCAGCCCCCCAAGTCACCCCCCAAGTAACCCCCCAGCCCCACAACTGAGCCCCCCAAGTGCCCCCCAGCCCCCCCAGCCCCACAACTGAGCCCCCCAGCCCCCCAAGTCGCCCCCCAGCCCCACATCGAGCCCCCCAAGTCGCCCCCCAGCCCCCCAAGCCCCCCCCCAGCCCCCCAAGTGCCCCCCCCCCCCCCCACTGACCACGACGGCCGTCAGGAAGTGCAGCATGCGCGAGTTGTTGTAGACGCCCTCAAACACCTGGGGGGGGGGAGGAAATTTTGGGGTGAGGGGGGGAATTTTAGGGTGGGGGGATTTTGGGGGGGGTGTCAGCCCCCCGAGACCCCCCCCCAGCCCCACAAGTCGGGGGGCACTCACCGGCACCTGGGGGGCCCTTCCCTGTGCTCTGGCCCCTAAAAGGGGGGGGGAAATGGGGTTGGGGGAGGGCAGGACCCCGTAAGGACCCCCAGAGTCCCCCCCAGGACCCCAAAACCCTCCCCAGGACCCCCAAATCCCCCCACGGCCCCAAAAGACCCCCCCTACAGCCCCCACACCCCCCCCCAACTCCCCCTAAACACCCCCCAGAAACAGCCCCCACGCCCCCACATCCCCCAAAACACCCCCAAACACCCCCCCCAAAAAAAAACCGGACCCCCAAAAACCCCAAATCTCCCCCCAAATTCAACCCAAAGCCCTCCACGCGCCTTAAGGACCCCCCCAGACCCCCCAAATCCCCCCAAATTCCCCCCAAATCCCCCTACGTGCACCTCAAAACCCCTCCCGACCCCAAATCCCCCCCCAAAACCCCCCAAATCCCCCCCCAAACCCCCTCCGCAGACCCCAGGGCCCCCCCGGGCCCCAAAATACCCCCCCAAAACGCCACAGACACGCCCCAAAACCCTGCAACCCCCCCCCCAAAACCCTCCGAACCCTCCACACGCACCTCAGAACCCCCCCCCCCAGACCCCAAATCCCCCTGAGACCCCCCCCCAAAAATCCCCCAAATCCCCCCGGCACCTCCTCAAACCCTCCCCCCCACGCCTCAGACCCCCTCAGACCCCCCCCAAACCCCAAATCCCCCGGACACCCCCCAAAACCCCCAAATCCCCCTGACACCCCCCCAAATCCCCCCCCCACACACCTCAGAACCCCCTGAGACCCCAAATCCCCCCGACACCCCCCCCCCAAAAATCCCCCAAGCCCCCTGACACCCCCTCAAACCCCCCGAAACCCCCCCACACACACCTCAGACCCCCCCAGACCCCAAACCCCCCCAAATCCCCCCAACACCCCCCCCCAAAACCCCCAAATCCCCCCCGACACCTCCCGATATCGCTCCCTGCACACCTCAGACCCCCCAAATCCCCCTGACACCCCCCCAAATCCCCCCCCAGACCCCAAATCCCCCCAACACCCCCCCAAAACCCCCCAAATCCCCCCTGACACCCCCTCAAATCGCCCCCTGCACACCCCAGACCCCCCCCCAGACCCCAAATTCCCCCGACACCCCCCCAAAACCCCCCAAATCCCCCTGACACCCCCCAAATCCCCCCCCCCCACACACCTCAGAACCCCCTGAGACCCCAAATCCCCCCGACACCCCCCAAAATCCCCCCAAGCCCCCTGACACCCCCTCAAACCCCCCGAAACCCCCCCCACACACACCTCAGACCCCCCAGACCCCAAACCCCCCCAAATCCCCCCAACACCCCCCAAAACCCCCCCAAATCCCCCCGACACCTCCCGATATCGCTCCCTGCACACCTCAGACCCCCAAATCCCCCTGACACCCCCCAAATCCCCCCCCAGACCCCAAATCCCCCCAACACCCCCCCAAAACCCCCCAAATCCCCCTGACACCCCCTCAAATCGCCCCCTGCACACCCCAGACCCCCTCCCCCAGACCCCAAATTCCCCCGACACCCCCCCCAAAACCCCCCAAATCCCTCTGACACCCCCTCAAACCCCCCGAAACCCCCCCCCCACACACACCCCAGACCCCCCCAGACCCCAAAACCCCCCAAATCCCCCGGATACCCCCCAAAACCCCCCAAATCCCCCCGACACCCCCAAAACCCCCGACACCACCCCAAATCCCCCCACACACCCCAGACCCCCCCAGACCCCAACCCCCCCAGACCCCCCCCCCAGACCCCCCCACCCCCACTCCCCCTCACCTTCCCCCCCCCTCCTCCTCCTCCTCCGCCGCCGCCGCCTCCCCCCCCCAGCCCCCGCTCTGCCGGGCCCCTGCCCCGGCCCCCCCCCCCCCCGCCGCCTCCTCCTCCTCCTCCTCCTCCTCCTCCCCCGAGGCCGAGCCCGGCCCCGGGGCCTCCTCCTCCGGGGCTGCCGGCGGGGGGGGCCGGGGCCTTGCGGCCGGGGGGCGGCGGCGGCGGCGGGGGGCGGCGGCGGCAGCGGCTGCTTCAGCATCGCGGGGCCGGGGCCGGGGCCGCGGCCTCTCCGCGGCGGGCGGAGGGATACGGCGCCGGCCGCGCGGCGCGCATGCGCGGCGCCCCCGAAACCTCGCTTTTTCCCCTTTTTTCGCGCTTTTTACCTCACGAAACCCGAGTTTTTTTTACGGGCGCGGAGGAAATCCGTCCCCAAACGGGCTCGTTTGTCCTCAAGGCGCTGAGGGGAAAGGGGGGGCGGCGGAAGGAGACGCGGAGGGGAAATAGTCCGCGCGCCGCGCGCATGCGCGGCGGCGCCACAAAGGGCGCAGCGGCGCGGCGGGGGCGCGCGGCGCATGCGCGGGGCGGGCGCGCGGCCGGCGGCGGCGCGCATGCGCGGAGGCGGCGCATCCCCCCGTCAGCGAGGCCACGCCCCCTTTTCTAACCACGCCCCCTCGTCCTGACCACGCCCCTCGTCCTGACCACGCCCCCTCGCCGTAACCACGCCCCTTAACGTGACCACGCCCCCTCGCAGCGTAACCACGCCCCCTCGGCGTAACCACGCCCCCTCGGCGTAACCACGCCCCCGCCGTAACCCCGCCCCCTCACCGCGACCACGCCCACTCCCTCCTCGCAGCCCCGCCCCCCCCCGCGCGCGCGCATGCGCGCTGCCTCCCCCACTCCCTCCCCGCGCATGCGCAGCGCGCCGCGGCCGGCTCCTCCGCCCGGAGGACCCCCCCCCTCCCCGGGGCGGCGCTCTGGCCCTCGGAGCGTCGCCTCTATGGTGGCGGCGGCGGCGGCGGGGCGGAGCGGCCCGCGGGGCCCGCGCGGACGCTCTAGGCCGCGGGGCCGCGTCTCTATGGTGGGCTCCGGAGGCCCCGGGGAGGCGCTCTAGCCGCTCGCCTCTATGCCCCGCGGGCGCCGCTCTGCGCCGCGCGTCTCTATGGTAAGAGGGGGGGGGCCCCCGGTGGGGAGGGGGGAGCGGGGAGGGGGGGGGGAGGTGGGAAGCGGGGGCCGGAACCGGAAGTGGGGCGGCGGCGGCCCGGAAGCGGAAGTGGGAGGAGGGTGGAGAAGGGGGGTTCCCTAAAGACCCCCCCCCCGCGCAGGTTAGAGGGGGGCGGGGCCTGAAGGGGCGGGGTTAAATGAAAAGGGGGCGGGGCTTGAGGGGAGGGGCGGGGCTTGAGGGAGGGGGCGGGGCTTGAGGGAGGGGGCGGGGCTTGAGGGGAGGGGGCGGGGTCTGGGGGAGCTGGGGGAGATTTTGGGGGCAAAACGGGGGGATTTGGGGCCAAAATGAGTGAATTTGGTTTCAAAGTGGGGAGAATGGGGGCCTCGGGTGAGGGGATTTGGGGCCAAAATGGGGGAGTTTGGGGGTCAGAGGGGGGATTTGGGCCTCGGGTGAGGAGATTCGGGCCTCAAAGGGGGGATTTGGCCTCAAATGAGCGGATTTGGGGTGAAAATGAGGGAATCTGGGCCTAGGGTGAGGAGATTTGGGTCTCAAAGAGGGAATTTGGGGCCTCACGTGAGGGGGATTTGGGGCCAAAATGTGAGAATTTGGGTCCCAGTTGAGAGGATTTGGGGCTGAAATGAGGGGATTTGGGGCTGAAAGGGGGATTTGGCCTCAAACAAGAGAGTTTGGGGCTGAAGCAGTGTTTGGGTCTTAAAAAAGGGGATTTGGGGCCAAAATGAGGGGATTTGGGCCTTGAGTGAGGTGATTTGGGCCTCGAAGGAGGGGTTTGACTTCAAACGAGTGCATTTGGGATGAAGTGAGGGGATTTGGGGTCGAAACGAGGGAATTTGGGTTTCAGTTGGGAGGATTTGGGCCCAGTTGAGGGGATTTGGCCTCAAAAGAGCGTATTTAGTGCCTCGAGTGACGGGATTTGGGGCTGAAACGAGGGGATTTGGACTCAAAGGGGGATTTGGGCTCAAACGAGGGGGTTTGGGGCCTAGAGTGACAGATTTGGGGCTGAAACAAGGGGATTTGGGTCTCAAAGTGGGGACTTGGGCCTCGCATGAGGGGATTCGGGCTTCAAAGGGGGGATTTGGCCTCAAACAAGGGGATTTGGGCCTTGAATGAGGGGAATTGGGGCCAAAATGAGGTAATTTGGGTCACAACTGAGAGAATTGGTCCTCAGTTGAGGAGATTTGGGCCTCAAAGGAGGGATTTAGGCTGAAATGAAGGGATTTGGGGCTGAAGTGAGGGAATTTGGGTCCTGAATGAGAGGGTTGGTCTCCAGTTGAGGGGATTTGGCCTCAAACAAGGGGATTTGGCCTCAAACGAGGGGATTTGGGGCTGAAATGAGGAGATTTGGGTCTCAAAGAGGAGTTTGGGGCCTTGAATGAGGGGATTTGGGGCTGAAATGGGGGAATTTGGGTCCTAAATGCGGGGATTTGGGGCTCAAAGAGGGGATTCGGGCTTCGTGTGAGGGGACTCGGGTCTCAAAGGGAGGATTTGGCCTCAAGCGAGCGGATTTGGGGCCAAAACGAGGGGATTTGGCCTCAAATGAGGGAATTGGGTCTCAAGTGAGAGGATTTGGGCCTCAAAAAGTAGATTTGGCCTCAAGTGAGTGGATTTGGGGCCAGAATGAGGGAATTTGGGCCTTAAGGGGATTTGAGACCAAAACGGGGGATTTGGGCTCAAGAGAAAGGATTTGGGCCTGAAGTCAGGGGATTTGAAGACAAAAGTTGGGGATTTGGGCTTAAGTGAGAGCATTTGAAGGCAAAAGTTGGGGATTTGGGCTCAAGTGAGAAGATTTGGGGCTGAAATGAGGGAATTTGGTCTTGCGTGAGAGGATTTGGGGGATTTGGGTCCCAAAGGAAAGATTTGGCCTCAAATGAGTGGATATGAGGCCAAAACGGGGAAATTTAGACCTTAAACAGGGGAGTTTGAGGCCAAAATGGGGGAATTTGGGCCTTAAACGAGGGGATTTGAGGTGAAAATTGGGGGATTTGGGCTCAAGTGAGAGGATTTCGGCTTCGAGTGAGGAAATCTCAGCTTTGAGGGCAGGGATGTTGCCCCGGATGAGGAAGTTTTGCCCCAGATGAGGAAGTTTTGCCCCAGATGAGGAAATTTTGCCCCAAATTAGAAAATTTTGCCCCAGATGAGGAAGTTTTGCCCCAGATGAGGAAGTTTTGCCCCAAATGAGGAAATTTTGCCCCAGATGAGGAGATTTTGCCCTAGATGAGGAAATTTTGCCCCAAATGAGAAGATTTTGCCCCAAATGAGGAAGTTTTGCCCCAGATGAGGAAATTTTGCCCCAGATGAGGAAATTTTGCCACAAATGAGAAAATTTTGCCACAAATGAGAAAGTTTTGCCCCAGATGAGGAAATTTTGCCCCAAATGAGAAGATTTTGCCCCAAATGAGGAAGTTTTGCCCCAGATGAGGAAATTTTGCCCCAGATGAGGAAATTTTGCCACAAATGAGGAAATTTTGCCCCAAATGAGGAAGTTTTGCCCCAGATGAGGAAATTTTGCCACAAATGAGAAAATTTTGCCACAAATGAGGAAGTTTTGCCCCAGATGAGGAAATTTTGCCCCAGATGAGGAAATTTTGCCACAAATGAGGAAGTTTTGCCCAAGATGAGGAAGTTTTGCCCCAAATGAGGAAATTTTGCCCCAGATGAGGGAATTTTGCCCCAGATGAGGAAGTTTTGTCCCAAATGAGGAAGTTTTGCCCCAGATGAGGAAGTTTTGCCCCAAATGAGGAAATTTTGCCCCAGATGAGGAAATTTTGCCCCAAATGAGGAAGTTTTGCCCCAGATGAGGAAATTTTGCCCCAGATGAGGAAATTTTGCCACAAATGAGAAAATTTTGCCCCAAATGAGGAAGTTTTGCCCCAGATGAGGAAATTTTGCCCCAAATGAGGAAATTTTGCCCCAAATGAGGAAGTTTTTCCCCAAATGAGGAAGTTTTGCCCCGAAACAACAGATTCGAGACTAAATAGCGGAATTTTTCAGCAATCCTTTTCCTCCCCCCGCAGGTGAGGACCCCCCCGGCGCCCCCTCCCCCCCGCCGCGGGCACCGGGGGTCCCGTCCCCGTCCCCCCCTCGGCGCCCCCGCTATGAACGGGGGGGTGGGAGCGGGGAGGCCCCGAGCCCCCCCGCAGCCCCCGCGGCCCCCCCAAAACCTCTCGTCGTGGCGCGACTTCTGCGAGGGCCAAGCCCGGGCGGCCGCCCGCGACCCCCCTCGCCCGCCGCTTCCGCGCCTTCGTGGGGGCTCACCCCCAGTTCGGGGGGCCGAGGCCGCCTTCGGGCGCCGCTTCGCCCAGCGCTTCCTGCGCCCACTTCGAGGCCGAGGTGGCGCGGGAGGCCGAGCGGCGCCGCGACGACGCCGCCGCCGAGGACGACGACGACGACGACGACGAGGAGGAGGAGGACGACGACGACGACGAAGGCTCCTCGCCCCCGCGCTGCGACATCGCCCCCTTCACCGGCACCCAGCGCCCCCGGGGGCTCGGAGACCAGCGGGGAGGCGTCCCCCCCCTCCAGCCTCCCCCTCAGCCTCCTCCTCCTCCCGGCCTCGGCACCCCCAAACCCAAGCTCCGCAAGCGCTTCTCCCCTCCGCAGCGTCGGCCGCAGCGTCCGCGGGGTGCTGCAGTGGCGAGGCGGGGCGGGGGCGACGGCCCCCGAGACCCCCCCCGCCGCCGCCGCCGCCGCCGCCGCCCCCCGGCCTTCCTCAGCAGCCTCCTCTTCCTCCCCTCCGCCAACACCAACTCCAACTCCTCGGGGGCAGCGGCGAGGCCGAGCGCTGGGTGCAGCGCTTCGAGCGCCTCCGCCGGCCGCCGCCGCGACGCCGATAAAGTCGCCACGAGGAAGAGGAGGCGCGAGGGGGTCTTGGGGCTGGCGGTGGCCCAAGGCGGGGGGGCCGGGGGGCTGGGGCGCCCCGGGGGGCCGCTGGCAGCGCTGCCGCCTGCTCCTGCGCCGGGCGGCCGAGGGCGACGTCTTGGAGTTTTACGTCCCTCCGAAGGTAGCGAAAACGCCCGACCCGGGGGCGTTTTGGGTTGATTTGTGCGCTGCGGGGGGTCTTTTCTCGGTTTTTATGTGCCCCCCGGTTGTTTTAGGCCGCCAAGGCGCGGGTGACGGTGCCGTGCTCCGAGGTGGCGGCCGCCCGCGGCGCCACGCCGCTCGAGGGGCCCGACAGCGAGAACACCTTCGTGCTCAAGGTGGGCTTGGGGGGCTTTTGGGGGGGCTTTGGGGGATTTGGGAGGTGGTTTGGGGGCTTTGGGGGTCCTTTGGGGGGCTTTGGGGGCATTCGGGGGGCTTTGGGGACATGAGGGGGCAATTTGGGGGCTTTGGGGTGTTTTGGGGGGGTTTTGCGGTCTTTTGCGGGGTTTGGGGGTCTTTGGGGGGGCTTTGGGGGCATTAGGGGGCAATTGGGGGGGCTTTGGGGGTCTTTTGGGGGCTTTTGGGGTCTTATGGGGGGGGCTTTCGTGGTCTTGGGGGGGCTTTGGGGTCTCTTGGGGGCTTTGGGGGCATGAGGGGGCAATTTGGGGGGCTTTGGGGCACTTTGGGGGTTCTTTGGAGGTGGTTTGGGGTCTTTTGGGGGGGCTTTAGGAGGGTTTGGAGGACTTTGGGGTGCTTTTGGGGGCATTTGGGGTCTTTTGGGGGGGGGCTTTGGGGTCTTTTGGGGGGGGCTTTGGGGTCTTTTGGGGGGGCTTTGGGGTCTTTTGGGGACATTTGGGGAGCTTTGGGGTCCTTTAGAGGCATCTGGGGGTCTTTGGGGTCTTTTGGGGGGGCTTTGGGGTCTTTTGGGGACCTTTGGGGGGCTTTGGGGTCCTTTAGAGGCATTTGGGGGCGTTGGGGGGACTTGGGGGTCTTTTGGGGGTCTTGGGGGGCTTCGGGGCGTTAGGGGGCAATTTGGGGGGGCTTGGGGGTCTTTTGGGGGGGCTTTCGGGGCTCTTGGGGGGCTTTTCACGCGTTTTGGGGCACATTTGGGGCCTTTTGGGGCCGTTTGGGGGGGTTTTGGGGCCGTTTGGGGGGGTTTTGGGGCCGTTTGGGGGGGTTGGGGCCGTTTGGGGGGGTTGGGGGCACTGTGGGGGGTTTTGGGGCCGTTTGGGGGGGGCGTTGGGGGCCGTTCGGGGGGTTTGGGGCCGTTTGGGGGGGGTTTTGGGGCTTTTTGGCGGGGGGGTTGGGGCCTTTTGGGGGGCTTTGAGGCCGTTTGGGGGAGTTTTGGGGCCGTTTGGGGGTCAGTTGGGGCCATTTGGGGGGTTGGGGCCATTTGGGGGTTTTGGGGCCATTTGGGGGGGGTTTTGGGGCCGTTTGGGGGGGGGGGGGGGGTTGGGGCCGTTTGGGGGGGTTTGGGGCCATTTGGGGGGTTTTGGGGCCATTTGGGGGAGTTTTGGGGCCATTTGGGGGGGTTTTGGGGCCGTTTCGGGGGTTTTGGGGCCGTTTGGGGGGGGGGCGGGTTGGGGCCACTTGGGGGGGTTTTGGGGCCGTTTGGGGGGCTTTTGGGGCCGTTTGGGGGGCTTTGGGGCCGTTTCGGGGGTTTTGGGGCCATTTTGGGGGGCTTTTGTGCCCCCCCCAAACTTCAGGATTTCTCCCCCGCCTTTGGGGTCGCCCCCCGTTCCCGCCTCTTCCCGCCCTCCAAACCCCCGTTTCGGGGCCGTTTTCGCTGCTTTCGGGTCCGGGGGTTGGATTCGGGGTCCCACCCCCGTAGCCCCCCAATTCCCCCCGTAACCCCCGATCCCCCCCCTTTTTGCCCCCCCCAGCTCCACAACTCCCTGGAGTACGTCCTGGAGGCGCCGGACGCGCTGCAGGCCACGGCCTGGCTGGGCGACATCCGCCACTGCATCGGCTCCAGGTGCCTCCGGGGGGCCCCCAAACCCCCCCCCACCCCAAAATCCCCCCAGCACCCCAAGATCCCCCCAGCACCCCAAGACCCCCCCGACCCCAAAATCCCCCCCCGCACCCCCAAAAAGAGAGGTTTCGGGGTCGCTTTTGGCTTCCGCTGACGCGTTCTGGGGGGACGGTTTGGTTTTGGGGGGGGGGGATTTGGGGTGGGGGGGGTTGGGGGGCTTTTGGGGGTGGGGGCATTTTGGGGGGGGACGTTTTGGGGGGTTTTTGGGGTGGGGGCATTTTGGGGGGACGTTTTGGGGGCTTTTGGGGTGGGGGCATTTGGGGGGGGATGTTTTGGGGTGGGGGGCTTTTGGGGGGGCTTTTGGGGGTGGGGGCATTTTGGGGGGGATTTTGGGGGTGGGGGCTTTTGGGGTGGGGGCATTTGGGGGGACGTTTTGGGGTGGGGGGCTTTTGGGGGGGGCATTTTGGGGGTGGGGGGCTTTTGGGGGGACATTTTGGGGTGGGGGCGTTGAGGGGTGGCATTTTGGGGGGGCTTTTGGGGGGCTGTGACTTCGGGGGGGCTTTTGGGGTGACAGTGACTTGGGGGGCATTTTGGGGTTGGGGGGCATTTGGGGGGGGCATTTTGGGGACATTTTGGGGTGGGGGTAATATTTGGGGGGGGTTCATTTTGGGGTGGGGGCATTTTGGGGGCACGTTTGGGGGGGCTTTTAGGGTGGCAGTGATTTTGGGGGGGGACGTTTTGGGGTGGGGGCATTTTGGGGGGGGGGCATTTTGGGGGCGATGAGGCCATTTTAGCCCGGCGGTGACGTTTGGGGGCCACATTTCGGGGTGGGGGGCACATTTTTGGGGGGGGTCAGAAGCTGGTTAACCCCCCCCCCCCCCCCCCCCCAGCGAGGAGGCGCAGAGCCCGCCCCCCTGCCCGAACCACTCGGAGAGCAGCGAGCAGCTGGCGCAGGGTGAGTCCGAGACCCCCCCCCAAATTAAAAAAGAAGACCCTCCCCCTAATTTTTGGGGGCCCCCCCCTAATTTTGGGGCCCCCCTAAATTTTGGGGCCCCCCCTAATTTTGGGGCCCCCCCTAATTTTTGGGGCCCCCCCCAGGCGCCTACGGGGGTCTGGCGGAGCTGCTGCCCCCGAGCTGCCCCCCCGGGTCCCCATCGAGGAGCCCCCTTCGCCCCCCGCTGCTGCACGGCCCCTTCCCCGACACCCCCGACGGCGCAGGTATTGGGGTGGGTGGGGGGCACCCCTTTTTTTGGGGGGGGGTGGGGGTGTCCTGGGGGGGCTGCGCCACTTTTGGGGGAAGATCTGGGGTCGTAGATGGGTTTCGGGGGGCTTTAAGGGGGCTGGACACTGGTTTGGGGGGGGTTGGGGGGGGTCTATGGGGGCTGGACCCCAATTTTTGTGGGGTTGGGGGGTCTAAGGGGTTGGGTCCTAATTTGGGGGGGGGCTCTAGGGGGACCGGACCCCAATTTTAGGAGGATTTAGGGGGTCCAAGGGGGCTGGACCCCAATTTGGGGGGGTTGGAGGGGTCTTGGGGGCTGTACCCCGATTTTGGGGGGGGGTTGGGGGGTCTAAGGGGACTGAACCCCAATTCTAGGGGGCTTTGGGGGGGTCTAAGGGGGCTGCACCCCAATTTTGGGGGGTTTGGGGGGTCTTGGGGGCTGTACCCCAATTTTTGGGGGGGTTGGGGGGTCTTGGGGGCTGTACCCCAATGTGGGGGGGGTTGGGGGGGTCTAAGGGGGCTGCATCCCAATGTGGGGGGGCTCTAAGGGGGCTGCGCCCCAATTTGGGGGAATTTGGGGAGGGTTTTGGGGGTCTAAGGGGGCTGCACCCCACTTTGGGTCCATTTAGGGGTGGTTTGGGATCTAGAACCCCGGTTTTGGTCCATTTAGGGCTGGTTTGGCACCTAGAACCCCTCTTTTGGGGCAAAATAGGACGTGTTTAGGGCTTGTACCCCATTTCAGGGTTCGTTTAGGGCTAGTTTGACATCTAGAACCGTGTTTTTAGTTCCATTTTCAGGTTTACTTGGCATCTAGAACCCCATTTTGTCTCTATGTAGGGTTAATGTGGTATCTAGACCGCAATTTCAGTGTCCGTTCAGGGTTGGTTTGGCACCTAGAACCCCAATTTCATGTACATTTAGGGATAGCTTGGCACCTAGAACCCCATTCTGGGATGATTTGTCACCTAGAACCCCCTTTGGGCCCCATGTAGGGTTAATTTGACATCTAGAACCCCATTTTCATTTCCATTTAGGGTTGGTTTGGCACCTAGAACCCCATTTTCAGGGCCTTTCAGGCTCTATTCAGCACCTAGCACCACATTTCCAGGCACTGTTTGGCACCTAGAACCCCATTTTGGGTTCAATATAGGGTTGGTTTGGCACCTAGAACCCCATTTCCAGGCCCATTTAGGCTCTGTTCAGCATGTATAACCCTTTACTTGTCCCGTTTCGGGTTGATTGAGCACCTAGAGCCCCGTTGTCTTTTTTTTTTTTCATTTTAGAGATAGTTTGGCACCTAGAACTGCGTTTTTGGTCCTGTTTAGGCTCTATTCAGCACCTAGAACCCCATTGCGGCCCCGTTTTGGGTTAATTTGGCACCTAGGGCCCCATTTTTTGTTTGATTTAGAGTTATTTCGGCACCTAGAACCCTGTCTTGAGGCCCGTTTAGGTTCCATTCAGCACCTAGAACCCCATTTTCAGTTCCATTTACGGTTAATTCAGCACCTAGAAGCCCATTTTGGGCCGACTTGGCACCTAGAATCTCCCGTCCCCATTTCAGGTTAACACAGCACCTAGAACCCCAGTTTTGGTTCAATTCAGGCAATATTCAGCACCTAGAACCACATTTTTTATTCAATTTAGGGATATTTGGCACCTAGAACCCTATTTTCTGTTCAATTTAGGGATATTTAGCACCTAGAAACCCCTTTTTAGGCCCATTTAGGCGCGATTCGGCACCTAGAACCCCACTTCCAGGCCCCTTCGGGCCCCATCCAGCACCTAGAACCCCCCGCCGCCGCCCCCTCCTCCGTGCCCTCGCCCCTCACCGCCGCTCCCGTCTCTCCCCCCACCCCTGCCTCCCCCAGCCCCCTTCCCCTTCCCCTCCCCGCCCTCCCCCGCGGGGGACGCGCCCCCCGGAGGCCGAGGCACCCCCTGGCCGAGCACCCCTGGTTCCACGGCACCCTCTCGCGCCTCAAGGCCGCCCAGCTGGTGCTGGCGGGCGGCACGGGCGGCCACGGCGTCTTCCTGGTGCGGCAGAGCGAGACGCGGCGCGGCGAGTACGTCCTCACCTTCAACTTCCAGGGCAAGGCCAAGGTGAGGCCGCCTCCCTTTTTTGGGGGCGTTCCGGGGGATTTGGGGGCGTTCCGGGGGGATTTGGGGGCGTTCCGGGGGCATTTGGGGGCATTCCGGGGGCATTTGGGGGCGTTGCGGGGGGATTTGGGGGCGTTCCGGCGGGATTTGGGGGCGTTCCGGGGGCATTTGGGGGCATTGCGGGGGGATTTGGGGGTGTTCCGGCGGGATTTGGGGGCGTTCCAGGGGGATTTGGGGGCGTTCCGGGCTCCTTGAGAGGGGTTGGGGTCGTTCTGGGCTCCCTGAGGGGGATTTGGGGAGGTTCTGGGTTCCTTGAAGGGAATCTGGGGAGGTTCTGGGCTCCCTGAGGGGATTTTGGGGAGGTTCTGGTCTTCTTTGACAAGGCTAAGGTGAGGCCGTTTTCCCCTTTTTGGGGGGCGTTCCGGGGGATTTGGGGGCGTTCCGGGCTCCTTGAGAGGGGTTCTGGTCGTTCTGGGCTCCCTGAGGGGGATTTGGGGAGGTTCCGGCCTCCCTGAGGGGTTCTGGTCTCTCTGAGGGGGGGACTTGGGGAGGTTCTGGCCTCCTTGAGAAGGTTTGAGGGCGTTCTGGGCTCCCTGAGGGGATTTTGGGGAGGTTCTAGGCTGCCTGAGGGAATTTAGGGAGGTCTTGGGCTCCCTGATAGGGATTTGGGGTGGTTTCGGCCTCCTAAAAGGGGAATTTGGGGAGGTTCCGGCCTCCCTGAGGGGTTCTGGCCTCCCTGAGGGGATTTGGGGAGGTTCTGGGTTCCTTGAAGGGAATCTGGGGAGGTTCTGGGCTCCCTGAGGGGATTTAGGGAGGTTCTGGGCTCCTAAAAGGGGAATTTGGGGAGGTTCTGGGCTCCCTGAGGGGATTTAGGGAGGTTCTGGGCTCCTTGAAGGGAATCTGGGGAGGTTCTGGGCTCCCTGAGGGGATTTAGGGAGGTTCTGGGCTCCTAAAAGGGGAATTTGGGGAGGTTCCGGCCACCCTGAGGGGTTCTGGCTTCTCTGAGGGGGATCTGGGGAAGTTCTAAGCTCCCTGAGGAGAATCTTGGGAGGTTCTAGGCTCCCTGAAGAGAATTTGGGGAGATTCTGGCTTCCCCGAGGGGTTGTGGCTTCCCGGAGGGGAATTTGGGAAGGTTCTAGGCTCCTAAAAGGGGATTTTGGGGAGGTTCTGGTCTCCTGAGGGGCTTTGTGGGTCCCAACCTCCCTGAGGGGATTTTGGGGTCCCGTCTTCCCCGTGGGGGGATTTTGGGGACCCCCCCCCGCCTCGCGCCGCGACACCCCCCGTACCTGCAGCACCTCCGCCTGTCGCTGAACGAGGAGGCGCAGTGCCGCGTCCAGCACCTCTGGTTCCGGAGCGTCTTCGACATGCTCGAGCACTTCCGCGTCCACCCCATCCCGCTGGAGTCGGGCGGCAGCGGGGACGTCACGCTCGTCAGCTACGTGGTGGCCTCGCAGCGTCCCCACGGTACGGGGGCGTCGCCGCGGTCTCCGCCGGGGTGGGGCCTCAGCCCGGCGGTGGCCTCCCCCCGCCATCTTGTGTCCTCCCCCCGCCATCTTGTGTCCTCCCCCCGCCATTTTGTGTCCTCCCCCCGCCATTTTGTGTCCTCCCCCCGCCATTTTGTGCCGCCCTTCACCGTTTTGTAGGCTCCCCCCGCCATTTTGTGTCACCCCCTGTGGCGTTTCCCGCCATTTTGTGTCCCCCCTGTGGCGTTTCCCCGCCATTTTGTGCCCCCCACCATTTTGTCCCGCCATTTTGTGTCCCCCCTGTGGCGTTTCCCGCCATTTTGTGTCCCCCCGTGGCGTTTCCCCGCCATTTTGTGCCCCCCACCATTTTGACCCTCCATTTTCTGTCACCCCCTGTGGTGTTTTCCCCCATTTTTTGTCACCCCCTGTGGTGTTTTCCCCCATTTTGTGCCCCCCACCATTTTGTCCCGCCATTTTGTGTCACCCCCTGTGGCGTTTCCCGCCATTTTGTGTCCCCCTGTGGCGTTTCCCGCCATTTTTTGTCACCCCCTGTGGCGTTTCCCGCCATTTTGTGCCCCCCACCATTTTGTCCCGCCATTTTGTGTCACCCCCTGTGGCGTTTCCCGCCATTTTTTGTCACCCCCTGTGGCGTTTCCCGCCATTTTGTGTCACCCCCTGTGGCGTTTCCCGCCATTTTGTGCCCCCCACCATTTTGTCCCTCCATTTTGTGTCACCCCTGTGGTGTTTTCCCCCATTTTGGGTCCCCTGTGGTGTTTCCCGCCATTTTTTGTCACCCCCCATTTTGTGTCTCCCCTTTTGTGTCACTCTTTCCCGTTTTGTGTCACCCCCTGTGGCGTTTTTTGCCATTTTTTGTCCCCCCGCTCCATTTTGTGGCACCCTCCGCCATTTTGTGTCCCTTTTTGGCGTTTTCCGCCGTTTTTACCCCCGTTGTGGCATTTTCCACCATTTTTTCTCGCCTCCCCGTGGTGATTTCCGCCATTTTGTGTCCCCCATTTTGTGTCCCCTCGTGGCGTTTCCCGCCATTTTGTGTCCCCTCGTGGCGTTTCCCGCCATTTTTTGTCACCCCCTGTGGTATTTTTTCGCCGTTTTGTGTCCCCTTGTGGCGTTTCCCGCCATTTTGTGTCCCCTTGTGGCGTTTCCTGCCGTTTTTTGTCCCCCCACCGTTTTTTGTCACCCCCTGTGGTGTTTCCCACCATTTTTGTCACCCCCTGTGGTGTTTTTTGCTGTTTTTTGTCCCCTCGTGGTATTTCCCGCCATTTTCTTGTCCCCCCGCCATTTTGTCCCCACGTTTCGCGTCGCTCCTTTTGGTGTTTCCTGCCGTTTTGCGTCCCCTTTTCTGGCGTTTCCCGACACTTTTTGTCTCCTTGACGTTTTTGGTCACTTCCTGCGGGGTTTTCCGCCGCTTTTTTCCCCCTTTTGGCGTTTTTCACCGCTTTGTGTCAGCTCCCGGCGGTATCACCCCTCCTTTTGTGTCCCCCCGCCATTTTGTGTCTCCCCGTGGTGTCACCCCCCAGTTACCCCCATAACCCCCCCAGTTACCCCCATAACCCCCCAGTTACCCCCCATAACCCCCCAATTACCCCCATAACCCCCCCAATTACTCCCCCGTAACCCCCCAATTACCCCCCGTAACCCCCCAAATCCCCCCCAGACCCCAAATCCCCCCCATAACCCCCCCAATTACCCCCCAACCCCCAATTACCCCCCAACCCCCCAATTACTCCTCATAACCCCCCAATTACCCCCAATTACCCCAAATACCCCCCAACCCCCCCATTACCCCCTAATTTACCCCCCAAATCCCCCATAAACCCCAATTGCCCCCAATATCCCCCGATCCCCCCATTACCCCAATTACCCCCAATTACCCCCCATAAACCCCAATTACCCCCAATTTACCCCCACAATCCACCCCAATACCCCATTTCCCCCCAATTGCCCCCCATTTCCCCCCAATTGCCCCCCCCCAATTACCTTCATTACCCCAATTACCCCCCCCAATCCCTCAAATACCCCCCAAATCCCCCAGTTACCCCCCGTAACCCCCCAAATCCCCCCCCAGACCCCAAATCCCCCCCCAAACCCCCCAATTACCCCCCGTAACCCCCCAAATCCCCCCATAACCCCCCAATTACCCCCCGTAACCCCCCCAAATCCCCCCCATAACCCCCCAATTACCCCCCGTAACCCCCCAAATCCCCCCCATAACCCCCAATTACCCCCATAACCCCCCAATTACCCCCCGTAACCCCCCCAAATCCCCCCCCCCCAAACCCCAATTACCCCCATAACCCCCCAATTACCCCCCGTAACCCCCCCAAATCCCCCCCATAACCCCCCAATTACCCCCCGTAACCCCCCCAAATCCCCCCCCATAACCCCCCAATTACCCCCCATAACCCCCCAATTACCCCCCCCGTAACCCCCCCCCCAAATCCCCCCCCCAGACCCCAAATCCCCCCCATAACCCCCCCCAATTACCCCCCAACCCCCCAATTACCCCCCAACCCCCCAATTACCCCCATAACCCCCCAATTAACCCCAATTAACCCCAAATACCCCCCAACCCCCCCATTACCCCGTAATTTACCCCCCAAATCCCCCCATAAACCCCAATTGCCCCCAATATCCCCCGATCCCCCCCATTACCCCAATTACCCCCAATTACCCCCCATAAACCCCAATTACCCCCAATTTACCCCCACAATCCACCCCAATACCCCATTTCCCCCCAATTGCCCCCCCATTTCCCCCCCAATTGCCCCCCCAATTACCTTCATTACCCCAATTACCCCCCCAATCCCTCAAATACCCCCCCAAATCCCCCAGTTACCCCCCGTAACCCCCCCCCCAAATCCCCCCCAGACCCCCAAATCCCCCCCCAAACCCCCCAATTACCCCCCGTAACCCCCCCAAATCCCCCCATAACCCCCCACCACCCCCCGTAACCCCCCAAATCCCCCCCATAACCCCCCAATTACCCCCCGTAACCCCCCAAATCCCCCCATAACCCCCCAATTACCCCCATAACCCCCAATTACCCCCCGTAACCCCCCCCCCAAATCCCCCCCAAACCCCAATTACCCCCATAACCCCCCAATTACCCCCCCGTAACCCCCCAAATCCCCCCCATAACCCCCCAATTACCCCCCGTAACCCCCCCCAAATCCCCCCCATAACCCCCCAATTACCCCCCGTAACCCCCCAAATCCCCCCCATAACCCCCCAATTACCCCCCATAACCCCCCAATTACCCCCCGTAACCCCCCCAATCCCCCCCATAACCCCCCAATTACCCCCCCCCATAACCCCCCAATTACCCCCCGTAACCCCCCCAAATCCCCCCCCCCAGACCCCAAATCCCCCCATAACCCCCCAATTACCCCCCGTAACCCCCCCAAACCCCCCCCCAGACCCCAAATCCCCCCCATAACCCCCCAATTACCCCCCGTAACCCCCCCCCCCCAAATCCCCCCCCCAAACCCCAAATCCCCCCCATAACCCCCAATTACCCCCCGTAACCCCCCCAAATCCCCCCCCAAACCCCAAATCCCCCCATAACCCCCCAATTACCCCCCGTAACCCCCCCAAATCCCCCCATACCCCAATTACCCCACCAATCCCCCCCATAACCCCCCAATTACCCCCCATAACCCCCCCCAAATCCCCCCCCCCCCCCCAAACCCCAATTACCCCCCTCGTAACCCCCCCCCAAATCCCCCCCCCAAACCCCAAATCCCCCCCATAACCCCCCAATTACCCCCCGTAACCCCCCCCCCCAAATCCCCCCCATAACCCCCCAATTACCCCCCGTAACCCCCCAAATCCCCCCATAACCCTGCAATTACCCCCCATAACCCCGCCAAATCCCCCCAGACCCCAAATACCCCCCAAACCCCCCAATTACCCCCTGTAACCCCCCAAATCCCCCCCCAGACCCCAAATCCCCCCCGTAACCCCCCAATTACCCCCCATAACCCCCCCCCCCCAAATCCCCCCCCCCAGACCCCAAATCCCCCCCCAAACCCCCCACCACCCCCCGTAACCCCCCCAAATCTCCCCCCAGACCCCAAATACCCCCCAAACCCCCCCTCACCCCCTTTTTTTGCCCCCCCCCAGGCCGGGACCGCTCCGGGAGCCGCTCGGCCGAGCCCCCGGCGCCCGCAGCCCCGACTCCCCGGGCCCCCCCGGCCGCCGCCGACTGCTCGTGAGTAATTGGGGGGGGGGTCCCAAAAATGAGGGGGGGGCACCCCCAAACGCCCCCACCCCAAAAAACCCCCCCCGACACCCGTTTCTCTGTGCCCCCCCCCCCCGCAGGGTTGAGCATCTCCCGTAGCCGGGACCCCCCACGCTCTCGGGGGCCCCCCCAACATTTTGGGCCCCCCAGCGATTTTGGGGACCCCCAGACAATTTTTGGGGCCCCCCCTCGCGGCCGAGGACGATGAGGACGATGAAGACGCCACCGGCAGCGGTGGGGGGGGGCTTCTTTTGGGGGGGCCTTTTTTTTGGGGGGGGGGGTCTCCTTTTTGGGGGGGGGGCAAGGACACACTTGGGCGCTCGTTTATCTGCCCCCCCCCTAATTAATTTACGCCCCCTCCCCCAAATTTGACCCCCCCAGGTACGTTAAAGCCCCCCCCCAGACACTACGGGGGGGTCAGGGGCTGCCCCCCCCCCCAAACCCCCCCCCCCCTTTATTTTTCTACCGGGTTCGTGCCCCCCCCCCTTGTAACCCCCCCCCCCCAAAAAAAAACCCACCCCAGTTTCGGGTCACTTTGTACAGAAACCGCGGGCGCCTTTTAAAAGAAAAGCCGGAAAACGAACCCAAAACGCGCCGAGTCCTGCTGGGGGGGGCGGGGGGGGATTTGGGGGGTTTGGGGGATTTTGGGGTAATTTGGGGGATTTGGGGGTTTGGGGTCAGTTTGGGGGGTTTGGGGCGGGTTTGGGGGGATCCGCGGGATTTGGGGGGATTTGGGGTGGGTTTCAGGTATTCGGGGCAGGTTTGGGGGATTTCGGGGGGTTTGGGGGATTTTGGGGTAATTTGGGGTAAATTTGGGGGGTTTGGGGCAGGTTTTGGGGGATCCGCGGGATTTGGGGGGATTTAGGGTGGATTTACAGGTATTCGGGGCAGGTTTTGGGGGATTTCGGGGGTTTGGGGGATTTTGGGGTAATTCGGGGTCAGTTTGGGGGGTTTGGGGCGGGTTTTGGGGGGATCTGGGGGGATTTGGGGGATTTCGGGTGGGTTTCAGGTATTCGGGGCAGGTTTTGGGGGATTTCGGGGGTTTGGGGGATTTTGGGGTAATTTGGGGTAAATTTGGGGGGTTTGGGGTCAGTTTGGGGGGGATCCGTGGGATTTGGGGGGATTTGGGGTGGGTTTCAGGTATTTGGGGCAGGTTTTGGGGGGATTTCGGGGGTTTGGGGGATTTTGGGGTAATTCGGGGTAAGTTTGGGGGGATTTGGGGGTCGGTTTGGGGGGATTTGGAGTGGTTTTGGGGGATTTGGGGGGATTTGGGGCAGGTTTTGGGGGAATTTGCGGGATTTGGGGGGATTTGGGGGATTTGGGGGGATTTGGGGGATTTGGGGCAGGTTTGAGGGATTTGGGGTAATTTGAGACAGGTTTTGGGGGATTTGGGGTGGTTTTGGGGGGATTTGGGGTGGTTTGGGGGGATTGGAGGGATTGGGGGCAAATTTTGGGGGGATTTGGGACAGGTTGGGGGTCATTTGGGGCAGGTTTGGGGGATATGAGGAGTAAATTGGGGCAGGTTTGGGGTCATTTGGGGTAATTTGAGGGGAGGTTTCGGGGGATTTGGGGTAGTTTGGGGGGATTTGGGGAGCATTTGGGGTAGGTTTGGGGCAAGTTTGGGAGGATTTGGGGCAAGTTCGGGGTATTTTGAGGTCATTTGGGGCAGATTTGGGGGGAATTGGGGTAAATTTGGGGGATTTGGGGCAGGTTTGGGGTCATTTGGGGCAGGTTTGGGGGATTTGAGGTATTTTGGTGGGGTTTGGAGGGAATTGGGGCATTTGGGGGGATTTGGGGCAGGTTTTGGGGGATTTAGGGTGGTTCTGGGGTACTTGGAGGTGGTTTGGGGGGAATAGGGAGGATTTGGGGAATTCGGGGCAAGTTTTCAAGGATTTGGGGCAAGTTTGGGGCAGTTCTGGGGGATTTGGTGCTGTTTTGGGGGGATTTGGGGCCATCTGGGGGGATTCGGGGCAGGTTTGGGGTCAATTGGGGGCATTTCGAGTTTTTCGGGGGCGGTTTGGGGCGGTTGGGTTCATTTTTTTGAGGCTATTTTGGGGCTTTTTGGTGCGGCTTTGGGGCATCTTTGGGGTGGTTTTAGGGGGTCTTTTGTGAGGGGGGTCCCTGGGGGACTTTGGGGTTTCCTCCTTGGGGTTTGGGGCCGTTTGGGGGCCTCTGGCCCCACTTGGGGTAATTTGGGGGGGGTCCTGCCCCCGTTACTGCCCCCAGGGGCATTTGGTGGCACTGGGGCCCTATTTAGGGCCATTTTGGGGCCATTTCCCCCCGTTTTGGGGCATTTTACCCCTATTTTACCTCCCCAGACCCGTTTTCCCCCCATTTCTCCCCATTCTGGTGCCCCTTTACCCCTACTTACCCCCCCAGACCCATTTTACCCCCCCAGACCCATTTTACCCCCCTTTTGGGGCCATTTTAGGGCCCTTTACCCCCATTTTGGGGCCATTTTGGGGCAATTTTGGGACATTTCCATTTGGGGGCCATTTCCCCCTATTTCCCCCCCCAGACCCATTTTGGGGCCATTTCCCCCCGTTTTGGGGCCACTTCCCCCTATTTTAGACCATTTTACCCCTATTTTGCCCCCCCAGACCCATGTTACCCCCATTTAGGGGCCATTTTAGGGCCGTTTCCCCCCATTTTGGGGCATTTTACCCCCATTTGGGGCCATTTCCCCCATTTTGGGGCCATTTACCCCTATTTCCCCCCCCCAGGCCCATTTTACCCCCATTTGGGGCCATTTTCGGACCCTTTAACCCCATTTTGGGGCCCTTAACCCCCATTTTGCCCACCCCAGACCCATTTTGAGGCCATTTCCCCCCATTTTGGGGCATTTTACCCCCATTTGGGGCCATTTTGGGCCCTTTTCCCCCATTTCCTCCCCCCAGCCCCATTTCCCCACCCTTTACCCCCATTTTGGGGCATTTTCCCCCCATTTGGGGCCATTTTGGGGCCCTTTACCCCCATTTTGGGGCATTTTCCCCCATTTGGGGCCATTTTGGGGCCCTTTACCCCCATTTTGGGGCATTTTCACCCCATTTGGGGCCATTTTGGGGCCCTTTACCCCATTTTGGGGCATTTTCACCCCATTTGGGGCCATTTTGGGGCCCTTTCCCCCATTTTGGGGCATTTTCCCCCCATTTGGGGCCATTTTGGGGCCCTTTACCCCCATTTTGGGGCATTTTCACCCCATTCGGGGCCATTTTGGGTCCTTGTCCCCCTATTTTCCCCCCATCCCCATTTCCCCCCCTTACCCCCATTTTGGGGCATTTTCACCCCATTTGAGGCCATTTTGGGGCCCTTTACCCCCATTTTGGGGCATTTTCCCCCATTCGGGGCCATTTTGGGGCCCTTTACCCCCAGTTTGCCCACCCCAGATCCATTTTGGGGCCATTTCCCCCATTTTGGGGCCCTTGTCCCCCTATTTCCCCCCCGCCCAGCCCCATTTCCCCCCCTTTCCCTCCATTTTGGGGCATTTTCCCCCCATTTCACCCCCCCCCCCCACGCCCATTTGGGGCCATTTTGGGTCCTTTTCCCCCTATTTTCCCCCCCAGCCCCATTTTCCCCCATTCCCCCCCATTTTGGGGCATTTTCACCCCATTTGGGGCCATTTTGGGGCCATTTCCCCCTATTCACCCCCCCAGCCCCATTTCCCCCCCCCCTTTACCCCCATTTTGGGGCATTTTCCCCCATTCGGGGCCATTTTGGGCCCTTTACCCCCATTTTGGGGCATTTTCCCCCATTTGGGGCCATTTTGGGGCCCTTTACCCCCATTTTGGGGCATTTTCCCCCATTTGGGGCCATTTTGGGGCCCTTTACCCCCATTTTGCCCACCCCAGACCCATTTTGGGGCCATTTCCCCCATTTTGGGGCATTTTGGGGCCCTTTACCACCGTTTTGGGGCATTTTACCCCCATTTGGGGCCATTTTGGGGCCCTTTACCCCCATTTTGGGTCCTTTTCCCCCTATTTCCCCCCCCCCCCAGCCCCATTTCTCCCCCTCTTTACCCCCATTTTGGGGCATTTTCCCCCCATTTGGGGCCATTTTGGGGCCCTTTACCCCCATTTTGGGGCCCTTTACCCCCAATTTCCCCCCCCAGCCCCAATTTCCCCCCTTTCCCCCATTTTGAGGCATTTTACCCCCATTTGGGGCCATTTTGGGTCCTTTTCCCCCATTTCCCCCCGGCCCATTTCCCCCCCTTTACCCCCATTTTGGGGCATTTTCACCCCATTCAGGGCCATTTTGGGGCCCTTTACCCCCATTTTGCCCACCCCAGACCCATTTTGGGGCCATTTCCCCCCATTTTGGGGCATTTTCACCCCATTCGGGGCCATTTTGGGGCCCTTTACCCCCATTTTGGGGTATTTTCCCCCATTTGGGGGCATTTTGGGGCCCTTTACCCCCATTTTGGGGCATTTTCCCCCATTTGGGGCCATTTTGGGGCCCCTTACCCCCATTTTGCCCACCCCAGACCCATTTTGGGGCCATTTCCCCCATTTTGGGGCCATTTCCCCCCTATTTCCCCCCCCCCAGCCCCATTTCCCCCCCCTTTACCCCCATTCGGGGCCATTTTGGGGCCCTTTACCCCCATTTTGGGGCATTTTCCCCCATTTGGGGCCATTTTGGGGCCCTTTACCCCCATTTTGGGGCATTTTCCCCCATTTGGGGCCATTTTGGGGCCCTTTACCCCCATTTTCCCCCCCATCCCCCCCCCCCATTTTTACCCCCCCCCCCTTTCCCCGTGGGGGGGGGGGGCAGCAGCTGCGGGGGGGGGGGGCCGGGCCCTGCTCCTAATCCCCAGCTGTCCCCCCCCTCCCCCCCCCCCCCCCCCCCCGGGGGGGCGCTATTTTGGGACCCGGCGCCGCCGGCCCCATATAAGGCAAAGCCCAGCGCCCTCCGCCCCCCGGGGACCCCCCCGGGACCCCCCGGGACCCCCCACGACCCCCCCCACCCCACGACCCCCCCCCCCCCCCCCCCCCAGGACCCCCCCCCAAGCCCCCTCCGGGCCCCGCTGCGGCCGCCGGGGGCTTTATACCCACGGGGCCCCCCCCGCGCTATGGGGCGGGGGGTGGGGGGTGGGCTCTGCCCCCCCCCCAAATTAATTAACCTGCCCCCCCCCCAATTAATTTGGACCCCCACTTAAGCTGCCCCCCCCCCCCCTTTGGTTGGGGGGGGGGTACTGGAGGCCCCCAGCGCGCTGTGGGGCAGGGCTTGGGGGTCCCAGCCCCACACTTTCTGTGGGGCAGGCCATGGGGTCCCAGCCCCCCGGCACGCTATGGGGCGCGCTATGGGGCAGGGTCTCAGCCCCACTGATTTCCTATGGGGCAGGCTATGGGGTCCCAGCCCCCCAGCACGCTATGGGGCAGGCCGTGGGTCACGCTATGGGGCAGGCTATGGGGTAGGCTATGGGGTCCCAGCCCCCCAGCACGCTATGGGGCAGGCTATGGGGCAGGCCATGGGGTCCCAGCCCCCCAGCACGCTATGGGGCAGGCTATGGGGCACGCTATGGGGCAGGCTTTCAGCCCCACTGATTTCCTATGGGGCAGGCTATGGGGTCCCAGCCCCCCCACATGCTATGGGGCGCGCTATGGGGCAGGGTCTCAGCCCCACTGATTTCCTATGGGGCAGGCCATGGGGTCCCAGCCCCCGGCACGCTATGGGGCAGGCTATGGGGCAGGCCGTGGGGTCCCAGCCCCCCAGCACGTTATGGGGCAGGCTATGGGGCGCGCTATGGGGCAGGCTTTCAGCCCCACTGATTTCCTATGGGGCAGGCTATGGGGTCCCAGCCCCCGGCGCACTATGGGGCAGGCTATGGGGTGCACTATGGGGCGCGCTATGGGGTCCCAGCCCCACACCTGCTATGGGGCACACTATGGGGCACGCTATGGGGCACGCTATGGGGCACGCTATGGGGCAGGGTCTCAGCCCCACTGATTTCCTATGGGGCACACTATGGGGTCCCAGCCCCCCAGCGTGCTATGGGGCGTGCTATGGGGCAGGGTCTCAGCCCCACTGATTTCTTATGGGGCAGGCCTTGGGGTCCCAGCCCCCCGCACGCTATGGGGCAGGCCATGGGGCACGCTATGGGGCAGGCTATGGGGTCCCAGCCCCCTGGCACGCTATGGGGTGCGCTATGGGGCAGGCTTTCAGCCCCACTCATTTCCTATGGGGCAGGCTATGGGGTCCCAGCCCCCCGGCACGCTATGGGGTGCGCTGTGGGGCAGGGTTTCAGCCCCACTGATTTCCTATGGGGCAGGCTATGGGGTCCCAGCCCCCCGGCACGCTATGGGGTGCGCTGTGGGGCAGGTATGGAGGCTGTGGGGTCAGCCCCACTGATTTCCTATGGGGCAGGCCATGGGGTCCCAGCCCCCCGGCGTGCTATGGGGCAGGCTATGGGGTGCGCTATGGGGCAGGCTGTGGGGTCCCAGCCCCACACCTGCTATGGGGCAGGCTATGGGGCAGGGTCTCAGCCCCACTGATTTCCTATGGGGCAGGCCATGGGGTCCCAGCCCCCGGCGCGCTATGGGGCGCGCTATGGGGCAGCCCCCCCCCCTCTGCCCCCCGTCGCCCCCCCAAGAAGCCGGGGGTAACCGGAGCCGGGCGGCAGCAGGTGGCGGCGGCTTAGGGCCGGCAACCCAACACCCCCGGCCCCCCGCGCCGTGGGGCAGCCCCACACCGCCCCCCCCCAGGGGGTCCCACGGCCCCCTGACCCCAGCCCCGAGGACACGGCCCCCAAACGGCCCCCGGCAGCCGCTATGGGGCCGCTATGGGGCTCTATGGGGCTGCTATGGGGCGCTATGGGGCAGCTATGGGGCGCTATGGGGCACTATGGGGCGCTATGGGGCTGCTATGGGGCCGCTATGGGGCTCTATGGGGCTGCTATGGGGCGCTATGGGGCAGCCATGGGGCGCTATGGGGCACTATGGGGCGCTATGGGGCTGCTATGGGGCGGCTATGGGGCGCTATGGGGCGCTATGGGGCGCTATGGGGCAGCTATGGGGCGCTATGGGGCGGCTATGGGGCGCTATGGGGCGGCTATGGGGCAGCTATGGGGCCGCTATGGGGTGGCTTTGGGGCGCTATGGGGCAGCTATGGGGCTGCTATGGGGCCGCTATGGGGCAGCTATGGGGTGGCTTTGGGGCGCTATGGGGCGGCTATGGGGCAGCTATGGGGCCGCTATGGGGCGCTATGGGGTGCTATGGGGCACTATGGGGCAGCTATGGGGCGCTGAGCCCCCACCCCGTTATAATCCCCCATGGGGGGGGCCCTGACCCCATCCGGGGGCCCCGACCCCGTTTTAGGCCCCCCCCCCAAAGATTTTGGGGTGATTCGGGGCGGTTTTGGGGCTCCCAGGGCCGCGTTTGGGGCCGTTTGGGGCGGATTTGGGGCCGTTTCGGGGGCCGGGGGCTGCTGGGGGCAGGGGGCACCTCCGGGAGCCCCCCCCAGTGTCCCCCCTTTGTACCCGCCCTGAAGGGGACTTGTGGGGCGCCCCATAGCCCCCACCCCATAGCCCCCGCCCCATAGCTCCCGCCCCATAGGTCCTGCCCCATAGCTCCCACCCCACATTGTCCTGCCCCATAGCCCCCACCCCATAGCCCCCACCCCATAGCCCCCGCCCCATAGCCCCCACCCCATAGCTCCCACCCCATAGCTCCCACCCCATAGCTCCTGCCCCGTGTCCTCCTGCCCCACAACCCCCCCCACAACCTCCCCACAACCCCCCCATCCAGAAATAGCCCCCACCCCATAACTCCCCACCCCATTAACCCCCCAGCCCGCCCCACAGCCCCCACCCCATAACCCCACAGCCCCCCCACAACCCCTCCACAACGTCCCCCAGCCCCCCCACAACCCCCACCCCATAACCCCGCAGCCCCCCCATAACCCCCCCATAACCCCCACCCCATAACCCCCCCTACAACCCCCCCACCCCATAACCCGCCCCACAGCCCCCCACAACCCCCCACCCCATAACCCCCCCATAACCCCTCCACGACCCCCTTACAACCCCCCCCCACCCCAGAACCCCCCCACAACCCCCACCCCATAACCCCCCCATAAGCCCCCCTACAACCCCCCCCACCCCACAACCCCCCCATAGCCCCCCCATAGCCCCCCCACCCCATAACCCCCCATAACCCCCCCGCAGCCCCCACCCCATAACCCCCACCCCACAACCTCCCCCATAGCCCCCCACAACCCCCCACAACCCCCCCACCCCATAACCCCCCCACAACCCCCCCACCCCATTAACCCCCCCACAACCCCCCCACCCCATAACCCCCATAACCCCCCCCACCCCACAACGCCCCCCACAGCCCCCCCACAACCCCCACAACCCCCCACCCCCCATAGCCCCCCATAGCCCCCCACAACCCCCACCCCATTAACCCCCCCACAACCCCACCCCCACTCCCCATAGCCCCCCACAACCCCCCCCATAACCCCCCCCACCCCACAACCCCCCCACAACCCCCCCCATAACCCCCCAACAACCCCCCCCATAACCCCCCACCCCACAACCCCCATAACCCCCCCACAACCCCCCAACCTGCCCATATCCCCCATAACCCCCATAAGCCCCCCATAAGCCCCCATAACCCCCCCCACAACCCCCCCACCCCATAGCCCCCCCAACCCCCCCAGCCCCCCACAACCCCCCCCACCCCATAACCCCCCCATAACCCCACCCCTGCCCCCATAACCCCCCCCACAACCGCACCCCCACCCCCATAACCCCCCATAACCCCCCCCACAACCCCCCAACCTGCCCATAACCCCCCATTAACCCCCCCACAACCCCCCCACAACCCCCCCCACCCCATGACCCCCCCACAACCCCCCCCCATAACCCCCCCCCCCCAACCCCCCCCGCACCCCCACGTGTATATGATGGGGGGGTGTCCGTGACGCAGCGTGGCCGCGCCCCCCCCCTCCCCCCCCCCCCCCCGCCCCTGACAAGCCCCCGGCGGCGGGCGGCCCCCCCCGAGGCGCGGGGACCCCCCCGGGGCGCGATGGAGAACGCGCACGCCCGCACGGCCGAGGAGTGCCTGGCCTACTTCGGGGTCAGCGAGGGCAGCGGGCTCAGCCCCGAGCAGGTCCGCAGGAGCCTCGAGAAGTACGGCCACAACGGTCAGTGGGGGTTATGGGGGCGGGGGGGTTATGGGGTCAGGGGGGTTATAGGGGATTGGGGGGATATGGGGGGATATAGGGGAAATGGGGGGATTGGGGGATATGGGGGGAATTGGGGGGATATAGGGGGTATGGGGGATATAGGGGTAATGGGGGTACGGGGGTATGGGAGCCTGGAGAAGTACGGCCACAACGGTCAGTGGGGGGGGGTTATGGGGGCGGGGGGGTTATAGGGGATTGGGGGGATATAGGGGATTGGGGGGATATAGGGGATTTGGGGGGAATAGGGGAAATGGGGGAATTGGGGGATATGGGGGGATATAGGGGGTATGGGGGGTATGGGGGTACGGGGGTATGGGAGCCTCGAGAAGTGCGGCCACAACGGTCAGTGGGGGGGTTATGGGGGATTGGGGGGTTATAGGGGATTGGGGGGGTTTGGGGGAAAATAGGGGAAATAGGGGAAATGGGGGAAATGGGGGATATGGGGGTATGGGGGTACGGGGGTATGGGAGCCTGGAGAAGTACGGCCACAACGGTCAGTGGGGGGGGCCGGGGGGGTTGTGGGGTCGGGGGGGTTATAGGGTCAGGGGGTTATAGGGGATTGGGGGATATAGGGGATTGGGGGGGAATAGGGGAAATGGGGGTATGGGGGATATGGGGGGAATTGGGGGGATATAGGGGAAATGGGGGGAATGGGGGGATATGGGGGATTTGGGGGTATGGGAGCCTGGAGAAGTACGGCCACAACGGTCAGTGGGGGGGTTATAGGGGATTGGGGGGTTGTGGGGTCGGGGGGATATAGGGGAATTGGGGGGGAAATGGGGGGTATGGGGGGATATAGGGGAAATGGGGGCAAATGGGGGAGTGGGGGAAATTGGGGCTATGGGGGGAAATGGGGAGAAATGGGGGATTTGGGGGATTGGGGGGATATGGGAGAAATGGGGGAAACGGGGGAATATGGGGGGTTGGGGGGAAATGGGGGATTGGGGGGTATGGGGGAGTGGGGGGATATGGGGGGAATTGGGGGGATTTGGGGGAATATGGGGGAAATGGGGGAGTGGGGGGATATGGGGGGGTTGGGGGGTCGGGGGGGATATAGGGGTGTGGGGGGAGTGGGGGAAAATAGGGGAAATGGGGGAATTGGGGAGAAATGGGGGAAATGGGGGTTGGGGGGTTGGGGGAATATGGGGGAAATGGAGGAATGGGCGGAAACGGGGGGGGTTGGGGGGATGTGGGGGAAATGGGGGAAATGGGGGAGTGGGGGAAATTGGGGGGGTTGGGGGGGGAATGGGGGGTTGGGGGGATGGGGGAAAATGGGGGATTTGGGGGAATTCGGGGGAGTTTGGGGGATTTGGGGGAATTTGGGGGAAATGGGGGAGTGGGGGGCAATGGGGGGGTTTGGGGGAATATGGGGGGTTGGGGGGGCAAATGGGGGGTGGGGGGCAATGGGGGCAGTGGGGGAGGAATGGGGGCGGGGGGAAAAGGGGGGCGGGGGGGAACGGGGGGATTTGGGGGGCAACGGGGGCAGCAGGGGGGGCAACGGGGTCATGGGGGGGGAATGGGGGGAGGGGGGCGGTGGGGGGAAATGGGGGTGGGGGGCCATGGGGGGGCATGGGGTTAATGGGGGACACGGAGGGGGGGCACTGGGGTCACGGGGGGCATCGCAGACACAAAGGGGGGGGGGACACAGGGTGGGGGGGTCCACGGGGGGGTGGCCCCCACCTTGGGGACTCCCCCCCCCCTAACTCCCCCTTTCCCCCCCCCCCAGAGCTGCCAGCCGAGGAAGGTGAGCGCCCCCACCGTTATTATTTTTTTTGGGGGGGGGGGGGGCACCCCACGGCCCCCCCTCGACGTCCGTCCCCCCCCGTATGTGTGTGTCCCCCCCCCAGGCAAAACCATCTGGGAGCTGGTGGTGGAGCAGTTCGAGGACCTCCTGGTGCGCATCCTGCTGCTGGCCGCCTGCATCTCCTTCGTGAGTGTCCCCCGGGGGGGGCCACACGTCCCCGGGGGGGGACACGTCCCCGAGGCGGGGGGGGGGCCACACGCCCCGAGGGGGGGGGCCACGCGTCCTTGGGGGCGACCTCGGCCCTGGCCCCGCGCCCCGGGGGGATCCGGTGTCGGCTCGGGTGTCCGCAGCTGCTCTATTTGGGGGGGGGGGATATTTGGGGGGGGGGATGTCACCGTGTGCCCCCCCCCGGTGTCACCGCGCGTCCCCAACCCCCCCCCCCAGCTGTCACCGCCTCCTGGCAGCCGCCGCGGGGACAGCTGGGGCCGGCGAGTGACACCCAAGGGTGCCACCCCCGCCCCCCCCTTCCTGGTGTCACCCCCCCCCGTTGCGACGTCCCCAGCCCCCCCCCCCCGCGGTGTCCCCGATGTCACCGATGTCCCCGATGTCCCCGTGCCCCCCCGCAGGTGCTGGCGTGGTTCGAGGAGGGCGAGGAGACCATCACGGCCTTCGTGGAGCCCTTCGTCATCCTCCTCATCCTCGTGGCCAACGCCGTGGTGGGCGTCTGGCAGGTGGGGGCGCCGCGGGGGCACCTCGGGGACACGCGGGGGCACCCGGGGGACACCTTGGGGACATTGGGGGGGCTTTGGGGGCATGTTGGGGACATTGGGAGGACATTGTGGGGGCTTTGGGGACATTGGGGGGCGTTGGGGACATGTTGGGGACACGTTGGGGACGTTGGGGACAGGTTTGGGGTCATTGGGGACATGTTGGGGACGTGTTGGGGACATTGGGGACACCTTGGGGACGTTGCGGGGAAATTGGGGACACGTTGGGGACATTGGGGACACCTTGGGGACATTGGGGATACCTTGGGGACGTTGGGGGGACGTTGCGGGGACGTTGGGGACACCTTGGAGACACTGGGGACAGGTTTGGGGACACCTTGGGGACATTGGGGGGACCTTGGGGACACCTTGGGGACATTGGGGGGACGTTGGGGACACGTTTGGGATGTTGGGGACAGGTTTGGGGACACCTCGGGGACGTTGGGGGGACTTTGGGGACAGGTTTGGGGACACCTTGGGGACACCTTGGGGACATTGGGGGACGTTGGGGACGTGTTGGGGACATTGGGGGGACTTTGGGGACACCTTGGGGACGTTGGGGGGACGTTGCGGGGACGTTGGGGACACCTTGGAGACACTGGGGACAGGTTTGGGGACACCTTGGGGACATTGGGGGGGCTTTGGGGACACGTTGGGGACATTGGGGGGACCTTGGGGACACCTTGGGGACATTGGGGGGACGTTGGGGACACGTTTGGGATGTTGGGGACAGGTTTGGGGACACCTCGGGGACGTTGGGGGGACTTTGGGGACAGGTTTGGGGACACCTTGGGGACACCTTGGGGACATTGGGGGACGTTGGGGACGTGTTGGGGACATTGGGGGGACTTTGGGGACACGTTGGGGACGTTGGGGGACGTTGGGGACGTTGGGGACACCTTGGGGACACTTTGGGGACACGTTGGAGACATTGGGGACAGGTTTGGGGGCATTGGGGACACTTTGGGGACGTTGGGGGACGTTGGGGACACGTTGGGGACACCTTGGGGACATTGGGGGGACGCTGGGGACACTGGGGGGACGTTGGGGACGTGTTGGGGACGTTGGGGGGACTTTGGGGACACCTTGGGGACACGTTGGGGACATGGGGGCGTTGGGGGCAGGGGCGTGGGGAAGGGGTTGGGGACATCGGGACCCCAAAACGCCCCCAAACCCCCGAGCTGCCCCCAGCGCATCCCCCAGCCCCCCCAAACACCCCCAAAACCCCCAAATCCTCCCCAAATCCTCCCCAACCCCCCCAAATGCCTCCAGCTGTCCCCAAATGTCCCCAAATCCCCCTGAACTGTCCCCAAATCCCCCTGACCTGTCCCCAAACGCCCCCAAATCCTCCCCAAAACCTCCCCAAACGCCCCCAAATGGCCCCAAATCCCCAGAACTGTCCCCAAATCCCTGGAACTGTCCCCAAACCCCCAGAACTGTCACCAAATGCCCCCAAATGTCCCCAAATCTCCCTGAACTTTCCCCAAACGCCCCCAAACGTCCCCAACTCCTTGGAACTGTCCCCAAATGCCCCCAAACCCCCCCCCAAATGCCCCCCAACGCCCCCAACGCCCCGGCACTGTCCCCAAACCCCCGGAACTGTCCCCAAACGCCCCCAAATGTCCCCAAACGCCCCCAAATGCCCCCAACCCCCGGCACTGTCCCCAAACGCCCCCCTCCCCCAACCCCCCCCAAACGCCCCCAAACGCCCCAAACCCCCCCCAAACGCCCCCAACCCCCCAAACACCCCCAAACGCCCCCCAAACGCCCCAAACGCCCCCAAACCCCCCCCCCCAAACACCCCAAACCCCCCCAAACGCCCCCAAACCCCCCCAAACGCCCCAAACCCCCCCCCCCCCAAACGCCCCCCCAAAGCCCCCAACGCCCCGGCACTGTCCCCAAACGCCCCCAAACCCCCCCAAACGCCCCCAAACCCCCCAAACGCCCCCAAACCCCCCCCAAACGCCCCCAAACCCCCCCCAAACGCCCCCAAACCCCCCCCAAACGCCCCCAAACCCCCCCAAACGCCCCCAAACCCCCCAAACGCCCCCAAACCCCCCAAACGCCCCCAAACCCCCCCAAACGCCCCAAACCCCCCCCCAAACGCCCCCAAACCCCCCAAACGTCCCCAAACCCCCCAAACGCCCCAAACCCCCCCCAAACGCCCCCAAACCCCCCCAAACGCCCCCCAAACGCCCCCCAAACGCCCCCAACCCCCCCCAAACGTCCCCAAACCCCCCCAACGCCCCCAACGCCCGGCACTGTCCCCAAACGCCCCCAAACCCCCCCCCCCAAACCCCCCCAAACCCCCCAAACGCCCCCAACCCCCCCCAAACGTCCCCAAACCCCCCCCAAACGCCCCCAAACCCCCCCCCCCCCAAACGCCCCCAAACGCCCCCAAACCCCCCGCAAACGCCCCCAAACGCCCCCCAAACGCCCCCAACCCCCCCCAAACGCCCCCAACGCCCCGGCACTGTCCCCAAACGCCCCCAACCCCCCCCAAACGCCCCCCAAACGCCCCCAAACCCCCCCATACCCCCCCCCCCCAACGCCCCCAACGCCCGGCACTGTCCCCAAACGCCCCCAACCCCCCCAAACGCCCCCCAAACGCCCCCAAACCCCCCCATACCCCCCCCCCCAACGCCCCCAACGCCCGGCACTGTCCCCAAACGCCCCCAACCCCCCCCAAACGCCCCCAAACGCCCCCCAAACGCCCCCAAACCCCCACCAAACGCCCCCAACCCCCCCCCAAACCCCCCCCCCCAAACGCCCCCCAACGCCCCCAACGCCCCCGGCACCGTCCCCGCCCCCCCAGGAGCGCAATGCGGAGAACGCCATCGAGGCGCTGAAGGAGTACGAGCCCGAGATGGGCAAGGTGTACCGCGCCGACCGCAGCGCCGTGCAGCGCATCAAGGCGCGCGACCTGGTGCCCGGGGACATCGCCGAGGTGGCCGGTGAGGGACCAGCGCCTCCCAGTGACCCCC